>NC_139045.1:55541467-56141467 GCF_965140915.1 Aythya marila | reverse complement strand
TGCATTCCAACTCCAAAATCCAATGATTTTCTTTAAATTGAAAATGTCTTAGAAAAAGAAAACATTTGAGTAATTTTTAATGAATTTACTTGTCTACAGATGTGGAAGAAAGGAAGAAGTAATATTCTATTTCACAGTTTGTAAGGCTGAAGCTCAGAAAATTATTGATATATGAGTCATCGAACAAATCTGCAGTGAAGCCAAGAATACAGTTTACTTCTTCCCGTCTTGATATCTATCAAGATATTTATCAAGAGTTTTATCAAAGTTTTATCAAGAGTTTTAGAAAGGCTTTTTTGACATATATTATGAAATATATATATTCTTTTAGATTTATGCATATATTTATAATTATTACACTGCATAACACCATTAAAAAAAAAAAAAAAAGTGGTTTTACAATCAATGGCTTCTCAAAATGTTATTCACTCCTCGAATAATCATGAACACTAAAAGATATGGTCAATCAATAGCATGTGAAAGAAATCTCTACTGCAAGTAGCATATTTGCTGTACTGACTCCTTGCTTTTGCTGCATATTTGTCAAGAGATGATAAACTACAAGGAGCTACACAACCACAAAAGAACACACAGCTAGGGTTAGTTTGCTCAAGGATTTTCCTGGTTGCCTTGTCTGCCACCTAGTGTCAAGCACATTACTTTGACACTAGGCTTATTTATTTATTTGTTTTCTGATAAAAAGTAGTTTCTGCTTTTCTCTTACCTTTCTCCAGACTTCAGAAAACCTTTTAAAAATTCGACTTTTGGGAAGCCCATTTCAATTTGAATTAAGCACAGCATCGTTAGTCATAAAGAAGCTCAAGGCTGTAACGCGCAGAGGCTTTCCCTTCCTTTGCAGTAAAAAGCTGAATAAATTGATTGTGATCTGGTTTAAGCTGTTCTTCTGTTCTTCATAATGTCATTGTAATAAGCTCAAGAAGAGTCTCAATCCTCATGACCTCTGGCTAAAATAACCAAAATATTTCATTCAGAATTTTGTGAAAGCATCCTTTTCATTGGACTGAGACTCCACTTGTTATTTTGGTATCAGAAGTCTATAGTGCAAACATTAAACGAGGCTCCAACCTACCCGGCTTCCAAGCACAGGATCAGATATCCTCAAAACATGACATCTGTAACAATTTCCTCTTGTAAGACTGCAGGCAATATGAATATCCAAAGGTCAGAATTTAAAAATCTTTCTTAAAAAACAATGTGATTTATTTGCACACACAAAGCATATTAATTGACAAAAAAATAAAACAAAACAAAACAAAAAAATGCATACACACACTCTTCTGTCTAGTTTGGCATTTCCTCCACGTGAAGACACAATTAATGCTGTCTCCATTTTGGACTGCTGCTAGACCCATTTTTTTACTGTGTTACTCAGATGCCTTTGCTGTCCATCTAACTGAGACTGCATCCACTGACAATTGCCCCACATCCCATCCTGCAGGACAGATCTGTTATCCGAGTGAGCCTTTTGTTTTGCACTGTATTTTTAACTGTTATACAGTGGTAAAGTCAGAGGCTCAACTTCCAACAGCTAAATGAGTTCAAAAGTGGGCAAATCAGGATTTTTTCGTTTGTTTGGTTGGTTGGTTGTTTTTTTATGTCATTTAAATCACCGTGACTAAACCCCAGACTGAATCATGCAGTCTTCATAGAAAAGAACATTTGTAAGCACAACTTCAATGATATTTGCTTGACTACACACAGCATGTAGTGCTAGTTCACTGCTAAGAGTCTCTATAAATACCCTTAAAGACTCACTCACAATATAGTTTCATTAGCCCAGCAAGACCACGGCTATGACTCTGCAGCTTTTGGTTTAGATTTAGTTTGCATCTCTACAAATTAAAAATACATGCATGAAGAACTTTACAATATATACTATACTTCATAACATACACTATAATCTATATATAAAGTATATATAATATACTTTATATAAAGTATATATATAAAAAGTATATATAATATATATTTTACAAGATATAAAAGATGCAGTTGTTTAGAATTTCTCCCTCTGAGCCTTTTCCTTTCCTTTCCTTTCCTTTCCTTTCCTTTCCTTTCCTTTCCTTTCCTTTCCTTTCCTTTCCTTTCCTTTCCTTTCCTTTCCTTTCCTTTCCTTTCCTTTCCTTTCCTTTCCTTTCCTTTCCTTTCCTTTCCTTTCCTTTCCTTTCCTTTCCTTTCCTTTTCCTACTACCGTTAACCAAAGGAAATTAATATAGAAAAAGTAAACACATTAATGTTGTTTTAATGATTTGCCTTTAACCCACCAAAGTATGAAAATTCAAGGATAAGACTTGCAATAAATCTTTAACTTCTAACATAAAAGCACTGATTTCAAGAGTTAATAAAATTGCAATTATAAAGGCACAGGGGGGATGTACTGTGGACATAGTCAAAGTTTTAATCCTAAATTTGTCTGGCTCTTGTGAATTTATTAGAGCTTTAAAATTTAACATCATTTCTATGTGTGTTATAAACATATGTGTTCTTGACCCATTTCATAAAACAACCACTAGTGAAATACCATTTGCATTAATCATTTAAGAGCTTTGCAAAAAGATTGCATCTCAAGAGATTTTTCCAGTGAAGTTTACACTTTCCAGCTTAGTTTCATTACTTTTTACATATATTGCTTCATAGCTGCTTGTTGTTCTGGGTGTTGGCTTTAGAACTTACACCTATTACTTCATTCCAAAGGTATACATTGTCACTTAATATATTGAAAAGAAAAATTCATTCCCATGTAATTAGTTTTACCCTGACAACTACAAAAATTTCATTGTAGTCTAATACCTTGCAAAATGAAATTTTGTTTTCACCCTTTAACTACTATGTAACAAGACTACAAAGGAGATGTTTGTACTGTGTTCATATAATAAATAGATTCAGCAACAATTTTTCACATGGTTTCACTAGATTTTTTATGGGTATAGGGATTTGCACTAATGGCTCTCCTTGCAAAGACTAAAACATAAGATTATTATGTATTTGTAGAAATTATTTTCTCTATCCATGATATAATGTTTCATTATGTCATGAATATTCTGTGGTTGTTATCAGCACTAATAAACCAGTAGCAATGACAGTAAATTAGTGCTTGAAGCCATATATCTGGATTAGCAGATATTCTTAGCAGAATTTAGCAATTCTACACCTCATTTTTTTTGTGAATCTGGCTCTGAAATCCATTACTCATGAGAAGCAGATTTAAATCAATGTTGAACATTTTAAAATCCATACTTGAAAGAATCCATACATGCAAGAAAAAGTAAAAAGAGTGAAAAATATTGACAGTTAAATGTTTGTCCCCAGCCTTAGGAAGATGCATGATCCTTGATACCTCAACACCTATATCAGATAAGGAAGATATCCTTGGTTTTTGAACTGATTAAACTTTTAACTTGATAGAAAATTAGATATAAATCTAAGCCTGTAAGAGCAAGTGATGCAGAAAATTTTAAATTAAATATGAAACATGCAAACTGTCAGGCATATGACTTCACTATTATGCTTGATTTAGTGAAGCTCAGTGCCTCAGTGCCTCAGAACCTCAGTGCCTGGGGTGTCTAGCACCCCAGCTTTTCCTCTACTCTTCTTCTTTCTTTACTCTACTGCATTAGTATAGCTCATTTCATAAGAAGCCCTTCTTCAAAGCTGACTAGGTTGGTAATATTGTCTAGCAATAATGTTTTTGAACATTTCCTGGGCTGTTTTCTACAGATATTTACTGGCATGCTAAATGATGACAATTTGAGACACAGTTTTATTTGGAAATAAAGTGATACAAGTTTAGTTTATTTTTTCTGAAAAACAATAACTATGTATATTGTTTTGCTTATGTTAATATATTCTTGATGCCTTTTCTTTGAAATGTTCTGACATCTTCCTCTTTTGGAACAGGATTTTGAAATTTGACAGGAAGAGTGGCCATTGTGGTGAAGATGTAGGTTTCAAAATAAACTCTGACAAGTCTAGAAAAGGCATAAGCCTGCAAAGATCACTGATCATGCTTGTAAGTACTTGATATTGTTTACCTAATAAGTTTCTCATTATTTTTCACTCAAGTAAGTATGCGCTTATCACAACTCCATGCGTGATCAAACTGTGCATACACCAAAAGTATCAGAAAATTAACATCCATCTCAGGTAGGAGAGAACAGGGGATTTTTTTCCTGGTAACACCTGCTCTCAGCTGGCTTAAGCTCCAGTGCTTGAATTAAAAGATGGGAATCTGCTTTTCATGTGCCTGGGTTATCTTCCAAAAAGGAATTATGAAAGATTAACCGCTTTGATTCAAATGCATAAGGAATTTGGTCTGGAGAAGAGATCAGGATTAAACAATTAAACAATCTTCTATGACTACCTTGACTTCAGCAAGGCTTTTGACACTGTTTCCCACAGCATTCTCCTCAAGAAACTGGCTGCTCTTGGCTTGGACTGGCGCACGCTTCGTTGGGTTAGAAACTGGCTGGATAGCCGGGCCCAAAGAGTCGTGGTGAATGGAGCCAAGTCCAGTTGGAGGCCAGTCACTAGTGGCGTCCCCCAGGGCTCGGTGCTGGGGCCGGTCCTCTTTAATATCTTCATCGATGATCTGGACGAGGGCATCGAGTGCACCCTCAGTAAGTTCGCAGATGACACCAAGTTAGGTGCGTGTGTCGATCTGCTTGAGGGCAGGAAGGCTCTGCAGGAGGATCTGGGTAGGCTGCACTGATGGGCTGAGGTCAACTGCATGAAGTTTAACAAGGCCAAGTGCCGGGTCCTGCACCTGGGGCGCAATAACCCCAAGCAGAGCTACAGGCTGGGAGAGGAATGGTTGGAAAGCTGCCAGGCAGAGAAGGACCTGGGAGTGATGGTGGACAGTCGGCTGAATATGAGCCAGCAGTGTGCTCAGGTGGCCAAGAAGGCCAACGGCATCCTGGCTTGTATTAGGAACAGCGTGACCAGCAGGGCTAGGGAGGTGATCGTCCCCCTGTACTCAGCTCTGGTGAGGCCGCACCTCGAGTACTGTGTTCAGTTTTGGGCCCCTCGCTACAAGAAGGACATCGAGGTGCTTGAGCGGGTCCAGAGAAGGGCGACGAAGCTGGTGAGGGGCCTGGAGAACAAGTCCTACGAGGAGCGGCTGAGGGAGCTGGGCTTGTTCAGCCCGGAGAAGAGGAGGCTCAGGGGTGACCTTATCGCTCTTTTTAGGTACCTCAAGGGAGGCTGTAGCGAGGTGGGGGTTGGTCTGTTCTCCCATGTGCCTGGTGACAGGACGAGGGGGAATGGGTTTAAGTTGAGCCAGGGGAGTTTTAGGCTAGATGTTAGGAAGAACTTCTTCACTGAAAGGGTTGTGAAGCACTGGAACAGGCTGCCCAGGGAAGTGGTGGAGTCACCATCCCTGGAAGTCTTCAAAAGACGTTTAGATGTAGAGCTTAGGGATATGGTTTAGTGGAGGGCTGTTAGCGTTAGGTTGGAGGTTGGACTCGATGACCTTGAGGTCTCTTCCAACCTAGAAAATTCTGTGATTCTGTGATTCTGTGACTATTCGTGGAAGGGAAGACAGGAACTGTGGACTGAGAATCCCTGGTGGATTGACTCCTGGACAGCAGCTAAGTCGACATGCTGTCACTTACTCACTCCCTCCTGCCCAATAGGACTGGGGAGTGAATCAGAAAAGTAATAATAAAAAAAAAAAGAAAAGGAGGAGAGGGAAGGAGAGGGGACCAAATAAGTGGTACAGTCACCACCTCCCCCCAGCAGATCAATGCCCTGACAGTCTCCAACCAACTGTTATTTTGGTAAATCTACTAGCCCAAGCTAGTTTTATTGGTGAGTACAGTGTCATAAGGTACACAATATTCCTTTGATCAACTCTGGTCAGCTGTCCCAGCGGTGTCACATCCCAGCTTCCAGCCCAACCCACAGCCAATGCCCTGGGAGGTCAGAGTAACAAACAGAGAAAACCTTGACACTGTGCAAGCACTGTTCAGCATCTGCCAAAACATTGGTGTGTTATCAGAACTGTTTTGGTCACAAATCTTAAACACGGGACCATATGGGCTGCTGTGAAGAAAATCAACTCCATCCCATTCAGACCTAGTACAGAGTTGTTCTGGAATGACTAGTAATCACAGCAGAGAAAAGACAGAAAGAGCAGAGAACAGAGACTGGAATAGATGTTGAACAGGGAGGCTCTTCCCTCTACAGAATGAATAGACCTCACTTCTGTATCTCAGTCAAATGACCTATAGACTTACTTACTGAACACCAATCAATTCTTTTTTTTTTTTTTTTCTAAAGGGATAATTATTCTTTGGCTTTTCAGAATTAATTGAATGTTTCACCAGTACATTGTAAGGTAATTTCACAACTGCTGTGTGAAGCAATGAAAGGTAAAGGATAATTGTTAGGTAAGGAAAAGAAAAAAAAAAAAAAATCAATAAATTTAGGCTATTCAAATTTTATATTCATTACATGAAATTCAGTGTGCTTTGTATTATCTAGTACTTCATATCTTCAAAATATCTCATTTCAATTGCAACTGGGAGTCCTCAGCAACTCAGATTTGAAGATCTCTAGATATAGTTACTAAAAAAATTAGCTTAAGTGATTTTCCTAAGAAAACAAAAAATCTATGTCAGAGACAAAAGGTGTAATTCCAGTAGCGTAAAGAAATATCATAGAATCATAGAACCATAGAATATCCTGAGTTGGAAGGGACACATAAGGATCATCAATTCCAACTCCTGGCACCGCACAGGTCTGCCCAAAAGTTTAGACCATGTGACTAAGTGACTAAGTCCAATCACTTTTTAAATTCAGACAGGCTTGGTGCAGTGACTACATCCCCGGGGAACTGTTCCAGTGTGCAACCACCCTCTCTGTGAAGAACCTCTTCCTGATGTCCACCCTAAACTTCCCCTGCCTCAGCTTAACACCATTCCCGCAGATCCTATCACTGGTGTTTACAGAGAATAGGTCGCCTGCCTCTCCACTCCCTCTCGTAAGGAAGTTGTAGACCGCTATGAGGTCCCCCCTCAGCCTCCTCTTCTCCAGGCTGAACAGGCCCAGTGACCTCAGCCGCTCCTCATACATCTGCCCCTCTAGGCCCTTCACCATCTTCGTCACCCTTCTCTGGACACTCTCCAACAGTTTAATGTCCTTTTGGTACTGTGGTGCCCAGAACTGCACACAGTACTCGAGGTGAGGCTGCACCAGCACAGAGTAGAGTGGGACAATCACCTCCCTCGACCGACTAGCGATGCTGTGCTTGATGCATCCCAGGATACAGTTGGTTTTCCTGGCTGCCAGGGGACACTGCTGGCTCATATTCAACTTGCTGTCAACCACAACCCCCAGATCCCTCTCTGCGGGGCTGCTCTCCAGCACCTCGTCACCTAGTCTGTATGTATAGCCAGGGTTGCCCTGTCCCAGGTGCAGGACCCAGCACTTACCTTTGTTAAACTTCATGCGGTTGGTGATCGCCCAGCTCTCCAATCTGTCCAGATCTCTCTGCAAGGCCTTTCCACCCTCATCTGAGTCCACAACTCCTCCAAGTTTGGTGTCATTGGCAAATTTGCTCAAAACATCTTCTAGTCCTACATCCAAGTCATTTATAAAGACATTGAAGAGGACTGGCCCTAAAATGGAGCCTTGAGGGACCCCATTAGTGACCATCTGCCAGCCAGATGTGGCCCCATTAACCACAACCCTTTGAGCCCTGCCCATCACCCAATTGCTCACCCATCATATGATGTTTTTGTCAAGTTGTACGCTGGACATTTTGTCCAATAGGATCCTATGGGAAACCATGTCAAAAGACTTGCTGAAGTCCAAAAAGATCACATCAGCTGGTTTCCCTTGGTCAACTAGATGGGTGATCTTATAAAAGGAAATCCATTTTGTTTTATATTTTATTAAACAAATTTGTTTAATCAAATTTGTTATCTTCTTTTTAACTTCTTTTAACCTCTTTTAACTTCTCTAACTTCTTTTGATATGTTCAATCTTGAAATGAAACCATGCTGTTTTGTTTTAAAATGACACTTGGACCATCTGGAGGTAAAACCAAGCTAATCTACATTATATTTCTTCAGGGGAGAACAAATGATATGGTATCTGACATCTGTTTAAATAAACTGTTGAACTTACCGAAAGCCCCATAAGACAATCATTCAACCCCAAAGCATGAGAAATGCTGTGATAGTTTGTCTTTTCTGAGTAAACTATATACTATATATATAGTATATATCCATTGCATCTGAAAAGAATGCCCAGTTGAATTATGATAGTAGGAGTATAGAAAGGTTGGCCTGGTCAAGATGTTCACTTGAAGGATGCGAAGTGCTGCCAAACATATTAGCCACTCATAGCTGCTTAGTACTGAAAACTCAACGTTGCCTTTCTTTTCATATTTAAAGAGAATGCAGCTCCTTGATTTATCTTCTACTTGAGTCAGCATCATGTTTTCTTATCTTATTAGAGGTAACATCAGTGAAAATGTAGAATGGTATTAACAAAAATAAATAAATAAATAAATAAAATTGTATAGTTGTATTCCAGAGTTACATTACTATTAAACCAAAAAGTTGGTACATTGTGAACTTTTGTTGTGATTTGCATCTCTTTAAAAATAACAATTTAAGTAACAAGAAATACTTGCACTAAACCCCAAATTCACTTTACCTGATATTATCAACTAAGTCTTTGAAAGAACATTAGAAGCACCTGTATTTTAAATTGCAGCTGATAAAACAGCAAAGCTCTTGCTGAAGATAATTACCTAAAAAGGGATAACATCACAGTAGCATCAGAAAGTGTCATTCAATTGTCTGTTCTGCCATTTGTAAAGCAATGTGTTATTATTTCTTGATTTAGGATTATGAAGAACATTGCTCAGGTAATATTCACTTCTTTGGCAAGCATTTCATGCACAGAATCAGATAAACAAGATGCTATCTTCTGAGGCTGATGAAAACCTATCAAACGCAACAAATTCTTTTTTGTCTTTTTAAAAACTCTAAGTGCAAGCTTTCTCACTCCATAAGCATCTTAGCATGTGATACAGGATCCAAAACTCAAGCCGTTAATATAGGTCTCTTTGAGTTTTAAGAAGACTGAAAGAAGAAAGAAATTGCCTTGGGTTGTCAGTGCTGAAACAGCAGAAAATAGGACAAATATAAAATTTATTAAAAGAGATTTGTTCATAACAAAGAAAAAAAAAAAGTAGCAAGCTACTTTGAAGAAAATAGTCATCTATATAACTGGTTCAAGTATACAATACTGATTTTGAAACTCTATATCTTTACACAGTAAATGTAATCCTTTTCAGTACTTAGAGAACAGTTATGTACTCTATTTATTAAAGAAGAACCTATTAATATTTAAAGAAAAAAAACAAAGGAAAAAAAAAAATTCCCTGTGAAATCAGTGTGGGAATACTATCTATGTATGGGGGTGTACCTCAATATATTTCTTTACACTTATAAATGAAACATAATAGCAAAAAGTCACTAGATGATATAAAATAGAGAAGGAAAACCCAGACTTCAGCTTTAAACATGATTTTTTCCTTATGTTAAAAAGAAAATAATGACACAAATGACATCCTGGTCTATTTCCTGTTTTTTAGAGAACGGGTGATCATGCTGGAGCAATATTCTTTTGCACACTACAGATTACTAGTGAGTGAAATACTGCTGAGGAGAAAATGATTCACATTTCATGGAGCTTTTATCAATATTTGACCCAGTCAATGGTACATTTGTCAGTGAAAATGCACTTAAATAGCATATGTTATTTCTTTAAAAAGCTAAGTGTTTTCTTCTAATCTTGGAGGTAATTTGAGCATGGATATAGGTAAGTTTTAGGAAATGCTTCTCTAAGGTAATATCTGGTTTTTATTTTCAAATGAAAGTCATATAACTGTACTTACTACTCTTTGTTTTAAGAAAAACAGAAATGTCATGTATGAACATCAGAGAAGTGTCTGGTATAACATTTGCAAAATACTGAAATATTTCAGGGAGTGGAGGATGTTTGTTTTCTGTTGTTTTTTTTAAGAAAATTAAGAAATGAAATGTTATGCTATAATTAAAAAAAAAAGGAGAGGGGGGAAGCTGGATTCCAGCACAACTACTTTAGACACTGAGTGATTTAAATTCCAGGTGGCTATCTCTGTTGGAGTGGTGAAGATAAATCTCAAAAAAAAAATAAATAAAAGCTTCAATTCCTTCCTTCATCAATGAAGGAAGGGTGATATTTCTGAAAACCTCCATTAAACCTAGATTAAATCACCAAAAATCTCCACGTTGTGATCCACTATATGTAAGTTAGATGTCTAGTTATATGTCTACCTTCTTTAGTCAGCTCTCTTAAGTAGGTCTTTCCCAGAACCTAGTGTGTCTCAGCTTCTTCTGAGAAGGATACCTGAGGCTGACTATTTTACAGGAAATATGAGAGTGGTCTTTTATCTTTTCTTTATGCTAGAGCACTTTTCTAAGGAGATGGGGAGGGATACACCTAATTCATATCTTCAGCTGCACAGGAATTAAAATTATATCTTAAGAACATACTTTTAATCATCATGCTGAAAGAGAGAGAAACCTGCTGTTTTTTTTCTTTTTTCTTTCCTTCTTTCTTTCTTTTTTTTTTTTTTTTTTTTTTTTTGGTAGCCCGAAAAAATGCAAAAACCTGAGGACAGAACAGAATATAAAGGTAAGAGGGAACTGATGTTTCAGCTGGGAAATACTAGAGCCCATTCATTGTAATATGTTTCTATTGTACCACTGGAAGAAACTTAAAAAAAAAAAAAAAAAAAAAAAACCTACTTGCTAGATTAGACCTATTCAAATTAGGTTATTTTACCATATAGAGTCAAATATCCTCTTCTTTTGTAACATGTTTCTTTACAGTTTCAGCAGAAATGGAAAGGTGACTTTCCAGAATCTAAAAGATATGATTTTTTTTCTCTCCCAGGATAATGCAAATCTAAAAGGGAAATTTTCAGATTTCCCTGACAAGTGCTATAAGCAGCAAGCAATTGTGAAGTTACTGAACAGCTCTACAAGCTAAATGATCAGATTTATAACTGTCTTTTCAGAATGCTCTTGTAAATCTTAAATCTGGGTGTCTTTTCCATTGTGCCTTACCCAAGTAGATAAATAAGTATGAAATAAATAATTATATAATAAATACCTAAATAAATACCTCTGAAAATGTGTGAAAGCATTCAAGATGTCAATTAATCCCTTTGATGCCTATAAACTTAGGCACCGCTATAAAAGGATACATACATATGGAATAGCTGTTTAAAAATTAGAAAGGACTTCAGGTGCCCTTGATAAGATTTTAGCACAACTAACACCACTCAGAAATTCACTCATCTGTTTCAAAGAACCAAGTGAGTAGCTTGATGCAGGAGATGAGATGAATATAATCAAATCATTCCTTGTAGAGAAAAGTTCGCCAAACAAGGGCTAAAGGAAAGAAAAAATAATTCAGCCCTAGGAAAAGGTGAAATATTTTATGAATATTTGAATTGATTTGGTGTAGCTACTTTTTCATCGGTCTGTGACACTCTACTATGACTGCATTTTTCTAATTCATATTTCATTTGATTAAAAATAGCCCTAATGCATAAGAAAATGGAAAAAAAAAAAGGACATGGTTCTCCATCATTTATATTTCATAGAGTTAGATAAAAAATGACAAAAAATTAAAGGTATAAAATATGCTATTAAACCTACCAATTTTATTAGATATATACCTTTCTCAGTAATAATTTTGAAAATTGCCACAATTTTACACCATTTCTGATAGTATCTGAGGTATCCATACACTAATATATACATTCTCCAAATTCACCAAGCACTTGGATAACCTAGTAACTTTTAAGTATAAATTTTGTTAAAATCAACGTAGGGTTGAAAACGTTTTGAGGGACCTCATCCAACTGACTATGAATAGTATTCTCCTTTGCAAAAATTACTCACCTGTTTAAAAAATCCCAAATGCTAGAATGTCAGAAAATGAAAAATGATGGAATACAGCCCATCCCCAAATAAGGTATAAATCTTCATTACTTGTTAGCACATACCTGACAAATGCTTCCTCCCCCAACACACAAATATGTAAAGATGTCCAAAAGTCAAAATAACAGCTTTTCAGAAGATTGTTTTGGATTGAGCCTATAAGATACATCATTTGTAATAGATCTAGAGTTAGAGTACAGGTTTAAAATCTGTACAGCATCATTTAAAGGAGGAACAGGATTAGGCTGACTCCATCATGAAGAGCTTCTTCCCCATTTCTGCTTTTACTCTTAGAGTTTATTTTACTCTGTGCTAATAAGGATATCTTTCTGTGTCTGCCTGCTCTTAAGTGAATGAGATAAGCAGTCTGCTTAGAGGAAAATGGTTTTGTATGTGCCCTTGTTTCCTGCACTGGCACACAATAAAGTTAACTGGTATTAATTCAAGAATTTGACTTTTCTATGAGTGGTGACATTAGTATTTATACATTTTATCTCTTCATTTTCATCTGTTAGTATGAAAAGGTATAAATATGTCTTTTACACAGCAGGATATATATATATATATATATATATATGGAAATAGTGGAGAATACCTGTAATAAACTGAGGGTTTATGCTGCTTGCCTGTATGAATAAGGAAAAGAAAGTAAGGGAGATAACCTTTCTCCCCTTTCTTTCTCTGGTCTCTGCAGTATCTGAAAGTTAAGGAACAAGAGGGCAAAAGTTATGGAGAAAGGTAATTTTGTTCATTAGACCAACTGATAAAGTTGGCAAAGAAAAAGAAGTTTCTGTGCACAAAAGCCTTTCTTCAGAGATAAATAAGCACTGAAGCACCTTTCCCTGAATTGCTGGTTAGGGAGTAAGAGATGTGAAAGGCTTGTTCCCTGCATCCTGATTCTGCTGCTACAATCAACGCAGCAGCATGTGAAAGTTTCAAAGTCACTTATCCCCATTAAAGTTATACTGTGGTATTGCAAATATTAATTGCTAGATGGTGCCTTGCAGATATAATTGTACTTTCTGCTGTGGTTCCACTAAACATTACCATATCACCTCTTGAGAATGGTGACAAAAGCACAGTCAGTCCTCCTTTTCACTGTTGTCTGCTTGCCCCATTGCCTGAATATCTTGTCAAATTTAATCTAAGTCGAAGGAGAGAAGCAGGGTTTAGAGCCATGTTTCCTAACACAGCATTTTTACTTCAGTTATGAAAGAAAGCAGGCTTTTTTTTTTTTTTTAGAAATATCTTTGATTCTTGGTAGCATGTATAGAAACAGTACATATGGCCTACAAACTTCTCTATGATGCACAGGCATGCCAGTTTTTTTTTTTCAACATTTTCAAGTGGATATTTAACAACTATTTGAAAATCCAATATGCAAAATATGACTTTTAAATTTCTGCTGCATTGAGACATCACAGTCCAGTCACTCTGATAGCTTGGGACTCACAATGTTTTAAGATTCCAACAAGTGTCAGGACAATTGTTCCAATCAAATTTCTATTACATGTGGGAAATTATCCTGGAATTCCCAAGAACCAGATTCACATTGAAATACATGCAAATCCTATTTTAGGACTTTTTTATTATACACTTTGTTAGTTTTTTACATGCTGCATCATATCTTAATTAAGGGACAAAAACTGGCTCTGTATAATAGAAAAGACATAGAATAAAAAGTAAGATAATATTCAGATGAGTTTCCTACAGTGCTGAGAACCAGAAAAATGCATTGGATAGATGGCATTGCTTTAACATAGGAATCTTAAAGGTTTAGACTCATTTGGGCACAGTCATTATTACCAGCATTCAGAGGGAGACACACCATGTCATAGGTTATAGAAGATACCTTCAGCTTTTATTCTCTGATATAAAAGCAGGAAAGTTCAAAAAGGTCCATATTTCTATAAATAAACAATACTCTATTATCATGTTTTGTGAATGTGTCAAGTCTTGAAGAGGCAGATTGTGATCTTGGCTTTTTGCCCACACCAGGAATTAAGAGGCAGTTCAGCATTCATGCTGCCTACATTTGCTGCTTATAAAACCACTACCAATGTTAGAAGCAAGGAGCATACATAGGACCATTGATTCACCTTTTTTACAGGTAGATGGGAATGGTCAACTAGAAGAAACTGTACATCTGGATGTTTCCCTCCAGTGCACAGGCTAAGTAGTCATATAAAACTGTAAGCTCTAAATAAAAGACATACATACTGGCATATTTCCACAACTGAAAAAGGAGAGAAACGTGATAGCATATGACTTTCTGTGTCTTTGAGTCATGATGTGACTTTTTTAGGCTTTTTCATTTTCATTGTTGTTAATGTATGAATGTATTTAATTTTTGCACAATGGTAAAAGAAGTCATTCCTGACTCCTGCTATCTGGAGTTCCACCATTCCACCTGTCCTTCCTAATAAATGAAAGAGAGAGGTTACTCAAGCTCTAGGCCTCTGCTCATCTACACGTGCTCAAATGGTAGTTCTTTCTCTAATCATGCTTTGGACTACTCCAAATATCTCTCTTCAAAACAAAGTCTGAGCAGCCTTTTGGAAACAGTTTTCTTCATGAACTAATCCCAGAAGTCTACACAGATGAAACGATGCCAGTTTTCTCTCCAAATATTCTACACAGTCCTCCAACACCTTCCTCACAGACTAATCACCCAATTGCACATGACAGATCCTCATGTGACACATCAAAACTGCCAATCCCTTGAGTTTCCTAATAAAAATTAGGAAGCTCTAGGAAGCTGCAACCTAGCTTTCACATTAGTTCAGGCATTGTAATCTGGAAAATAACATACCTGCCACAAAATCTCACACCTGTAAAATAAAGGTGTTCTCTTAAGTCCTTAAGGGTTTAGCTGAAACAGTCAAGTGCTATGCAGTGTGGATCTGAGAAACCTGTACTAGGCTAGATAGCTCTCTGCAGTGTGGAAATGAGCTAGTCCTTTTCACTTATCTCAGACACTGAGACTTGCAGTTCTCAGAAACTCTCACTCTTTTATTGTTTTTTACTTAGTAGTATATGCACAGTCTCATGTTGCTGTCCTCTCACTAGCCATTACTGTATCTCTTTACCCCACTATCTGTATATTCATTTTGTATGAAAAATATCAATAGCTACAACATTGCCCTGAGAAAGCAAATATGTGAATGTGGGAATCCACAAATACAAATCATAATTTAAAAAATGAGACATTTTCATCATTTGGAGGGTCTTTTATACAGATACTGTTTATCTTTTTTTTTTTTTTTCAATGCACTAGCAGATGACTGTAACAACTTCTAGTGCTATTCTAAAGGCAGACCTCTTTTATAAGCTCAACACTCCAGTCGTCTTCCCACTCATTACATCCTACATGTTGTCAATCTTAGTTTCAAAAACTGTCAGTCAGAAATGCAGTGGGAGATATGTGTAGCATTTTTTTAAGCACACTAAGGTGGGCATTTCTTTCATTTTCCTTTATTCTCTTGATTGCAAAGTACAGTATGTGTCTTACATGCATGCAAGCAAACACAAAACTACATGAAAAATAGTATTTTGAAAACTGAAAACAGAACTTTTGTACAGTAACCCTTACAGCTAATCAAAGTATTTTTGTTAATCAAACATCACCCTGATTATTTAATACAGTTGTTCCAGGTATTATAAGGTCATCTTTATATTTAAGGTTACTAATTGAGTAAGAACAATGACAAAATATTAACAAAAGAGAGAAAATAAAAGTCACAATAATTTGCTGAAGAACATTGTAACTTCTACTATAATGTTTATATTGGTATCAAGAGAAGGAGAAGGAAGAGAAGGAGAAGCAAAAGGACAAGGACAAGGCACAGGAGTGGAAATAAAGCCTATTAGATGTGTGAGTGATCTATCTCAGTATGGGAGTTTTTGTTTTAACAAACACCAATATAGTAGTTGATACTAAATAATACCATAAACTAAAGTAAAATCCTAAAATAATAATAATAATAATAATAATAATAATAATAATAATAATAATAATAATAATAATAATAATAATAATAATAATAATATATAAAATCTTATTTCACCCACCCATGGAATTTCTTTGAAAGATTTTTCTTAAGTGTTTAAAGAACCACATTGCTGCCAAATCCCTCAACACTATATCAACAGGCTTTACCCACTGCCACTGGTACCAGAAAATGGCAGTTTCACTAAACCTTATAAAGCTTCTGGTGGCATGTAATTTAAATAACTTGCTGAAGTGGTTTGCCTCAGGGGCAATAAGGTTGACTAACTGGTGATCTGTTATAGTGTTGTAGAATGGGGACTGAAATTATTTTAGTGGTATCTGTATACAGAAAAAAAAAATCTTCAACAGAAAAGACAATAAATAAAAACAAAATAGCATTTTCAATTCTGGGATTAAAAAATATTTTCTTCATGTTTTCTCTTATAGCTGAACTCTTTCAGTGACCATTCACAGAATAACTTGCTGAGGAACTTCGGCAACAGGGTACTTTTCCAATTTAGACCTTAATGACTTTATGGATTTTGGGGAATGATCAAGAAGTTAAGCATGGGTGGTGGTTATTACTTCTTTTAAAAGTACTCTACTTATACAGTTTGAAATAGCTGAAGTCTTCATGTCTGACAAATGTTGGTTGCAATGAAAATATTTACAGACTCCTAACTGCAGTGACTGTCAGATGTTGCTAAAATTACCAGTGTTGCTCAATACTAAAGGCAATATGAATGATTGTCAGCCACTAAAAGAAATAGGTTCTGTGCTCAAAAAAAAAAAAAAAAAAAAAAAAAAAAAGAGAGAGAGAGAGAAAAGGTTTGTCTATTCTAGCTTCCCAACTTTTTAAAACTTCTTTATGTGCTTCAAAATATACTGACTTGCTTTAATGGGGGAATGTTATCACTTCTCTTCCAATCCCTGACACACAGTGTACCAAGAGAATAGACTAATTTTCTATTTGTCTGACTGCTGTTTTCTGCAATGACTCTTTGAACCATAATCTATTTTATGGCTAATCCTTTAGTTTAATTCCCTATTTATTGGCATAACTGACAAGAGAGAGGTAGCTAAATAGCATTCTAAACCCCTCACCCTATTAAGGGGCAAAAGAACTTAAGTACCTAGAGAATGCAGATATCATACAGATGAGCTTCCACACTTCAGTATTTTTGACACTGTATTTCACACTTCCTAAGCATTTTCATCCATAACTCTGCTTTTCAAAATGTTGTTGCTTTATTTTTTGTAAGAAGTAGATCTCAATTCATTGTCTAGAGGAATAGTAGATGCAAAAATCTCTGCATTGTACCTCTGTGTCATTCTTCTCTGCATGTCACATCCAGAAATGAGTGTCATTTCTAGAAATGCAGGGTCATTTCTAAAAATGCAGCTTCAGAATAGAAGTAAACTGATAGCTCATGAGACCACAGTCACAAAGTAGAAAGTACTTAGAAAATGCTAAAAGAAAGTGTGGAGAAGATGGACTAGAGTTAATTTCTGAGCAACTTCAGAGACTGATATTTTTTCATAGATGTTCTGAAGTGCTTCTGACCTCAGCTTACCTTGCTTTTCTTTCCATTGTGAAACACTTAGATATTTTTGGAAAAGACTCTATATAAGGCTAGATTTTTAGTTCAATGAGATACCTATGCATTGGAGTAAGGGAGACTTAAGATAAAGGAATACAAAAATATGCAAAATTACGTGGATGTTGTGAATTCTCTAAATCCTTCCCTTTCCAGAAAGCAAAGAAGTAGGCAGAGCACACATGGGATCATGTTCATTCACCTAGAGCTGGTGAACCAACTAAGTGTGGGATGTAAGACTTTACTGTTGGTACTTGGCAGTAGCAATCACCACAATCCCAGTGCCAAAAGTGACAGAGTTTATTAAGAGTTTCTAGAACCACAAACATCCTCTTGGGATGCTCAAATAAGAACAATTCTTGTTGCCATTTACTGATCTGTGTCCTGGAGATTAAAGTAGCCCCAAATTAGCAACTAAAAATGGCAATTTATCTGTTAAATGTTTGTAGAATAATCAGAAGTACTTATAAGTGCTTCAGAATGGTATTGGTCCACAGAAGTGAATGATAACTACATGATAACAGTTCACTCTATAAAAACATAAGAAAGTAGAAAGAGAAGACAATTAGTAGAACTCTTAGAGAAGGAGAAAGAATAACTCTCAACTACCTGTATAATTGCAATACAGTATGATTCTTCATAACTCAGCTAAATTATTTCTTGTTTGTGTTTCCTTAAAAGCATGGCTATACAGACATTACCTTAATGAACTGAGAGATAGCAAAGAGATTTTAGCATTGAAAAAATCATCTGAAAAAAAAGGCATTCAAAACTGATTAAATCATGCAGGTGACAAGATGAATTCAGCAGTTCTTTAAATTTTCACATTTATAGAATAATCCTTCAACATAAGCAATTTTAAATCCTTACCAAATCATTCAGCAGGGAGTAGGCTGTGAAAAAGAGATTTGATTAATACAGACAGTATGGTTTTCAGCATTGATTTTTCACTCTGACAAAAAGTACCAAGTAAAAGAAGGTTCCCTGAAGTACTAAAATAGTCTGTGGCAAAGAAATGGGCAAAATTATGAAACATAAATGCCAGATGGCTGTGTTTTCATGTACCAATGGGTGTCATAATACCACTCCTGACTGCATTTTTTTACATAAAAGACACCAGAAATAAAATGTATCAGAAAACCACATTCAGTTCTGAATATCAATTATAGGAGTCCCAATGCAGAAAATGAAATGACTGGCTGCATCACAATTATTTAAAGTGTTTAACATCTCTATACAATAAAAAATTAAGTACAGGCTGCACAAAAAGCTTTCTAAAGCTATCTAACTGAAATATTAAGTGCAGTTTTGCATCTGAGCTCCTATTCCTTTTTCTAGATGTTATGTGTCTTGTTCACTCAGAGCAGGTTTATCTTTTGAGGCTACCAATTAAGCCAAACAAAACTTAACTTTCTTTAACAGTGACTAATTGTCCAGTTTTGCACAGTAATTTACCCAGAAAGTGTGAAAAGGGATCAATTTACCTGGAGATATTAGTTTCTCAGATCTACCCTTCCTATTGAAGTTCAGCTACAGTTCAGTCATATATGCAGAAGTTCACAGGCCTGAAGAAGATCATGCAATTTCTGTAGTGTAGTAGACAAAGTACATGGGGTACAGTCTGAATTTTGAGTTTGTTCATTTCATATCAGAAAGACACTGAAACAAAAAACATGTATGAAGAAAGGGAATTGGAAATTTGGAAACTTTGGAAATTTAGGGGTTAGACTCTCTCCTGACTGTTCTGGAAAAAATCCTCCCACTCCTCAAGCAGTGTCCCAGAGACTGAAGATCACCTCAAATTTCATAGTCTGAAAGATTGTGAAGTAGTGCTAATAGTGGCATTCTGAACTGCTGTTTTGAGTTTAGGAGTTTAACTTCTGCTTAAAGTTCATTTTAACTGTTCAATGTGAATCTCGCTACCTATAATACTTTATTCAAGCAGCTGAAAGTCTATATTCTACTGCTAGACAATGTTCATCCAGTAGTATTTTAAAGAGCAGAGTTTGAAATGTCAGGCCTTTCCAAAACAAGAGAATGCTTCAAATCAAATTTGTTATAGATATGCAGGTGTTGTGGGGTTTGTTTGTTTTGTTGTGTTTTTTGTTTGTTTGCTTGTTTGTTCCTGGTTATAGAAATTAAAAAAGGAAAGAAAGCAAGTTCTCAAAAACTCCCTGAGTTTTATTTTTTCTATCTGATGTCTACAGAGTTGTCATAGTTCTAACTGAAACCAGGACAAGAGTGAACCAAGAAAATGAATCTATTTAAAAGACAGTTACAGACTAGACAATACAAGATGAATTATCTACTAGATTAATATTATCTACTACTTTTATTGGATTTTATTATCTTTTTTACTGAAGTAAAATATCTCACAGAAATTTAGAGAAGGTAAATGTAAAGAAAGAAATACAGTTTTCTAGTAGCTGGGTAAAATTAGACTGCAGTGGCATATTTTGGTTAAAGTGAAAAATTATTAACAGGCATATTTAAAATAGAATAGAGATAATAGAAATTATCAAGAGTAACTTTGAAATTTTTTATATCACACACACATGAAGAGCAGTCTTTGAAGATAAGGCCTTGTTGTAGAAATATTTGTTTATAACAAAATAAAATAGTAATTTAATTTTTCAGTGTTGTATCAGAAATGCATTGAAAATAGAACAGTCAAGAGTGTTTTGAATATAGAAAGTTGACCTACAGATGTCCCTTACAGCCCTAACCATTCTGTTTTATTCTGTGAATAAATGTATGACAAGTTAAAGATATTGACATCAAAATGTCTTCAAAAGCAAAAGAAAATGGTGTACATGTCTTTGTGCCAGAATCTTTGCAGAGGTAACTCAAGATATGAGAATGGTGTTTCGGGGTATGTCTTCTCAGGACATCAGTGCCATTCAGAAACAGTTGACAAGGTACGTGTGAACTAAGTCACCTATGCATGCTGTCAAACAACTTAGCACTCCATTTCATTTCACTCTGCAGTTCATTGACTGTCCACACTGCTTGTATGTCAGTTTGCTCCTGGGCTCTCTTTTGAGCTGTCACAGCTAGTTTTCTCTCAGGGAAACTTCAAGTGTGAACCTGGGGATAATTTACTCCAAAGTAAACCTATAGGCAGTACTAACAAAATTGCAACAGGGTTGTCTTGGCACCTGCACCACCACAGTCAAACACACACACAAACTTGTACACAGCAAAACCAGATGTCAGATGCCCACATGTTCTTATGTCATACTTCCACTACTTCCAGCCAGTTCATATAAGCCAACATCTGAAGACAGGGTTTGCTGGGTTTTGGCCTGCTGTATGCTGTGTACTCACACTGCTAGTTTCTCAAAACAAGTAAAAAGGAAGATGTAGACTTCCAGTATTTAACAGGAACATGGTCCCCGGGTTGCAGAGGTATTTGCTGGTGGATCATTGAAACAAGGTTCAGTTCAGAATACAAACACCTCGTGCTGTCAAGTGTCATGCAATTAATATCACATGACATTTTATTAAAACATATCTTGAAATAATTTACAATGGAAGGTACTACCTTCCAAATAGTAACACTACCATGAGAAACCCTGATGAACAAATGATAAAGTTTTCACTCTCTTAGTTCCTTACCACTCAACACAGGGAGCAAGAAGACACATTGAACAGTTTGAACACATATCTTTCTTCAAAATGTATGCTAAATAGCCAGGGTCCCCTGGAAATAAATGTATATGATAATACAATAAAGATGGCATGATAGAGTTGAACGAAGATTCTGCAACCATTTCTCTGTATATGAACACTTATCTTTTAAATCTTATCTTTTATTATTAGTTTATATTTACTAACATGTAGCAGTCTTGTTATCAGTCTTCTCAATCAAGTGGATATACTTGAGCTAAAAACTCATTTTTATAATCCTGGTTGTATTTTTTGTAAGAATAAGATAATATCGAAGCAGCACCATTATTTATGCCTATAGCATAAATAATTTTTGATTTTTTTGATGTTACTATTTGATGTTACTTTCATTTTTTCCAAAACTGTTCATATGAAAATGACACAAGCTGAAACTAGTTAGATAACTACAAGGTGCCAAAATTTATCTGCAGTGACTTGAATATTTACCATATTATTTATCTATTCTTCCTATTTATAAGGAAATTTTAAAATGCTTAGGATAAATAAATAAATAAATAAATAAATAAATAAATAAAATAAAAAACAGATCAGAGGAAGAGTAGGAATCAAAATAAATACATTTTTTCATGGGAACAAAGCCTATTCTACTAAGGTAGATTTGTCTGTTTCTTAGAGGAAAAAAAAAAAAAAGCAGAAAGCAAAAACTTAAAAAATGAGGCTTCAGTCTTTATGGTTTTGACACTCTGCTGGCTTTCCCCCAAGATTTCTGTAGAAGAGTGTGTGGAGGCAAAATGTTCTGCACTACTTCTAGGACATACACTTTCCCTTGCCAAGTACGCCAGGGCTCGGTAACACACTCACACAGCCAACACATCTTCAATGTTTAAAGTTTAACCTAAAAAAAAAAAAAAAAAATCCACACACTGAATTGAAGGGAAATCAGCATTCCCATTTTGAAGATTTGAGTTAAACCTACCTCAATTTAAATCATTGGCTTAGAGAATTCAAACATTTCCATTAAGTTTAGAGTGGTAAGCCACTCCCTCCAGTAGTCCTGAAAGAACCAAAGAACCATTTCTTCTTCCTTCCTTCCTTTTCTTTAAAATCATTTTCTCTCATCATAGGAAACATGCTGGCAAATTATGAAGTGCAAAGAAATATTAAGATAAGTTAGTGAAAGAGGTGGGAACAGAATTCTATCAGGAACTCCAGGCCTAATTTATGTGCCTTGAAGCTAAAAAAGAATTATATAATGTGAAGTTTTCTATGTCTGACACACACTATTGAAAATTACACAAGAAAATGCCTCTTAGAAATTTTTATGATAATGCTTTTTCCTTGGTTGGCAATGCCATGATATCAACATCCATTAAAAAAAAAAAATGTATATTCTCAATGTTTCAATCTCAATGTTTCTCAGTGTTTCAATCTATCTAAAGAATTCACTGAGTTTATTATACCATCTACTTGATTTGAAGGAGGAATTAATGCAACACCAAAATCTAGTGAGGTATGTCTCAAAAACTAGTAGAACTACTTTTTAAATTACTTGTTCCATCACTTTAATGAAGACATTTGGGAGAAAAAAAAAATGTATTTACTGAAATCAGAGAACTGATTCTTCATTACAGTAATATAATCAGTGGGAAAAGCAAAGGATTTGCCATAATTTATATTACTATGCTTTCTCAACAAGGAAAATAAAAAGAATCAATTTCAATAAAAGAATCATTTAAACATAGGAGATGACAAGGAAGATAGCCATTCCAAAGGTAGTAGCTGCTTCTAGTCATTCAAACTCAGCATAAAATTAATCTTTATGAGACTTTAGCACTGCATGGTTTTGATTAACACATTATATACAGAAGACTTAAGCAGCAATATATATATTTTTTTTCTTCCCTTCCTTTGTTATTTATAGGGTCATTTATAAGGCCGTTTGTGTGAAGATAGGGAGTTGTGTAGGGAGTTGTCTACTGCCATCTGTTCATGAATTAAGATAGAACTGAAGTCCACAGGAGAAGGAGATTGATCCCACCATTCCTTGGTGAACATGGGGAATTCTTGGAAATATCTTTGAGAAATAATAATAATAATAATAATAATAATAATAATAATAATAATAATAATAATAATAATAATAATAATAATAATGTCTGCATCAGCTTTCCCAAGTAGTTCTTTGGGACTCACCAGAACTGCATGCAAGCTGTGGAAACACCATGGAAACAAAAGGTTCTGCTTTATAACCACTCAAAGGTTCTGCCCAAAGGTAAAGCAACTGATCCCATCCTGCTGCCAAGTTTTTTGTGAGGAAATAATATGGATGTGATTGCAGGAAGCCATCTTTGCAGTAAAAGAGTGCATTGTTAAAAGTGGTGGAGAACAGCAGCAGAAAATCTAAATATGGTTGCTAGCTTCCTCCCTGATGTGTCCTGAAATTTTCAGAAGCTAACCCAACAGTACAATGGATCAAGACATGGTATTTAAATATGCATAGTGTGTCATGGTTACTGTATTGCAAAAAGACAAACAAATAACATATAAACTCAGACTCAATACTGAAAGGACAGCAATTCTACTTGAGTAAGAACATTGTTGTTTGGTAGGTAGTTTTTGTAAATGCATAGACTGTTTGAATAGACCTAAATCTATATTCAGTAACAATTTTGGACTAAAGTATTGCAAGATTACAACTGTGATTACTTTTCTTTAAATTTATTTTTATATATGTATATTCTTAATTTATGATATTTACAGGGAATTACTGAAATAATTTTTCAGAATTCACTATACTTTAATACTTTATACATACTATATTTTTTACTATACTTTTATACTTTATACATCAGCCCTTCTAAATTGCTGGAAATAATGTAGTTAATTGTCCATTTCTTTATCTTTTGTACCAAAATTATGAATATCTGAAGTAAACATTTTTATTTTTTAAATTACCTATTACTAGTAGAAATTTGATCCAAATACAAGTTTAATAGCTACAAGGTAGGTAATATCTATATTCTACTGCTTATGAATAGAATAAAATATATTTAGTTATCTCTGAGGGAAGTTCGTTAGTTTCTGTTCTGCTCTCTGCCTCACTGTTGTTGTGACACATAGTTCCACCCTTACTGACTAGATTCAGAAAATTCATGGGGTGTAAGTGTTCAACAACCTGCTAATTTGTTCTTGAGACACTTTTTTTTTTTGTCCTCAGTTGAGTCAAAGCTTTAGGAGGCTTATGGAAATCAAGATTCATTCAGTGAAAATGAAAATTCTCAAACTAAAATTGAAGTTCTCCCGCTGAAATCCAAATACTGCCAATCAAAAACAAAGGATTGTCCATCTGAACCATCATTCATTCCCTACTGCAACCAGAAAACTGATCCCCTTGTATGCTGCTTAGATCACGCGAAGATCTTGATCAATAAGCCACCATGAGACCTAGTAGCCTGAGGGTATCTCAGATTTCCAAGATAATACTGACACCAAACTATAGCTAGCATCAGGGAACTAAAGAAACTATATAACAAAGGGATATTTGCTTATCTAGTATATTTTCCTGTAATCAGAGAGTTTTTCCACCATGTTGTCCTTTTTTCCTGTTTCCCATTTTTTTCACAATGCTGTACTTGCCCATCTTCTTTCCTTCAATTTGCTACTTCTGGCAGTGCCAGCTTGGACACAGAGCCTAATTTAATACGTTCATTGGATAATACTCTGTTCTGTGTCTCACCTTTAATGTTGATACATTTCACTAGTGAAAGCAGCCTCACTCATTGAGAAACAATGAACTTAAGCACTGAAGTGGAGTTGGTATTTTACTAACTGTTTATATAAGCCAGTGGTTGATAAATTCTTCGGGACTTTTCCCCACATAAATTATTGGGTTCTTTTATGCAATGATGATATATTTTTCTTTGTTTTGTATCTCAGTTCAGTAGTTGCATGTGAATGAATCTTGAACATTAAGAGACCCAGGGAAGGCATTTATTTTTTGAGGCCTTTTAAAAGAAGTTTAAAGTTACAGGTCCTTGCAAAGGCCAAGTGAAGCTCCAAAATATTGGCTTCAGATAACTGAAAAATTGCAAGCAAAAAAAAAAATTGATTTTGAAACTCAAATGCAAATTCTATAGTAAAATTTAACTATTTAATTTCCACCATTTTTTTTCTCCATGAAGATTTTTCTTCTGAAGATTGCCTACTATTGGGTCTTTCTAAAACAGAAGTTAATTTTTCCCAGAATGTTTAATTCTTCATGTGTCTAAGAACAGCTAAAATTTGATCACATATTTGATGCTTCCCTTTATTGTATGTTTGTATGTGAGAGGTATAGCCTTGTAACATTTTCTATATTTCCTCTCCCACTACATCCTACAACACAGTAACCTTCACACTGACTGAGAATAGCTGGATACTGCTTCCTGCATGGTTTCTCAATTGCTGGCAATTTACTTGGCCAGATGGGGTTTCTGTGGAAAAATGTGAAGGCTAAGTGTGCCCCTGCAGAGCTCTTGGCTCCTGCTGACTCAGCAAGTGAAGGACACAATCAAATAGTATAACTTTCACCTCTTTTCTCACTTTCTGTTTTGCCTCTTTCCACTCATTGACAACTGTCTGAACTACTATTTCAGGTGACTTTTTTTTTTTCAGTTAGGATCTGCAGTAGCTTAAAATTAAGGGAATCTTTACCAGTCTTACTCTAAGTTCCTACAGAGAAAATGTAAAGTCACAAAGACTAAAGTGAGTCATGAAGCTTTAGCAGACACACAAAGCAGAAGCAGTGCATGTAGGTAATATGAAATGGTAGCTCAGAGTTCTACAGTCATGAATGGAGGATAGTGCAGTGTCTGCATATTGTCTCTATAAGAGCAGCAGAGTGAAGCATCAGTCAGTTTTTGCTATTACTGATACTAGGAAAGCATTAAGAGCAGGAGCAGCAGCTGATATATATTTATTTATTTATTTATTTATTTATTTTTCCGGAGAAGACTTAAAAAAGACTAACTGAGGGCAGATATTGAGGGAAATCAGATTTAAGCCCCATTATAAATGGAAATGTCTTCAAAGAGAGTACTTTTGAAAATGTGCTGAGGCACCAGACCATTTAAAAGTCATGGGAACATATTCATTAACCACATTAAAGTGAAGGAAAGTCCCATAATACACACATACATTTACAAGTGATTGACTTCAGAATGCCTTAAATCAGCACACAGATATTTTTATAAAAAGTAGACAGCTCTGGGAAACAAAACACTGAAGAAAGCCAACCAGTCAACCAAAAAAGCTTATCAAGAGTAGGACGCAAACAAGTGGGTTTCTGGCTGCATTTTACTTGTACATCAAATATGAGAGTTTGGCGCTCTTCTTTAAAATGGAAATGTGTCCTTTTTTTGGGGAAGGTACACCTTTTTCTTCTTAAATATGTTTCAAGTCCTACTGAACATCCAGAGAATAGGAATATTTTTGCATCTCTCCAGTTTGCAATGAGGTTTAATGAAGAATTACTAATAGAAATCTTGCTATTGAAAACATAAAGCTAGAACTGAATCATAGAATCATAGAATCATAGAATATCCTGAGTTGGAAGGGACCCTTAAGGATCATCAAGTCCAACTCTTGACACTCTCTACCCAAAAGTTCAGACCATGTGCCTAAGTTCACAGTCCAATCTCTTCTTAAATTCAGACAGGCTCGGTGCAGTGACCACTTCCCTGGGGAGCCTGTTCCAGTGTGCAACCACCCTCTCTGTGAAGAACCCCCTCCTGACGTCCAGCCTAAATTTCCCCTGCCTCAGCTTAACCCCGTTCCCGCGGGTCCTGTCACTAGTGTTAATGGAGAAAAGGTCTCCTGCCTCTTGACAACCCCTTACGAGGAAGTTGTAGACTGTGATGAGGTCCCCCCTCAGCCTCCTCTTCTCCAGGCTGAACAGGCCCAGTGACCTCAGCCGTTCCTCGTACGTCTTCCCCTCAAGGCCTTTCACCATCTTCGTAGCCCTCCTCTGGACACTCTCCAACAGTTTCATGTCCTTTTTATACTGTGGTGCCCAGAACTGCACACAGTACTTGAGGTGAGGCCGCACCAGCGCAGAGTAGAGCGGGACAATCACCTCCCTTGACCTACTAGCGATGCCGTGCTTGATGCACCCCAGGACACGATTGGCCCTCCTGGCTGCCAGGGCACACTGCTGGCTCATATTCAACTTGCTGTCTACCACGACCCCCAGATCCCTCTCTTCTAGGCTGCTCTCCAGCGTCTCATCGCCCAGTCTGTACATGCAGCCAGGGTTTCCCCGTCCCAGGTGCAGGACCCGGAATATTTAAAAGCTTACTTTCTCCTTTATAAAGAGCAAAGTATTATTTTAAAAACAGTATTTCATGACTGATTAGTCCTCAGTCTGACCCAATGGCAGTTTTTTTGAATCAGCAAGTCAGTTATGACACGGGGCTTGAGTGGTGGTTTTGACGACAGTGTCTGCATGGTGAGAAAGCACTGTTATATGGGCTGTTCTCAGACTTAGATCTTAAATTTCCAGCATGACTGAGGAACAGTAATGATGCTTTCATTCTTCTACAGGCAGTTAACTGACATCTAATCCTTCTTGCTAATTAAAAACAAGGGTATTTTCTAAAAAGCTACTCTTTCTTCTTTTAAAGTACATACAACAGAAACAAAAGCAGCCTAAATGATTAGTTCCAAGTCTTTCTGCAGATGAAACTAACTTGAGAAAAGTGACCATATTTTGCACATCACTGATAAACAATTTTCTTGTCCTATTGACGAATCTATGATTTTATTGAATTTTACATCTGTCAACAGCTGCTTGCCAAATATTTTCCATCTCTTGTGAGGTAACCAAACCTACTTTTATATATACATGTGCTGAGGCACCAGACCATTTAAAAGTCATGGGAACATATTCATTAACCACATAATACATATATGCATGTATTTCAGGGAAAGGAAGTCCTGAAATTGGACCTAGATAAATCAATTTGTCTGGCAAGACTTTCTTCCATTTTCCTCAAAGGGGAAACATTCTTGATTACACTAAACTATGTCTCAAGGTGCTTTCTTCCTACCTGAGATATAGACCAGTGGACACATAAGTGGGAGATTGGATGGAAGTGTACACGAAATTTTCTGGAGGAAAAGGGGGGAAATAAATGTTACCTAATTCTGTAGCCTAATAATATAGTTAATTGAATATAGGGTAGCTATGTTTTTCTCCCGTTCTCCAATTCCCCTTTGTATAATATCTCAAATGACTTTAATTACGTGTTTTGAACTGCTTATATATTTTACATTGCATATTCCTTTGAGAAAAAACAGAGATCATCCTGGATGAAAGGATCTGGCTGAAGTTTTTACTTCCACAGATAGGTATTCCAGACTGATTTAACCAATCCTAAACCAACCTAATCTCAGTAAAATTTAACTGGTTATGCAAATGTTTTTTTACAGAATAGCACCTAGTTGTCATTACATCTATGTTACCTCTCTGACAACCTGATCCTTTCTAACTCCCTTCATGGACTAATTTTGTTTCTGAATCTTCTGTCTTACATGTCTTTCCACTAAATTACAGATCACCTAGTCCAATCTCTGGCCTAACACTAACCAGTCCTCCACTAAACCATATCACTAAGCTCTACATCTAAACGTCTTTTAAAGACTTCCAGGGATGGTGACTACACCACTTCCCTGGGCAGCCCATTCCAATGCCTAACAACCCTCTCAGTAAAGAATTTCTTCCTAATATCCAACCTAAACGTCCCCTGGTGCAACTTTAGCCCATTCCCCCTCATCCTGTCACCAGGCACGTGGGAGAATAGACCAATCCCCACCCCACTATAGCCTCCTTTAAGGTACCTATAGAGAGCAATACGGTCACCCCTGAGCTTCCTCTTCTCCAGGCTGAACAATCCCTGCTCCCTCAGCCATTCCTCATAAGACTTGTTCTCCATACCCTCACCAGCTTTGTTGCCCTTCTCTGGACTCACTTGAGCACCTCGATGTCCTTGTAGTGAGGGGCCCAAAACTGAACACAGTACTCAGAGTGCAGCCTTACCAGAGCCGAGTACAGGGGGGCAATCAGTTCCATAGTCCTGCTGGCCACACTGTTTCTGATGCAAGCCAGGATGCTGTTGGCTTTCTTGGCCACCTGAGAACACTGCTGGCTCATATTCAGCTGACTATCAACCAATACTCCCAGGTCCTTCTCTGCCAGGCAGCTTTCCAACCACTCATCTCCCACCCTGTAGCACTGTTTGGGGTTGTTGTGCCCCAGGTGCAGGATCCGGTACTTGGCCTTGTTGAACTTCATACAGTTGACCTCAGCCCATTGGTCCAGCCTATTCAGATCCTCCTGCAGAGCCTTACTACCATCAAGCAGATCGACACACACACCTAACTTGGTGTCATCTGCAAACTTACTGAGGGTGCACTAGATCCCCTCATCCAGATCATTGATAAAGATATTGAAGAGAACTGGCCTTAATACTGAGCCATGGGGGACACCACTAGTGACTGGCTTCCAACTGGATTTAACTCCATTCACCACTACTCTTTAGGCCTGGCTACCCAGCTAGTATTTAACCCAACAAAGCATACGCCAGTCCAAGCCAAGAGCAGACAGTTTCTTCAGGAGAATGCTGTGGGAAATAGTGTCAAAAGCCTTACTGAAGTCAAGGTAGACCACATCCATGGCCTTTTCCTCACCCACTAAGCACATCACTTTGTCATAGAAGGAGATCGGGTTTGTCAAGCAGGACCTGCCTTTCATAAACCCATGCTGACTGGGCCTGATCACCTGCTTGCCCTACAAGTGCCACATGATGACACTCAAAATAATGTGCTCTATGAGCTTCCCTGGCACTGAAGTCAAACTAACAGACCTATAGTGTCCCAAGTCTACCCTCCGCCCTTCTTGTAGATGGGCATCACATTTGCTAGCCACCAGTCTACAGGAACTCCCCCGATAGCCAGGACTTCTGAGAAATGATGGAAAGCAGCTTGGCCAGCTCCCGCACCAGTTCTCTCAGTACCCTCAGGGGGATCCCATCCGGCCCCATCAACCAGTGTACATCTAAGTGCTATAGCAGGTCACCAACCATTTCCTTGTGGATTATGGGGGCCACATTCTGCTCCCCATCCCCTTCTACCAGCTCAGGGTACTGGGTATCCAGAGTTACATTCTGTCTATGAAACATTACATTCTGTCTATGAAACCTATAAAGACTTAAGCATCCATTCTAATAAATATTATCACACATAAAGCATAAGATGACCAGAGAGAAGACAGGAACATTTGGGAAATTCTACCATCTGTGCATCTCCCACTTATACTTATGCAAGAGTCTTCCCCCCACCCCAGTTCTTTTTACTCCAAAGACTTGTACACCTAAATGCATTTCCTTTTGTGGAGATAGGGATCTTTGCTGTCCACTGTCTTCAACATAGATTACTATATGTCACACAATAATTTTAAGAGGACATTATTAGGGTCATAAAATGAAATGCTCATTTCATAGTTAGAAAATTATGGAAATGAAGTTATAGGTGGAATCATAGTTCTGCCCACTTGTACTTGTACAGTCTGACATAGACTTTCATTAGAGTCATATCTTTCCCCAAGAGCCCTACTTTCTTTGTTGTATAGAAATGACCTTCTCTGAAGTGAAATCAAAGAGGAAAACAGTGTTTCATAGTGTTGAACACCATACTTTAAAGCTGGAGTCTGGCACTCACTTCCACCATAGATTTCCTCCATGGTATTAAGTTACAGACAGAACATTTTGATTGCAATTTCATCTGAATTCTTACCTGAAATCCTGAGACTAATTTACAGAGAAGTGAGCATCCCCAAATATATCTTATGTCAGTGAAAGTTTTGTTTTGTGCATGTAAAAACTATGTAATTCTAAGCATTCCCCAAAATATGTATCTAAATATAATTAGCTATCCTAAATCTGTGGATATTTTTGATCATTTCCATATCATCTTCCCATTTGTAATGCTGGAATCATAATAACCCCTAAGATAATACAGTTCTTCACAAATTAATTACTATTTTTAATAGTTTAGGCAATGAAGTGATGTACATCAAAAAAATTAAATTTAATAATTCTGAGTCCAGGATGTTACTTGAACAATGTGCAGTAAATAAGGCCTTGAGACAAACTCTGAATGTGGAACGATCAAAATATTAAATAGTTACTTATCAAGTATAACATTACACATTTGTTCTTCATAATTAAATAAAAAATAAATGTTAATGTTTTAATTTGTTAAAATGTATTTGTTTCATTATTTCATGTCTTTGTGTTTTATTCATTTATTGTTTACTTATTCATTATTTAAAATTGAAATTCAGTGGGGGAAAGTATATGAACATGTAATAAGATTGCAATCAAACATTGTAATGGATGGTGCAATGATGTCTGAATCAAGGGTTTGCTGACAGCATTGTTCTGATATTTTCTAACTTGCGTTTAATCTGGCAATATTAATAGTGTTAGAGAATCGGAATCACAGAATGATTGAGGATGGGAGGAACCTCTGAAGGTCATCTAGTCCAACTACACTGCTCAAACAGGGCCACCTAGGGCCAGTTGCCCAGGACCAAGTCCAGATGGCTTGATGTTCTTGATAATAGTCTTTAGTTTGGACATTAATTTTGACTATATCATTTCTCAGTCAAAAAATAAAACAAACCAAAATATATACATATATTAGTCATATGCTATATTAGTGATGTCATGGTTGGTCATAAGAACATCATTTTGTTCTGCTGAATAAGCCTTTGCTATTTGAACAATGCATGAGTGGGATAACTTTATAATAAATGTCACAATTCCTTTTGACATCATTGATATTTAGAAAATACAAGAATCTTTCTTCATCTTTTTCTTACTATTCAGACCTTTCCTCCAGGTGTTTAAACTTGGCAGATCCTCAGTTCACATTGTCATGTCCCAAAGAGAGATCACATGTCTGAAGAGAATATTTTCTGGACAATGAGCTAAAACTGTCAAGAAGGTGTTAGTCAATTACATTTTAGACCAGATCCAATGTGAATGAAATCCTTGGGGAAATTATTTTCTGAAAACTTAGGAATACCCCACAAATTTTATGTAAAGTTTTTCAGTGGATTATTGCTTGAACAAACTTGGGTGGATTTTAATATTCAGACAAAACGTAGCAGCTTGAAAAAAGATCAGGTTCTTAGTGAAATGTACGAAAGTGCTGAAATTTGTTTAAATAAGACTTTCTGTAAAATTCATAATCAATTCTATAAAAATTGAACAATCTATCTTCCTTATCACATATCATTGAATCAATGACTTTTTTTCAAAAAATTAACTACAGATTCAAACCTGGAGGGAAGAAGTTATATTCTAAAGCTCAGTAAAATAATAACTGACTTTTAAAAAGGAGGATGTATTGTGAGAACTGTCGTGAAATCAAAATCTCTGAAGTTATCCTTCTTACTTATAACTTTCAGAATAGTACTAATACCAAGTCTAGTCATTAACTTCTTCCAGGAATAGTACATTGGATAAAAAGCAGAATTTTTTCTTCTCCTTATTTTGTCTTTATGAACTTTTTGGAACTGTAGTAAATTAGGTACATCCACAATAAGAGCCATGGAGTCTCCTTTGAGAACAAAAAAAATAGAAGTTTATTACAAAAATGCTAAAATGTTTTAAAAAAGAAAAACAGAAGTTGGTAAATAAAAGATAAATAACTCGTTTAAAAAGTAGATTGTCCCAACTGTGTTGATATGTTTTAAAATGATTTCATTTTAAACTGAAAATTGGAACTCCCTCAGCTTTCTGAAATCTGCATTGTCTCATTTCTCCCTTATAAAATGTTAATATCATTTGTTCATAAAATTAAAAAATATATTTTTTTCTTCCTCTTATTCTATTTTTAATCTTCTCTTTCTAATCTCGCTCTCTAACCTTCTCTAAGGTGCTTGATGGAAGAATTGTCTTGGAACAGTTTATTGTAGTGTCTGGATTTTGTGGATTTTGCTTGTTCATCAAGGTCTTAAACTTTAAAAATCTTACCACTTTCTTTATATTATACATTATATTTATATTCAGCCTGGTAACATCTAGTAACTGTTTGGATTTGGATTGACATTTGACATTCTGACCATCTCTCTTCTTGTAAAATGACAAATCCATACACGTTTTCGGGTTGGTTTTTGTTATTGTTTTTTGGTTTGTTTCTTTTGTTTTGTTTTGGTTTGGTTTGGTTTGGTTTGGTTTGGTTTGGTTGGTTGTTTTGTTTGTTTTTGGTTTTTGTTTTTTTCTGCCTGGATCTTCTTACAGCTATATATTATTCAACTATATGTAGACACTAAATTCCTTTCCTTCTTCTGTTGTCCTGGAATGAGATAGGGTCCTCTATCTAGCTTTTCACTCTTATCCTCCTTTTTCCAAGATGTGCAAAATAACGAACTCGCATGTGAATGATGTAGACAATATGTAGACAATCCATAGAAAAGACAAACACAGTGGTAAAGAGACATACAGTGGCAAAACAGCAGAATATGTAAATAATGTATCACCTTGTAGACCTTACCAAAGTATCAAACATAAACCTTCAGATCTTATTTAGAAATTCTCTAGGAAAGGCAATGGCTTCCCTTTTGTAAAACAGGTAATAAATAAGAAAAAATAAGAAATATTAGAATTACTTACATAGAGATGCCCAATCAAATTAATACATTGTTCAGTTTTCAACAAGGATCATGATGATGAAATGAGAAAAACAGTTAATGAAAGTAAAGGTGTGGAAGAATTATCATATCTGAAATGAAACTGACTCAAAGGCTACAAAATACTCAAATCAAAAAGACTTACCACAGAATCCTGAAACCAAAAGGTCTGGAACAAGGATTCTTAGTAAGTATATCAGGATGAGCATTCAAGGCTAATGAGCAGGTTGCCTTTGAAAATGGCCATTGAAGGGAGGAAGTAATCAGATCTCTCAATATGATTTTCAGATGGTTTTCGAATGCAAAGCTTCAGAATAAATGTTGAGACAAGGAATGAGTAACAACACAAAAGCACCAAGAAAACATTAAAATCTATCTAAAGTTTTCAACAAGTAGATCATACCATTTACTTGATATCTTTCCCTAATCATCTATGTTCTAAGCAAAGCAAATGGAGAAAATCTCACCCATCTGGATTTCAAAACAGCTTGTCACACTATCTCATAAGAAAATTATTAGTTAACACTGAGAAAATAAAATAATTGACTAATCAGGAGAAGACAACAGATTGTGTTATGTGTTTGTGTCTTCAGATGGGTGCTATTAAAGAGATTCTTCAAGGACAGTCTTGCAACAGACCTTTTTTAATATTTAAATGAAAGACTAGATTAAAAAAAAAAAAAAATTGGAGCATGCTGCCAAAATGTGCAGATAACCCAAGTTTGGGAATCATTGAAAACACAAAAAACATACAAGAATAATCATATGACCTTGATGATTTCTATAATAGAAATTGCATTAAACTTACCAGTACAAACAACAGTGCAGCAAGATTTTCTGTTGTGAATTGCTAGCTCATCAGATGAAAATTACGAAGAAAAAGAAAGCTACCAAGTACAGAACAACTATCAGCTATCAAAACATTATGTAGCTATCAAAAATGCTGATATGAAGTATTAGACAAGGGATGGAAAGGAAAGGAATGGCTAATGCTATTACATCAGGTAGAATATAGATAGAAATCATGCACAATCCATGTTCTCCATATTAAAAAAAGATTCACTAAAAGATCCACTAAAAATGGAGTGGTTATGAAGGGGAAGTCAGCATCATGTCAGGAATACAGAACATATTTCGTCAGACAAAAATGAAAAATATTGTATTATTTTATGAAGAAAACTAACATGAGAGAAATGCTCTCTGTAAACACCTGATTGGATAAACAAATCTTGGAGATGTTTATAGTCAGGTATTGAACTTTGAGATCAATATCAACATAATGATGAATAGGTACATAACAAATACATTTAAGATTAAAAGAAAAAAAAAATATTTTAGCCATGTGAGTGACAAAATTCTAGGCCTTTTTCTGTAGTGTGTAAAACTGCTAATTGATTTTAAGAGATACTTACATAGAAAGAGAGTTACAGTTATAAATATACATACATACATATATATATATAAAGCAACATGAGTGCTTGCATTAGCAAACTATAGGATATAGAATTCAGCATCCAAGGATCCACTTACAGTTTATTCTGAATCATAAAGGTGATCTCTGAAGTCAGCCAAAATATCATTTACATTACTGTGGTTAAATAGCATTTATTTTGGTTAAAATGCACATTGTTTTCTTCATTCATCTGCTTAAGATCTGCATGAATGTTTTAAACACCATTCGCTCACTCGGTGCCTAACACAACTATTCAGTCAAAGTACTTCCATTGACTTCTGTATGCTTTGGATTAGGTTCTATATCCTTACCTATCAACCAGCTTCTGCAGGCTCCCAGTATTATCACAATATTCGACTGCTTTTCTCTTTTCCCGTGATCTTAAAAGGCAAAGAAAGAGGTACACTTTGGTTGCACTGTCTGTTCTTTAATTTGCTTAGATTGCAGTTATTTCCTGCTGAGCCCTGGATGAGGTTTAGTTTGTTGAGCAACTTTTTAATCATCTCACAGAATGAATGAACTGGAAGATATGTCAGGCTTCTATCAGAAGATAAAAAATGTGGAAATTTATCAGTACTTCTCTTCCTCTAGATATATTGTAGGTCGTAAAACCCCAGTCCATACAGTAGTGCTTACTCTTATAAAGGAAGCTCAAAATGTAATTATGCAATGGATGATCTCAAGAAAACTTTTCAAAACAGTTAAAGTTGACATTAAAGTATGGCTAACTGTGCATGGCAAAAAGTGCAAAAGAGGCAGCAGGAGGACAAACAATTTCAAAGACTGGCTATGTAATCTTCCCTACAGGAAGGGTGGCTCAACCCACTCCCTCTTATTTTGGAGATTAAAGGTAGTTGTACAAAGCATTTCATAAGCCGTATATTGATTGGCGCTTAGCAGCCTAAAATTTATTTGCTTGCTGGATGGATTTGGCTTTATATTTTTTCTTCGGTGTTTATGGGATCCTTCCCTGACCTCAAATTCTTATTTTGGCTAACTGCCAAAGCTCTTCACTGGAGCTATGCAATATAGGGAAAGGAGCAGGGAAAGTTCAGGGGACTGACTCTTCACACTATTTCTTCCTCTGTCACACCACTAAGGTGGGAATGGGAGCAGGTGAATGGCCCTTACGCTTTTTCGTGAATAGCCACAACTCTGTTAGGGTCCAACAAAGGATTAGGGGGAAAAAAAGTATGCTTCTGAAATGAACAGATAAATAAGAGTTAGAACAACATAACCTGTAAGTGTTCTAATGTTGCGCTTTTCATATGAAAAGAAATGAGAAGACATAAATTACCTAGGAAAGCTGTTTTATTCTTTGCAGATTGAGGCCAAATAGATAGTCCAATAAACAATCAACAGCTTGGTCCTACTTTAAATTACTTCCCTTGTCATCATATTTAATTCCTTAACTTATAATAACAGTGTATTTATATGGTCCTTATTTCAGCTGAAGAGCAATGACGATTTCTGATGAACCAAACAGAAACATTAAAGTTCAGAAATAAGTAAATGAATATCTGTAGACTTATAAAATACATTTTGGTTATAAACAATAACATATATTGGAGTTAACTTATAGAAGAGAATTCCACAGAATTCAATTATCCATAATGGCATTTTAAATTTTAATATCAAAGGTTCTTTCTCTGAATTCTGCAGCACGGCCATCTTGCTTTGATATTTCTTCTTCAACAGGCAATTCAGATTAACTTTATTACAATATAACAGTTTAGTATGTTTTACTGATATCCATTTGGTTTCATGATACAAGACTCCCTTGTATATGTAGATCTCTGGAATTCAAATTTTAAACTCTCCTTAGAATGAACTGTTTTGACTTTCCAGCAGTCCATCAAATAAAGAGGAAATAACTGCCACGTATTCAAAGACGAAGACTGAGTTGAATTCAGAATGCATCAAAAAACTATAGAAGTGCAAAGCTGTGCTCTGATGAACTTGGAAAGGCTCATTTGTTAGTGGCTTGCTGGGTGACTGAGCAGGTCATTGCAGTTCCCACTGTCTCACAAGGATAAGTTACTTTGTGCTTCAATATGCTCACTATTAATATCAATTTTATATGAAAAGCATTATATCAAAAAAATTTACATTATTTCCAAAAGTAACTGGTGTTCTGTGCTACAAAATCCATACGCATAAGTGTACCCATGTAATGTTTTCAGTGACAATGAACACATTTTTCTTTCTTTGTCAATCCTACCTGGTTCTGATACCTTTCATTTAAATTAAATCCAGTTTTAATTATCTCCCCTCAGTGTGTCATTATATCTTCTGATGTAGAATAATGATCCATAATTTCCCCTCTTGTCTTTGCACTTGCAATTCATGCACACACACCTTACATGCTTTTTTTTTCTATAGTTTTCTTTGCATTTAAAGAAATTGAATAGTAGTTTAAATTAAAATAAATAAATAAATAAAATCTATGAAACAATGAGGCTGGGTGCAGCACTTGTTTATATCTTTAATCCAGGACATCCAGTAGTTGTCTATGAAGCATAAATATACCCCATATCTGCCTTCCCTCATGAAAATTCATATGCTTTTTAAAGACCTTTCATTAATTTTTCCTTCTGATTTCAAGCATAATCTATCTGTCATTTATGCATGATTTTGAATGATTAGAATTTTTCTCATATGGAAAAAAAAAATACCCTGTCTGCAAAAGGCCTTTCAGAACAGATCCTATGGAATAATAATAAACAAGCAAGAAAGAAAGAAAGAAAGAAAGAAAGAAGAAAGAAAGGAAGGAAAACAAGATTAATCTTTGCAATACATAAAGAAGTCTATATGCACTGCAAAAATAAAAATAAAAACCCTAGTAAACAGACTGACTACTCTTTTTACAAAATGTTACTTTTCAGCATTCTTTGCAGATGTGAGAGCTGTGAAATAATGATGGAATCATGCTTATGCAAGAAAGCAACCTTCTATTTTGAACAGACCTCAAATATTACTCTAAGAATGAGCAGTTATAATTATGTAATATTTAACCACTGTTGTCCAACACAAATCGTTTATACTCTGTCAGTAACTTTCATGGTGTTATCTAGTTCAAAATTCTCACAGTGAGTAAAAATTAGAGGATTTAAACAACATAACTAGTTCCGTGTTTAGCCAGCATTCAGTTAAGCAAGCACAGATGCAGCTATTATCTGCTTAAAAGTAAATCTGTGGTTTCCTTATTTAAACTCCTAAGTTTGAACGTCCATCAGAAAGGCTGTTGCTGCAATGAATAATTTAATCACTCCAGCCTATTTCCTGCTGCTACACAGCAAGCATTTTTGCAAAGCTGTGAAAGACACCGGGCAAGTGTCAGCACTCCCTATAATTCAGCCGACCTCCCACTACATTCACTGCAACGAACTAAGGGAGCTCTGAAGCAGCCAGAGGGAGGTTGTGGTAGGGGAGGGAGGTGAAGAGATCACAACAGAATTGCACCAGATCAGCAAGACACTTTAGAAAGATGAAAGGTCAACGCGGGCTTAGTGCTGTTGTGGTGTCATTTCATCTGTTTGTCCCTTGGTGGAGTTCTTGAGTTAGTTTCTTCCCTCAGTCAAACAGCTTTAACTGCTTTATGGAGGGGTTTTGTCGCTGTTTTTCTCTTGCTTTCGAATTTGCTGTCATGTTTACTGTATTTAACCTTTTCCTCATATTATTACGGATATGTTACTTCCAAGCCCACCTGATTTTTTTCCCCCTTCGGGAGCTTGTTCTTTTGTGTGCGCGCGTGCATGCGCGCAAATGAGCACATAATAACATACATTAAAGTATAGAGTGATACAGCTAGTTAAATAACCCGTCTGTCTTTAAGCCGAGGTGGGCTCTCACTGCAGCCCCGAGAAGTGATGCTCCGGTTGGAGCCAGCGGCGTCCCTAAACTGCAGAACCCAATCGTCCTGGGCTGAAAGCGCCGAGCGCGAGTCGGGACGGGGAAGGCAGGAGCCGGCTCCGCCAAGACATGCAGATCCGCTAGCCACTAATGGCATCTGCATATTTTAGCCATGACCCCTGGCTTTCCAATCACCAGCTACAACAGCAACAAATCCCCGTTGCAGAGCATCGGAAAGGGAGCTTCGAGGGGAGGGGAGGGGGATGCAGAGGAGCTGAGGAAGCTCCCAGCCTGCTTTAGGATTTCCCCACGTACAGCAGGCTGCGAATGTCAGCAAGACGGATTCCTTCCCACACGCAAGATGCCACCTCGGTGGCCTTATCAGATGTTCCCTTTAAGGACACGAGCTCTTATTTCCCCTCTGTGTATCTCCAGCATCTCGGGCTCTTTTATTTATAACAGCCGATTACATTTGTGATCCCGCATCCCACTTGATCTCGCCAGATCAGCAGGGCAAATGCCGGATCGTGGCTGAGCGGGCGCCTGTGTGCATCGGGGAGAGGGTGGGCGGCGGGGAGGGGGGGGGCAGTACTGCGCAACAGATTTCACCGAGAGGGCGAAACCTCCCCCGCCCGAAACAGCTGGGCTCGGTCCTACCGCCCCCCAAACAGCCGTGAGCGCCCTGGCCGCCGTGCCGGGGTGGCGGGGAGAGGGGGCGGGGGTGATTCCCCTCTCCTCCTCCCACCCCCCGCACCAAGAAGCAGGGTGGCGGGGGAGGGGGGGGGAGGAGGGGGGCACAGCCAGCACGGCCCCGTCCCCCTCCCGGCTGCCAAGGCACGTGGACCAGGAGCGGCGCTGCCATCCACCATGCAGCGCACGTCGGGCCCATTTCCCACGCCGTTTGCCTGCCCTGGGGGAGGAAAGGAGGAGGGGGAGGAAGGGGGAATGATAGAAAAAGGGGGGGTGGGGGGGAGCCGTTACCTCTGCTCCGAAAGAGGAACCAATCCACTGTGAAGGACGCAGCACTCCCGAGCAGGAAAGACATTGCACATTCAGAGAGAGATTGCATGCGAAGACACTGCAAAAGAGAAAGAAAGGGAGGGGGCTGGGGGGCAAAGACCGCATGTGAAAGACATAGTGTGTGTAAGAGAGGCCAGAGAGGGTAGAAAGGGGAGGGGGGAAAGATTGCACATGGCAAGAGAAAGGAATCACTCATTCGCTTGGAAAAGGCTCTCGCAAAGCAGACAGTAGTAGAAATGGGAAACAACGGGGAAGGAGACGCAGAGAAGAGGCGAGGAGTCCATGCCGTGCAACAGCTCGGAATCCGATTAAAGTTTATGGCGGGGAGGTTAAAAGCGCTTTCATCCCGCCCCTCCCCTGGTGAATACATTAAGTTTCCTGGCTGCATTTAAAAGCACAAAGGGAAGGGAGCAGCGGGAGCTTCGGGTTGCAATTGTATTGCTAGTGCGGGGAGCCAGTGTAATGCAGTATGCTGGTATTCCCTACGTACTGGTGTGTCTGGATCTTACAATGTGGGCAAAATTTCCTCCTCTCGGAGCTCCAGAACAGCGAGGGGAAATTTTGATAAATTCAAGTTGCTTGGCAAATATAATAGGGATTTGGTATTAATCCTACTTAACCCGCTGCGAAGATGCTGAGCTCCCGAGCCCCCCTCCTCCGTCCGGGACTGCGGCGGTAAGCACTGAGCCTGCGCCGAGCCGGGCTTTCTCGCTGATGCTGCAGATATAAAGCCGAGTGTCTTCAGCATTTGCGGGGGAGGGTTTTCGCGTCCTGGCGAGGCGGGGAGAGCGGCCGGAGCCGAAGCCCTGCAGCCCTCCGGAACGGGGAGCAGTCACTCCCGCTTCCGAGAGGACTCCACGCAGCGTGGCTCTGCCCCTCTGTGCCTCTAGACTCCCCAGAGAAAGAGGTGGCAACCTTCCCTCCCTCACACATTCACTCGCCGCCCCGAATGACAAAGACAAGCTGTGACCATTGCTTTGAACCACCTCGGTATCCGGCCGCTTTTGCTCAGATGTCACCGTCATGAAAGAAAGACAATTCATTATACTCGCCTGCATGCATGCGTCTTTATTCAGAATGACCGCTTAATGCAAGGAATACGCGCACCCACAGATCCCGCAGCAACTTGTTTTCCCACAGGAGGAGAGAGCAGCTGGATTCGTGCCCCCCAACTCACTGCCCACACACGCACACGCCGGGTCGCTTCCCACGGGCTGCCCCGAGCTCGCCCTCAGGTCCCCCCTCTCCCTCCAGCCTACCGGGGTACCCCTTTTTTTCCCTGCGAGAACCTACCGGAGAGGACAGACACAGGAGCCCAGGCACCACCCACAGCGCAGGGGCAGGGGCACGCAAATGCTAGAGGCGATTAAATGGCACAAAGTCAAAAGGAGAAGCGAACTAGGGACGCTAGGATAGGCAAAGTTGAAAGGAGAGAGCTTAACGTTAATTTCCCGCTTACCCAGGTAGGTGACGCTACATTTTAGCAATCATCGAAGCTGTAAGTCTGTTCGGAAATAAATCTGGTACTTCTTACATGTGCTTATCTACTAGCCCTCTCTCCCCCCTCCTTGATCTTTTCTCCGATTTTTTTTTTTTTTTTCCTAGGAAACCCACAAGCACGCTGAAAAGGCACATTCAAATCATGGAAATAGGAAGTGCATGAAAACAAAGCCCAAAAGGCTCAAACAGCACTGGGAAACAGGACGAAAGTCTGAAATCTAAGGCAGCCCCCCTTCCTCCCTGGAGTTTTATGCCGTTCCGGTGACTGCAGCTATTTCACAAAAGCACTGACACGACAGGGGAAGGTGGGAATCTGTGAGAAATGAGTTTTCTTACCAGCGTGATTCCGCAAAATGCAGAGCCCCGAGTGTGCACCAGCTCTGCCTAAGAGAAAGGCGAATAAACATTTGCTTAAAAAATCGTTGCTCGGTTCACAGTCTACAGCGGAGGTGGGGAGGGAGCGGGTAGGAGAGAATCACTATAGATCACGGGTTAGAGACAGCAACAGCAGCAACGCTCGGGCATATAATGAGGATCGGTTCTGAGGACTGAACTGGTGTTTTGTGATGAGCAGCTATCCCACTTGCAGCACTAGCAGCAGCAGAGACAGAGGGTAAGGCTGGGCTTTCTGGAGTGCAGCGCTTGACTCGTCCTCCTCCTCCACCTCCTTCCTCCTCCTCCTCCTCCTCCCTCCCTCTCTCACTCTCGCTCTCTCTTTCGCTCTCTCTCTTCCTCTCTCTTTCTGTGTATATGTAGCGCAGGCGGCTGTACTGCTGCAGCGTCAGGGAAGAGCTACCGAGAGAGGCTTCAGCAGCTCCCACCACTTTGGGCAAACTTGCCGGTTTACTGCCTTTTTTTTTTTTTTTTTTTTTTTTTTTTTTTTTTTTTTCCGAGTGGGAAGCTTCTCAGTTGCCATTCAACATTTTAAAGCACAAGCCGCTCTGCCGTGAAAGCGCCTGAGCCACACTTCTCTGAAAGACACAGGAGGGAATACACAATTGCAGATTTCACCCACCGTGGCGATGCAGATCACAGGAAACAACTGACTGATATAATTTTATTTGCAAATAGAACTCCGTGGGGTTTTTTTGTTGCTTTTTTTTTTTTTTATTCGCGCCGCGGCTCTTTTCCCCTCCCCTTTGCCATTCCGCTTATATGGATGTAATTCAGAATCTGTGTTAATTCACGTGGGGGATCCAGTTACATCTTGTTCCGCTCCGGGTGTATTAACGAGAGACCAAAAATCGCCTTTGGACACATAGTTTTGTTGCTAACCTTTGAACTGAAAGGATCAAGTTCAGATCTGGTTACCTGCATTGGGACGGGAAGGAAGAGGAGAGAGAGAGAGAGAGGGAGAGGGAGAGAGAGACTGCAATCTCATTTGTGAATCGCTCTCAGTGCTGCAGATCCAGATTGCTATAACACATGCAGTGCAAATGCAGGTAAGGCACACACACAAACTGCGGATGCAAAAACAAACTTGGGACTGTTGTGTGTGTATATTCATATCTACAGCCTTGCAAATTCCGGGCAAACGGCTTCTGCAGTTTCTGTATCGTTGCTTTGTGACTAATGACCTTGCGCAGAGTTGTTAAAAAAAATCCTCTCCGGAGAAAGAGCTGAACATTTCAGGCGATCTCTGAAGATGGATTTGGGTGCTTTTCTGCCAACCAAAGGGGATATTTTATGGACTGCTCTGTAATACAAGGGGTTCTTCCCCTACCAATTGTGCAGCTATCGACATTATTGGGATTTTTTTTTTCTTTGCCTTTTAAATTATTATATTTTTTTAAAAGAACTGCCCGTTGCTAAAAGGATTTGGAGTTTTCCCGGACACAAGCCCTTTGAATAAAGCAAATCACATTTTTTTTTTCCTGTGTGTGCAGAGAGGGGAAAGAATAAAGCTAATGCATTGGTCGTAAACGGCTGAGAGAGAGAGAGGGGAGAGAGAGAGAGAGTGTGTGTGAATTGTAGTTAACTCTAGTGTCGAAGAAGACGACCTGGGGGGCTTCAAATCGCGCAGTGCTGCTCCTGCTTTTATTGCAAACCTTGCAAAGTGATTACAGTAAAATCAGAAAGGAGGAGGAGGAGAAGGGGGAGGAGGAGGAAAATCCCATCCTATCTGCCGAGATGAATCTTTAAAAAGCAAAATACACTGTCCCGTGAACTGTAAGTATATCGCAACTGGAAGGCAGGGAGAGCAGCAGAGGAGCCAACAGCAAGCTTTTGCCCACCGATTGCACCAGCCATGAGACAATAAGTTTCCAGAAACAGAAGGATTTTATAATTGATCACCTCGGACTCTCAGGCGTTCTGTTGGCTTACCAGGGGAGTTTACTGGGGGGCGGGTGGGAGTGAGAGGAGGGGGGGGGTTCGGTGCAAAGAAGATGAGGAAGATGCGGACTCTCCTTGGTTTTGTGCATTGCTGTTGCTGCTGCTTCTTGCTCCTCCTGCCTCCGCCGCTCTGGGTCAGCCTGGCAGCGGCCAAGCAGCTCCTGAGGTACCGGCTGGCCGAGGAGGGACCCGCCGACATCCGCATCGGCAACGTGGCTGCCGACCTGGGGATCGTGACGGGCTCCGGAGAGGTGACATTCAGCCTGGAATCGGGCTCCGACTACCTCAAGATCGATAACATGACCGGGGAGCTGAGCACCACGGAGCGGCGCATCGACCGCGAGAAGCTGCCGCAGTGCCAGATGATCTTCGACGAGAACGAGTGCTTCCTGGACTTCGAGGTGTCGGTCATCGGCCCCTCGCAGAGCTGGGTGGACCTCTTCGAGGGCCGGGTCATCATCCTGGACATCAACGACAACACCCCCACCTTCCCTTCCCCTGTCCTCACGCTTACCGTGGAGGAGAACCGGCCCGTGGGGACCCTCTACCTGCTCCCCACCGCCACCGACAGGGACTTCGGCCGCAACGGCATCGAGCGCTACGAGCTGCTGCAGGAGCCCGGCGGGGACGGAGGACGGCGCGGTGGCGGCGGTGGCGGCGGCGGCGGTGGGGGAGGCGGCGGGGGGGGATCGGTGCCCACCGGCTCGGAGAGCGCCCTCTACCCCGGTGGCAGCAAGCGGAGGCAGGAGGCGGATGCGGCGGCCCGCAGCAGCGTGTTCGAGCTGCAGGTGGCCGACACCCTGGACGGGGAGAAGCAGCCGCAGCTGATCGTCAAGGGGGCGCTGGACCGCGAGCAGCGGGACTCCTACGAGCTGAGCCTCCGTGTGCGGGACGGCGGCGACCCGGCGCGCTCGTCGCAGGCCATCCTGCGGGTGCTGATCACCGACGTGAACGACAACAGCCCCCGCTTCGAGAAGAGCGTCTACGAGGCGGACCTGGCTGAGAACAGCAGCCCCGGGACCCCCATCCTGCAGCTGCGAGCCGCCGACCTGGACGTTGGGGTGAACGGGCAGATCGAGTATGTCTTCGGGGCGGCCACCGAGTCCGTGAGGCGCCTGCTGCGGCTGGACGAGACCTCGGGCTGGCTCAGCGTCTTGCACCGCATCGACCGCGAGGAGGTGAACCAGCTTCGCTTCACCGTGATGGCCCGCGACCGCGGGCAGCCCCCCAAGACGGACAAGGCCACTGTGGTGCTGAACATCCGCGACGAGAACGACAACGTGCCCACCATCGACATCCGGAAAATCGGGCGCATCCCGTTGCGGGACGGGGTGGCCAGCGTGGCCGAGGACGTCCTGGTAGACACCCCCATCGCGCTGGTGCAGGTGTCGGACCGGGACCAGGGTGAAAACGGCGTGGTGACCTGCACCGTGGTGGGCGACGTACCCTTCCAGCTCAAGCCGGCCAGCGAGGGCGAAGGGGAGCCGCAGAACAAGCGCAAGTATTTCCTGCACACTTCGGCCCCTCTGGACTACGAGGCGGTCCGCGACTACAACGTGGTGATCGTGGCCGTGGACTCGGGCAGCCCCAGCTTGTCCAGCAACAACTCTTTGCTGGTGCGGGTCGCCGACACCAACGACAACCCTCCCGTCTTCGGCCAGGCCGTGCTGGAGGTCTCCTTCCCGGAGAACAACCTTCCCGGCGAGAGGGTGGCCACGGTGGTGGCCACGGACGCGGACAGCGGCAAGAACGCCGAGCTCACCTACTCCCTGGAGCCCTCGCCCCTCTCCTCGGAGACGCCGGGCGGCATCTTCAGCATCGACCCCGACTCCGGGGACGTGTCGGTGCAGGCGGTGCTGGACCGCGAGCAGCGCGACACCTACGAGTTCCAGGTGACAGCCCGGGACAAGGGGGTGCCGTCGCTGCAGGGCTCCACCACGGTGGTGGTGCGGGTGGCCGACCGCAACGACAACGAGCCGCGCTTTATGCAGGACGTGTTCACTTTCTACGTGAAGGAGAACCTGCAGCCCAACAGCCCTGTGGGCATGGTGACCGTGATGGACTTCGACAAGGGGCGCAACGCCGAACTCAGCCTCTCCATCCAGCCCGGCGAGCATGACCAGGCGGCCGGCATCTTCTCCATCGAGAACGACACGGGAACCATCTACTCCACCGTCTCCTTCGACCGGGAGCAGCAGACCAGCTACACCTTCAAAGTGAAGGCGGTGGACGGGGGCGAGCCACCGCGCTCGGCCACCGCTACCGTGTCCCTCTTTGTAATGGACGAGAACGACAACGCGCCCACCGTCACCTTCCCCAGCAACAGCTCCTACACCGTGCTGCCGCCCTCCAGCAACATGCGCACCGTGGTGGCCACGGTGGTGGCCACCGACGCCGACACCGGCCTCAATGCCGACCTCAACTACAGCATCGTCGGGGGCAACCCCTTCAAGCTCTTCGAGATCGACCCGGCCAGCGGCGTGGTGTCGCTGGTGGGCAAGCTGGCCCCCAAGCACTACGGCCTGCACCGCCTCGTGGTGCAGGTGAACGACAGCGGGCAGCCGCCTCAGTCCACCACCGCCCTGCTTCATGTCTTCGTCAACGAAAGCCTGTCCAACGCCACCGTGGTGGAAAGCCAGGTGGCCCGCAGCCTCCACACGCCCCTGGCCCAGGACATCGCTGGCGACCCGAGCTACGAGCTGAGCAAGCAGAGGCTTAGCATCGTCATCGGCGTGGTGGCTGGCATCATGACCGTCATCCTCCTCATCCTGGTGGTGGTCATGGCCCGCTACTGCCGCTCCAAGGGCAAACACGGCTACGAGGCCGGCAAGAAGGACCACGAGGACTTCTTCACTCCGCAGCAGCACGACAAGGCCAAGAAGCCCAAGAAGGACAAGAAAGGCAAGAAGGGCAAGCAGCCCCTCTACAGCAGCATCGTCACCGTTGAGGCCTCCAAGCCCAATGGGCAGCGCTACGACAGCGTCAACGAGAAGCTCTCGGACAGCCCCGGCATGGGGCGCTACCGCTCGGTCAACGGGGGTCCGGGCAGCCCCGACCTGGCCAGGCACTACAAGTCCAGCTCGCCGCTGCCCACCGTCCAGCTGCACCCCCAGTCCCCCACCGCCGGCAAAAAGCACCAGGCCGTGCAGGACCTGCCCCCGGCTAACACCTTCGTGGGCGCCGGCGACAACATCTCCATCGGGTCGGACCACTGCTCCGAGTACAGCTGCCAGGCCAGCAGCAAGTACGGCAAGCAGGTAAGGGAGCCGCGCCGCGCGCACGCCCCCGGCACGCGCGGGCACGCGCACACTCGCACGGGCACGCGCACACGGGGGGAGGGAGCGCCGGTGCCCGCCTTGACCCCCCTAACACAAGCACACACGACCACCACGCACAACGACCCCTTCAACCCCCAATACCCCTCCCCAACCTATGCCCCCCAGCCAGGTGCACACCACGCAGGAAGGACAGTCAGAGATCTTTATTATTACCATTTGTGGGGTACCCCCCGCAATCTCCCCACCGGCCTGCCCCTGTGGCCGCACCGGCGGGGGGCGCCCACCCGGACGCTGAGCCCCCTCACCATGTCCCATCCAGCCTGCAGCTGGCCACGGGGGCGGGCTGCAGGCAGCCGTCACAGAGAGAGCAAACCCGAAATAACTTGCTTGTGGGCTCTCACACCTTCTTAGGGCCCGTTTTGTGGGCGGGATGGGGTGCACGAACCCCAGGCGAGTTGCTCTGCCGCCCCCGCCCCCGGGCCCGGCCTGGCTCGCACCGGAGGCTGAGCCACAGGGGAGGCGAGCTGGGAGGAAAGTTTTTTATTTTTATTTATTTATTTATTTTTCGGGGGAGGGGGGGAGGCAGGGGCTTTGCTGATGTTTACTGAGGCGGTGGGTGAGAGTGGATTTGCAGCCGCCGCGCTGAAACGTTAATGGCTGTAATTATCAGGTCGTTCATTAGGATCGCAACGCTTAAATAATCTAAAAAGCCTATCTGTTCTCTAATTTACATCACTGATGTTCAGCGGTTGCTCTGAACACACATAAATATGAGCTTAGAATCGGACCCCAGCACGCTTTCAAGGCCTTTTTTTTTTCTTTTTTTTTTTTTTTTTTTTTTTTAAATGTACGTCACATCAAATTACTTAATTCAAACTGAGGGGCCCTTATTTGCCAGCCCAGCTGGTGCACAGCTATGTCTACAGGGAGGTTGACTTCCCTGAGAGCTCTCGGACCGAGGTGAACCTTCCTTTGCCGGTGCCCTAAGCGGCTGGCTCTGATTTCCACCGTGCTGGTGGAGGCCTGCTCGGTGAAGCCCCAGCAGTATAGAAGTGGCAGCGGCAGGGACTTCCCTACAAGCCTTGAAATAATACAGGGATAGTACAGCGGAGAAACAAGCTCCTAAATGAAAGCTTTGTTTATTTTGTAAGACACATATGTAGCCTGAACAGAAGTCAGTTTTCTTCTTGTGAGCGCTTTTTGGGCTGCTGTATAAATGAGATAGATATTTAACACTTGGAGATTCCCATTACCTCCTTCCAGATAAGATAACATTCTGAGTGTTTCCTCAGCTACAGCGTATGTTACACAAGAATCTCCAGATAAATGATGCTGATTCATGCAAATACAGAGACAAGTCTGAAACAGGAAAATTCTGACTAGTTTGACAAAAATGCTTTCTTTTCAACTTATTAACATGCAAATATGGTACACTATGACATTTTTTATGCTTTGAAACGTCTGCTAGACTACTACAATTGAAGTTCTATGGTGTGTAACCAGTATTTGCATTCTGCTCAGAAATACTTAAGATACTGTAAAAGGAAACGAATTGTATCAGCCACACAGTCTTCCAGATCACCAAAAATGTGTGACTGATGTGCTATCTGCTAGTATTTTTGTTTATGTATATGTCACACAGATGTTTTGTAGAACATTTGACACAGTCGTTTCTGGGTGATATATTTCATCAGTTCTCTCCTAGAGAGAACATTATAATTTCAGTTTAAAAATACAGCCTATATAAAATACAAAGTATCGAGAAAGTTCCTAAGCTTCCATCTAGTAAGGTTTATTAAGCCCGTAGATTATGCCTTCTTAGGGAACACTGGAACAACAAAGTAGAAGTGGAACAAATGCTAATCAGATGCTACTTCTTTCTTGCTGCTGCAAATCATCTAAACATATGAATTAAAAACTGTTAAAAGTGCAATTTATTTTCAATGGAAAATAGCTTGTCTGCTTAATGTGCTAATGGTAAAGGATTGTTACATATAAATGATTATTTTGCTTGTTTAAATACCTTATTTGAGGTTATGTTAAAAATATTTGTGGGTTACTTAACATTTTGTAAGGACTTATTTTTTAATATATGATACTTTAGAAGACTTATTTGTAAAAAGAAAAAAAAATTACACTTTTACTTGCAGCAGTCAAGCTGAAAGAAATGCATTCTGAATTGCTCCATTATTTATCCATTTTAGTATAAAAACCGTTCCTCAGTGTTGATAGTTTTCCTGTGCTAGATGTCTAGTTTGTAAGTGAAGGCAAGTTTACTTGAATAGTTTATAGGCAATGTTCTAAATGCCTTAGTTATGTCTTTTTATTTTTAAATATGTTGAACGTACTTGTATGCTTGCTAAGGATGTGCCTAACTTAGTTAAGGAAAGTTTCCAAATAACTGCAGAGACTGCCGGGCATAAAATTTCTGTTACCAGTTTCCTGAGGGTAGTTGCCAGCATATTGCTGAGTGACATTTATATAGTTTTGTTCATGCTTTTGCATACTAGTATACACTTTAAGATGTATTTGCATAAACAGTATGTAGACTTTTCACTTCTCAGACGTTGACAGTGGAGCATTTCTCAGTTTATCAGGCAAAACACATTAGCATTTATAACACCCAAACCACGTGGAACACTTGTTCAGCACGTTGAGAGAGAAATGTGAAGCACTTTGTAGATAAATTGGTATGATGTGGTGTGTATCACAGTGTTTCATAGTTCTGTTGTCCATATGAAATAGAGCCAATGGCATAGTAACATGAACATTATGAGGAGATCAGGTGAAATCTCTGTGGTTGCCTTTATTGGCACTTCCATATTTGACACTTTTGTATGTTCTAAGGAGACATTAGAAGGTTTATAAAGTTTTAAAATAAATAAGTGGACACAGCTGCAAGTATCTGTTCTAAGTTACTAGAAGTGAGAGAAATAGCCATTTTCCATTAATGTAATTAGAATTATTAATTGATACTTCCACATACACACAGTATCTTAGTCAGGAAATAAAACCTCGACTTAGTTGACTGATTGGTGTGCCCAAGTGAATGCAAGCTGTTTTCATTCTGATTTAAGGTAGTGCATTGCATATGTTACATGAATTGTTTGATACACTACTTTGTAGGAGAAACTCACCAGAGAAAGCTAAAAACAATTTGTAACTCTCCTCCCTTAAGTATTTTATTATGAAGTTTAAATTCTATTCAAGACTTCTAACATTTCACCCTTACTTTTATAAAAGATCTTTTACAATTTTATTTGAAACTTATTCATCTTTTTTTTTTTTTCCCCCCATGGTATTACTCTCTGAAATATTATTTTAGTCTCCCATTTAGCTATTCTCCCCATTCAGTAAAGTTTCTACATATAAGGAAGCTGATGTTTAAATCCCCAAGTATTCCATAGGTCTTAATCACCTGCCAAAAGTTAAACCCGTGTTTTGTCAGAAGGGTTTTGCTGAATCGGGATGAGTCTAAGGAAGTGCTTTGCTGGATTGTAGATTTTAAATATGAACCCTCGAGGTGCTGCATGTTGCCAGTCAGGGGCCTGGGTACTATTAACTTCCAATAAAGACAGACAAAGATAAGGAAAAGTCATTGAGTAACAGCAATCACTTGGTAACTTGGGGGGGGGAGGGGAGGGGGGATTGTATCTTTAATTGTAATTCTAAAATATATTTTCTAATTCTAAACTACTACATGTTTTCTCATATTATTTACAAATATATATATATATATAATGTATACTGCTTTCTACACCTTCTTTCACCATGCAAAATAATGGCATGTGAGCAGGTTTATTTCAATGAAACTTTTCATTGTTACTGAGATTAGGATGTTAATGATCCATTTTTGAAGAATCGGCCTTTTAAAGCCTGTTCATATATTTGTTTGATAAACAAATATAAATATACTGTTTAGTGTAGAAAAACATTTGCATACTGGAGTGTGCTGACACACTAGTCAAAATTGAATGCATTTCCTGTTGTCACAAAAGTGACTTGGGACGTTCCATGACTGAGGAGGAAACAGGACCCAAGCCTAGTTTTACAAAGATTTCACCAAAGTTTAATTTCCATGAAAGTGGAATACATTAAAATTATTTAAAAAAAAAAACTTTTTCTTGTATGGTAGTCAGTTAATCTGTTAATAACCTTTCTAACATTAACCAGTGTGTTGTACTGCAGAAGCATTTTGATGAGTTGGTTATCAGCTATGTGAATTGTATCTATAAACAAAACAGGGCCATTTCCTCATAAATATGTACATGGACCAGCATGTTAATGGCACCCAAAGTTCATGCGTTAAGGGGTTTAGCCATGCAAGAAAACGTCACCTTTTTATGTTTAGACATACAGATACATGCATAGACTTAGATCAAACACAGCTTTTTAAGTCACATAACAACTTTCAGTAATAAAGTGTATCCATAACTTTCAGCCTATCAAATATCCTACAGTATTAAAATAATAATGTTAGCTATAGTCCAATGTAGAGGAAAAAAAAATGAGAGGATATTCATAAAATTTAAAGATTTACATTGTTGGCTTCTTTCAGATAGGTACCTTTAAAATCGTTTGGTTCAAGGTGTCCAGAAATGTCTTTTCGTTTTCTGTTCTCAATTTGCATTACATTAAATACTTTGCAGTTAGTTTTTAAAAGTGACCCACATTTGACCTTCAGTAACGAATTATGATGAAAGAGGGGCTAATTAAACATGAAATAGATTGATTGTTGATGCTTTAATTATCTCTATTTAACACAAAGTGTTTCAATGATAAGTACAGCCTTTATTTTTTTTTCCTCTTCAGTAAAATCATCTTGTACAATGTGCAAATGACTAAGTTACCACTGAATCATTCTGCACTCCCAGGAGATGTACAGAGCCAAAAGGGACAGGATCTGAGTAAAGGAGGATTCATGCTTTGAATAAGTAACGAACTGTACTATTATAGGCAAGGGGGAGAAAGAAACATCTTTAAAAGGACAGAATCTGATTTATCAACTCAGACAGGTCTCTGGCATTGTACATACCAATACAAGCCTGGGTTATACCCATGGTTAGTAGTTGGATCCATGCTGTGTCAGTCATTGTACTGTAGCAGTGTATTTCTGAATATGTATCTTTATTTTTATTTGTACATTGAATAGCCATGTTTCTTATTATTTGGGATATTTGATTGTTTGGCCAACTAGCCGTGTTTCAGAGAAATACCTGTCCTAAAGCTTCAGACACATTTTCCTTTATGGATTTTTCTTCAAAAATTTTGGATTTTTTTATGTAGTTAATGATCTGTGGGGTTACTTTGAAGTATTAAACTTATCTAACGTGTTTTGCTTTAAATTATAAGAAAGAATCAACAGACTTCTAAAACAGTTGACATTGTGCTTTTGAATTAATTAACTAACATCACAAGCACTGTGAATTCTCTGCTGTATTTGCAGAACTTTTAGTGTTTAATTACAAATCTTAACAGAATGCATAATCTTAAGAACCCCTGTTCTAAAGACAGCAAATAATTTTTTTTACTATAGACATATAGGAAAGAGTGATATAGATATATGAGCAATTCAGTACAGTTTTTAGTAAGACGGTCTTCTAACTGATTTTAGCAATTCTGCTTCCAAGAGATATTTATAAATTGTTAAAGCTGCAAAACGTTTTATTTTTTTTTGGTCTTAGACTGTGTGTAATTCCATGTAATTTATTTTCTTCTATTCTCAATTTTTATTGCATTTTAGGAATTTGTGTGCTCAGGAGATGCTGTTCTGATATATTTATTTATTTATTTATTTATTTATTTATTTTTATATATTTATATATTTATTTTTTTTCCCCTGATTTCCCTTTCCTAGAAGAGGAGATTTGTTGTCTGTGTGTTATCAGATTTTGGACTTTGCTAGCTTATACTACATATTCAGTTTTATCAGTAATTAAAACAAACAAAAATTATGTAGACCAATAGTTAACATCCACAATCAAAATAAATATTTTTCTTATGACTCTTATATAAAAATTTGCATTATTTCAGCTTTTGGATGAAGGTAGTAAAAGAAAATGCTGACATTGGTATGAGTGTATGTCAGGTTTATTGACTGTAAAGTTTAATGAAAAGTGTGTTGGTATACTGCAAATCCCAGTAGCAGTATAAGAATGTTTAAAATACTGTTACTTTAAAATAATTTTAATTATTATCTTCCAATTGGTCTCACAGTACCTAGTCCTAGCTTGCCTTGTTAATTTCCTGTCCTACAAAATGCACATTGCTAATTATATAGTAAAAAAACAAAAAAAACAAAAAACAAAACAAACAAACAAACAAAAAAAAAACAAACAAAAAAAACAGTATCCCGTATCCTTTCACATTTTTTCTTATTTATCTATTGCAATCCTACACACAATACAGTTTGAAGCTTTTAAACCTTAATTAAATGTAAGTAAAAATAATTTGTGAATATATGGTCTGAATAGAACAGCAGGTGAAATAAAACTCAGACAGACCTTATCATTTTGTCTTCTATTTAAACAAATTTTTGAGGAGAAGGGAGAGAACATGCATGCACTACGCCAATACTAAACTTCACAGTACCACATACTTCAGGCATCAGAGCCTTACAAAGGTCATTTACTTTGCTGTTGTTGATGACAAAATTTCATGCTAATACTGGAGTTACTGAAGTTAGCTGGGGCATCTAAAATGTGGTCACAACAATAGAAATGACAAAGGAGGATTTAAAACTTAATTTCTAATTTTAGTGCTCTCAGTTAAACATTTATAGGGGAAATTGTAGGTCATAAGTGGATGTCAAAATCTCAAACTGCAGTTATACCAAAGCACCAGTTAGGCACGTTCCTAAACACTGTGAGTATCCTATAAATTCTGCTTAACATGAGTTGTTTGCTCTTTCTTATATCTTGCCTGATGGAGTTTTAACACTACAGTTAAGAGAAACTTTTGATTGTTTTCCAAAAATAGTGAAAAGGTTTAATAGTATAAAACATATGAGCAGCCTGGAGATTTTTTATTTATTTTTTTTTTCTGGAAAATTGAACAAGGGTAAGAATTCTGGGGTTTAGAAGTTTTAAACAGTATTCTGGTCACATTTGCAACTGAAAGGTGTATAACATGATGTACTTTTAAATTTTATTCTTTACATCTTTCAAACAATCCTCTCATTTTGGTAAAACAGCTGATTCACAATTATTAGCTTAAAAAATGCTGTAGCATACCGCACCCTCCCACCTCCTTCCCAAATTTAATTTTATTGAGTGGAACACAAATTGCAGAAAAAAAAAATAGGAGCTGAAGAAAAGCATGGTGCTTGTCTTTCAAATTGTAATTTATGTTATTAACTACCAACAATAGTGAGTATATATTTTTTTAAAGACAAACATCCATTCTGTCAGCTGGGATTTTTTTACAGATTTAATGCTTTGGATCAAACAACCTAATAAATAATGATATGCAATCCCTGAATGAAAGAAATATATTGTTATAAGTAGCACTCCTACAGTTTCAGGAAAAATAATATTTACCAAATTATTTGACTTAGGACCTGTTAGTATCTACAATTTGACTTTATTTTATCCGTAATATAAAGTCACATTTGTAAAAGACAGGTACAGAAGGTAGGTACTAGTTGAGCTGCTGAAAATCAGTCATGGAATTACGGTAGAAAAAGAATACAGAAGTACTGCTTTCATCCTTTAAAAATTCAGAAAGAATTTTATCTTGAAGCCTTGTGTGATCCAATTCCTTTATGGTACTGGGAGAGTAACAAATGTTTGTAACATAACAGGATAAAAATTCTTGCATTACTGTCATATGATGACTATGGATATTCCTCCATAAACTCCCTAAAAAGTAGTTTCTTGACTTGTGGTTGTGGCTAGGTTCCTAGGTGAATATGCCTTTTTTACAGTGTTCCAAGTGTTTTCTCTGTGGTAGTACTTCTCAAAGAAGTGGGGTGGGGCTGCCATAATTTATTCTGTCTACGCATGTATAGTTGTCAAGGACTTTTCAGCTTTTGAGCAGTATAAAATACGAGAAGCAGCCCCTGCTTCCTCTGGGTACCATATTCATATAAGGCAGAATTGCTTATACTCATTCTCAGAGGCATATCCTTTGGAAAAATGTCCTATACCAGGACAATACTTTTTCAGAGATAAAACTTGATTTATCTAAATTCAGTGTTATGCTGAAAAATGAACCTAAGGAATTAATGGAGGGTGTCATGGTGTTCTGGGTCTGATTCAGGTATCAAAATGTATGTGTCCTTGTGTCACTTTAGATAGTCTAAAGTTTGAGACATCTGCACAGAGTTGCACAGACAGGTATATGATTCAAGACCTGGATGTCATCTAGGGCACTCTTCTGTAACTATAGCTTGAGGCCAAATATAAAAAGCAATCATCAAGTCATTTGCTTTATTTAAAGAAACAATACATAAAATAAAATTAAGCATTTTTTGATACCTTTGTGAATGTAATGCATTTGGGCAAGGTTAAAAATGCATTCTACAATAAGAACTTAAGCACTGTTTTCATGTGTGCCGTACGTGTGCCTATTAATAGAACATGCATGTGCAGATATATGTTCATATATATACTGAAGTTAATGAATTATTTTGAATTGGCACAAACTTTCTATTTTAACGGGAACAATAATGACAGCAATTAGCTGATTTTTCATGCACCTTCAGAGCATTCATGGTGTTTATCTCATGTTGGGTTAAACTAAGGATAATCCTATGAGAGTCAATACAACGTAATTAATATCAATCATTGCAAACTAAATCAAATGTTACAATATCAGAGACTAATTTACATTAAAATACAGATACAGAAGACCATTATTATCAGTTTGTATGTTATGAATCAAATCTCACTCATTTAACTTACTAGCATGTATATATATAAAAATTGTGAAATAATGGAGAGCAGGTTTTAATGGTATAATACATCCAAATTAAGTATTATCTTTGTAACAGGGTCTTGGAATGCTCTAACCTTAATGGAATTTCAAAAAGCCTAATGGTAGTATTAAACACATTCTTACTATAACTAAGGATGTGCCAGGAGTACAGATGGCAAGACACCTGTGTTTGGCTACCTGACTGGTCATGGTGTTACTCCTGAAGTTGTGTGATATTTCTATCAGGCACAGATGTGAGAAAGGCTTAGTCTGAAAATTCATATCCTCTTTATAGAGCAAAACTTTGTGTGTCAGATAAAATCTGGCCATTTTCTAGGCAAATCTGTTTAATATATTTGGGAGTCCTTTTTAAAAAAACAAAACAAAACAAAACAAAACACTTTTCAACAAAAGTGAGTACTTCAGTAGTTTGTAAGATTTCTAAAGAAAAAAAAAAAAACAAACCAACAACAACAAAAACACACAGACACACACAAAAAAACAACAGAAATGGAAATACAGATGGTAGAACAACAGCAAATTAAAGTATTAGTTACTTCAACTGCCCCAGAAATTTTCACAGTGACATTTGAAGCTCCTATTTTGCCATCTTTTTTGTTCACATTTTTTCACTGGTTTCAAAATACATTTGGTGTCCTACTCCATCATGTCACTCTTGTTCTGTATAAAGGTACGTTGTCATAAAATTTGAGCAATGAAATGGTGCATCAGTTTCATTATCTCCATCCACAAGTTCTGAATTGGTTTTAATGACATACATGTCTTGTGTGATAGTGGGAGAGGATATCCATCGCTCCGTTGAATCAGAAAAATACTATTTTCAATAAGCATGTAATTACTTTAGAGTTGTAGTACAAGTTTACAGAAGTGCAGTAATTGATTTCTTTTAAAGAAAAGTTTTCAAGTAATGTTATGAATTGTTTTATGGAAGGAATAATTGCTCTAGAAGCTAGAAATCTCCATTTAACACAGGTCACTAAATGATCAACCAATGAACCTCTTAGATAAGAACTGTCATGTAGATTTAGAAAACTTATTCAGAAGGCTTCTCTAACTGTATACTGATGGGCTTATTCTGGGTCCTGCAACTTAAGGGCCTTAAAATATCACTTTATTTTAATGGACATTTTTCTGAATATGAATAAAACTCACCCATTTCTGGAGCAAATATTAATTAATATTTGTAAAACAGAGCAATATCCATTTTTCCTGGTGGCTTTCAACTATGAACATTTTTCCTAGAGATTACAACATGTTGTCTGGGTCATGTATTTTAGTATACACATAAAACAGATTAGAATATCATATCTGAACTATCTAACAACAGTGCTGATAAACAGTAGTATTTCATAAGAATGACAGAAAACTAATATTGAAGTGAAGGATGTTTTTCACCAGGATATGGGGTTTCAGACTTCGTGCCAGCAGCTCCCTTGAACAGATATGAAACCAGTATAGTTATGTAAGTTGGTGCTGCACAGTAGCTCATCCTGTTTGAATTCTATAAGGCTATGTCTGTGATACTGTGTTACTGAAATAATAGTGCTTGTGTTGTGTGCATGTGCTTTTTTACATGGGTATAGAAAAATACAAAGGAGAGGTTTCGTTTAGAAGTAAAGGAAACTTGTATAGCTCTTTGCAAAACTGCACAACCTTCACTGTCTGCATTTCACGGGGACAACTGGACACTTATATAATTTGTCCTATCCTTTTTGTGCAACACCAGTTCTTTAAATATTTATATATGAATTGTTGCTAGTATTCTGGATCCTTTTAATTTTTCTTGAGTGCAGACGAAAAGCTAAACAACAGTGTGAAATTTCTCGATGGAGAATAAATTAAGAAGATATCTTAATTTTATTTTAAAATATTTTATTATTAAATATATTATCATTCACGATATATTGAAGTCAATTGGAGGATACTGTACTCATTTGGCCCTTCAGACACTGCTGAATGAATTGGAAGTTCATCTTGGACTTTCTAATAATGAATATTAGTGCACCTTTCTAGGAACCTTGAAAGCTAAATTTATGTATTTTTTCTTTACTCATTCTTTATTAAATAGAGTGACCGAACTCTTCAAATTATACAGTAACCTTCCTGGAGAATTAATGTTACAGAAATATGAAAGGACTGGCTAAACTGTCTCTCTATCAAATGTTTCTAAAAGGCTTTATGTATTTATAAGACTTCATGATCTACTATTGATGCAAATTACTACGGATAAAAGAAAATCCATCTGTTATCAAAGAAAAAAATAAATGAAGTAAGTCCAAGGATTTGAAAGACTTAGCATTAAGGACTAAGAATTCATACTTTGCGATGGGTTTATAGTAATTGACAGTAGAAAAGACTTTTTAGCATTCACAATGTTTTTCTTTTTTTTTTTTTTTTTTTTTTAATCGAAAGAAAATGACTTTGCCATAAAAGCTTCTCTTGTAACATATCCCACTTCATTTCATAATTTTGTATTCTTTGCTGAAATGTCTCAATTAAAATATGACCTACACCATTTCATGCCATGTTGGGCATTACTGGTTTTGTTATTATTACCCTTACATTTAATCAAATTGTCTGTAGCTAAATAAATAGCATTTCATCAAGAGCCGTTGGATTTCAATCAGCTAGGAAACAGATTACTGGCACAAGAACAGATCTAAGGCTAGTGTCTCCAATCTGCAACTAATTGTGTGCTGATAATAGCACTGCCCACAGGCAAATCTTGCTGTCCTGATACATGATAGATTTTCCTGTGCATTAATATTAAATCAGATGGAGACATTTCTATAATACTGTTACAGTTACTATCTTTAACTTTTCCTTTTTAATTTGAAGTGTATGGTGTTTGGAGATACTACCTCTGTTTCATTTCTGAAATTTAATGGAGAAAATATCTCAAGGAAAACATAGTAGCCATGCTTTTTTCTTTAGTTGCTCCTCTTAAAACAGTCCCTTCTCTAAGAGATGAAGTACTGTTGATACTTATTTAAGTGTTTACCTGGAAGTCACATACTCTCCTTGTGTCAGAGGGGAGAGGAGCATATCTGACAACTTGAGTCTTGCAGCAGGAAGCAGTGCTTGGTGGTGAGGAGGGTTGTTTGGAGTGCACATCCAGGAGTACTCTACGGGTGAGCTGCAGACCACATACTAACCACGTACCACGTGCAAAATACTGCATTAGAACATTACGAACATTTATGTTTTTCCAATCTGAAGATGAGAGTGACTACTGAAGTACATAGAAGTCCTTGTCCTATGGGCTCTCCACAAATGCAGAGCACACAGTAGGAAGTGCTTTTAAAAAAGGAAGCCATAGAATAACACATAGTGTAGTCAGCACATTATAAGTGCTCTGAAAGCAAACTGTCTGCCCATCTATGTACATTGTTCTTGTGAAATGATTCCAACAGTTTGAAATCTATTTTTCACCTTGCTAGTTATGCAAACAGCTCTTCACGTTTTCACTAAAGCAAGTGGGAATTGTTCACTGTCACAAATAATAAATAACAAGAGTACCCGATCTGCACAGCATGGAAGTGATAAAAACACATGCTTATGAGTGCTTGAGATTTCACAGCTATTAATTTTGAACTTTCTGATTGCAGTTCTGTTTTACAAGAGTAGATGCTGTTAGGGCAGCAGTGCACTGTGACAATGAAAGATCATGACAACATCCATTTATCATAACAAACTTGATAAATTCAGTGTAAGAGATGGTCAGAAATTCCCCTGAAACCTGATATCATAAAATGCATCTTGCCTTTACTGAAAAAATAACTTTTTTTTTTTTCTATTACCAATAATCTTTAATGCAAAATTAATACTAACATATGCTTGATAAGGTTTCTTTGTACAGCTCTTACCGGTGTTAGTAGATTCTTTAACACATACATTAAGGAACATGAAGTTTTTGCAGAATGCTGCTGTATATGCAACATGTATTCACATAAAGAAAGGTCTTTTACAAACGGTCAGCTAATACTACAGCACATGGGAAGCTGAAAAGAAAAGAAAAGGAAAGGAAAGGAAAGGAAAGGAAAGGAAAGGAAAGGAAAGGAAAGGAAAGGAAAGGAAAGGAAAGGAAAGGAAAGGAAAGGAAAGGAAAGGAAAGGAAAGGAAAGGAAAGGAAAGGAAAGGAAAGGAAAGGAAAGGAAAGGAAAGGAAAGGAAAGGAAAGGAAAGGAAAGGAAAGGAAAGGAAAGGAAAGTCAGAAGGACTCTTCAGGCTTCAAAGAATATTTTAAAAACTTTTGAAAAGTCACCTCAGCATTAAAACTCCAAATTACAAGATTTGCCTGAAAGCATACTCCCCAGCTACCTCTGTGTAAATGTGGTAAATAATATCATTCATTTTCAGATTGCAGTATTCACAGTGTGGTAGGAACGTTTCAAATCAGCAACCACATTTTTGGTTTATGGGTACAAATGGGATTTCAGTTAATAATTAGGCATCATTCTGAAGCTGTGTATTGTAAGAGCAAAATGTACAGAGGCTGAACGCTCAATTTGTAGTATTTCTGTTCATATTTCACAGCCATAGCAGAGGAAAAAAAAATCTATGATATAGAGTAGAAAAACATCCTGAATAAAGGAAGTGTGAAGTAAAGAAAAACGTGTCTAGAAATTTTAATTAATTTATTTATTTTTTAAAAAACCTTACTGTTCTAGAGGAGACATCTCTGGCCTTTCTAAAATCCTCACTGAGTTGGTAATTTTATTCCCCCCCCCCCTTTTAAGAATATAATCAAAACCATGCTAATCTGGATCAAGGGCATGCCTCAGAGTCTTGAAATCTCTGAAGAACACATTTTGTTGTCTTTCCTATTTTTGACATCATCATAGAGATTTACCTTCAACTTTGCTACAACTTTTAGAGATAAAAAATAGTTTATTTACAAAGCAGGGGTTTAAAGGTTTTAATCAACATTTTCTGGTTCATCACAAAATTAACAAGAAAGAATTGCAGATCCACTTCACTGCTGTCAGTGAAGTGTCTGGCTCAGTAAGCAGACATTTTGACTATTGACAGCAATGCATTTCTGATTAGTTTTAAGGCGTATCCCATTTTTAAGGCAAAAGCATGTAATCTGGAGGATGAAAAAGAACCATCTCATGAGAAAAGGAAATGTGGCAAGGACATTTTTGCGCCTACTACTTTTTTCTGTAGTGGAAAACTGCAGATATTTATTTTGTCTCCCAAAGGAAAGGTCTAGTACTTAAGCTAGACTTTTCTCGTAGAAAAGGAGAACAGAGTTCTTTTTTCTTTCTGTCTGTCTGTCTTTTTCCCCTTAGAATTGCACTTGGAACTCAGAAAGAAGAGCTGTTTCTTAAATCATTCTGGGACTGCAGTTTTTGGCTGTCTTTTATTTTATAATTGAAAAAATGTTTTTGGAGAACTTTGTCAAGTAAAAATGATGCTCTGTATGTTCCTTTTCCTCTTCATCAAAAGCAATGCACATTTTAGACACTGGGGGATGTGGATAGGAAAGCTCCATCTTTCCATGCTGTTATGATTGTCTACATTTTTTTTTCTTCCCCTCTCTAAGCTTATATTTGAAATGGTTTTGAAGGGACTCTTACATGGACCGTAGGGTAGATAACTAGTATTAAGAAATAAAGGATTAAATCAAAGAAAACCTGAGATGGAAGCAATTGCCTCCAAAAGCTTCTCTCCCCATTTATTTTATTTTATTTTATTTTATTTTGTTTTGTTTTGTTTTGTTTTGTTTTGTTTTTGTTTTAAATACAAAGATTCTCTTTAAGTAAGCTCATCTCATGAGCTTTAAAAGAATCATTTGCATATTGGCTTCATGAATAGCTGTTCTGAGAGCAAAATAAAGTCGATCTGATAAACTATTTGTTTTAGGAGGGAGAATTTTTCTGGAGGAGGCAGTAGAACAGAGATCAAAAGGATAATACATACATCAGAATTTTACTCACATATAGAATAGAATAGGTCACTGAGTAGGGACCTTCAAAGATCATCTAGTCCAACTGACCACTTCAGAGCTAAACAAATGTTAAAGCATATTATTGAGAGCATTATTCAAATGTCTCTTGAACAGTGACAGGTGTGGTACATCAACTGCCTCTCTAGGAAGACTGTTCCAGTGTTTGACTAACCTCACAGAAAAGTTTGTGATATCTGAATCTCCCTTCGTGCTGCTTTGTGCTGCTCCCATGTGTCCTATCACTGGTTGCCAGGAGGAAGACACCAGCACCTTGCTCTCCACTTTCCCTCCTCGGGAAGTTGAAGAGGGGATCCTGTAATATAAGTATTCTAATCCCAGTTATCATGACTTGAGTTTTTATTCTAACCTTCCAAGTGACAGTGTGAAAACTTCTAAGTTTTAATTTCAGTCTCTCTTCTTTCTAACAAACCAGTCTAGTTTTCTCATATAGAAGTCTGGTACTGCTGAACACTAGAGGTCAAATGCTAAGATGTGAAGACAACATTATTTAAACTTAATTATTTCTGCTGGATATTTGGAAGCATTGGAGATTCAGAAGTATGTTACTCTTGGTTGTTTTGTTGTTGTTATTGTTTTTTTAATTAACTTCTTCTGTAGAACAATATGTATTTGAAAGTCTATGCATGTATGGTGACAGGTAAAACAGTGAAGACAGGAAATAGTTTCATTTACAAGGTTTCCCTGTGCCTTAGAATACCAGCACATGTCCATATGCCATTTTGGATTCTATTTTTTCCCCAAAGGGATCTTTCCTTTTGTTAAAATAATGTCAAAACAAAATCCCCAACTCAGGCTGATTTCTGCAGTCATGAAGCAAAATTACAAGGTAAACTTAGAAGCAGTCCAGCAAGCACCTATGGCTGACCTATGTTGCAACGAGTAAAGAGAGGGAATGTCGGTTTTATGGCTAATCCTCTCTGTATTTCACGAAACCTTTTCTTTACAAAAGAGCACAAATGAAGTGGTGTCCATCTTGTCTACTTTTCCATAATTCAAGAGCTAGGAAGCCTTATTTGAGAGAAGCTTATTCTGTGACTTTGTGTGTAATTGACAGTGAAGGGGGAAAACGAGGCAATGTTATGCCTTTTCTAGCTCTTTGTAAAAGAAGGAATATATTTACTCATTAATGACCCAAGCTATGAATAGATTTATGGTTTATAGCACAGCCTTAGAGGGGGCTAAGAGAATTTTAAAGAAAGAGATTCTCAGACTGGAAATTTCTGAGTAAACATTTACCTGTCTTCTTGGCAGTACATAATTAAATTATCTGTTGACATTTTGCAGGCACAGAAAAAAAAAAGAAAGGTACAGACAAAGTAATAGAAGCATACTGATGACCTATTGTTAGAGTTTAAGCAAAATAAACGATTAGCATCTAAAATACAGAGCAGAGGTAATAAAAATAATTTCAAGCTACTATCCACAGTGCATAGCATCCAGTAATACAATTTAGTTCATTACATTTCTGTATGATGCAGTGTTATTATATTCTCTCTCTGTGTCCTGGGCTTATACTAGTTCAAATTCTTGGACTAGTACCTAACAATAGATGCTTCAAGATGGCCCACAAATGAATCCATTCGTATAATTGTAAAATAATGAAACCACATCAAAGGTGTTTTTGTTTTGTTTTGTTTAAATCGAATATTCTTACTTGTATTCAGTGGAGGGGGAAGGAGAAAAAGAATTCATGTGTGTACAGGACCTTGTTAAAAGACTGGAGTTTCCCTAACAAAAGTTCAGATTTGTTTTATTCTAAACATGCCCTTTGTATTAAGATTTTGGTTTCTGGTCCATAAGAAATGGATAATAGCATTTTCTGGAGTACAGGCATGTTATGAGTTCAGACAGAGGTAAGTAATGGCACCCGTGTTCTTACTAAGTGTGGAATTTTGTCCAAACTCTGCACTTTAAATGGCAAGTGAGAGTCCCAGTACCCCAGGTATCAGGTTCCCTCACCTGGTTGTGCTGTCATACACTCTGAAGGAAATGTAAGAAAGCACAAATTGTAAGGTTGCTATATTCAGCTTTTAGACGTGTTAGGGTACTTTCTACAGGGCACTTTGAAATAACACTGGTACGATGCTGATATCTTGTATATGTTTATAGAGTTGGCTTACAATGAAATGGTGTACAACATGTAATGGATTTCAACATCTTAACAGAGAATAAATTTGGTTCTTTTGTGAACAAGTCATGTTACTACACTTCTTAGATGCTTTCCTCCTATTTCCTATGTCAGAATTAAAATTCTATTTCCTGATTTATGTTGATAATAATGTCTAAATTTATCTAAATAATGTTCTTTGACAGTCTATATTTCATTATTAAAATATAGTAGATATTTCAACCTAGTATTAGGGCATAGTGGTCTTATTTAGCACTATTAAAATAAACTTATCTTCCTGCACATTGATGACACAGGGATAAGGTTTTCAAAATTTCCCATGAGTCTAAACTGTGTGTTCCCTTTAAAAACTCAATTAACTAGGAAAAAAATTATGCTGATCTCATTTGTATGAATGTACTTAAATCAACATAACTGTTTTAGGTCCCTAAATCTACACCAGTTCTCAAAATAAAAATGAGGTAGAAATATCAATTTTCATGAAGAATCACATTTTTTAAAGTTGTTTAAAAATTGTTTTAAAAATTGTCCCTTTGTCTAACTCACTCCACCTCAGCATGTTTGTCATCTGGCACAAGTTACGTATGTAGGGCCACTTCAAAAAAAAAAGAGATAGGTACCTTCAGAAGTCAAGCTATTCTATCTATTTTAAGTAGGTGCTCTCCCCTGGGACTCTTCCTATTGATTGTATAAGATGACTAACTTAGGTGGCTTCCAAGTCACTAAATTTAGATGAGATTCCAGCTGTACTCTGTCAGTTACTATTTTTCTGAGTGTGTTATATTTCATTGGTAAAAATGATAGTGCAGACCTACAAAAAAAAAAAAATATATATATATATATATATTTCTGTACATTTTGACTGCTGGAGCACGGAAAAGTGGTATATATGGTAATATGGTAATTAAATCTTTACTGTAGTTATTTTGAGTAAATAGTGATGATGATGTGATGCTGTCCTGATAAAATAGGTCATGAGTTCATCATCAGGATTTCTGCAGATTTTGCTTTTCACCATTTGCAGAAGATTTTGACACTTTGCTTTGTCCTTCTTGCCCTAGGCAATCCTTGCAGTGAATAAACATCAGAGTTAATTACAGAAAAAAAATAAAATCATATGTATTTATTATACTTCATAAATAAAATTCATGGCTTTTGCTGTTTCTGTATTCAAGCCTCAAAATTCTGTATTCATTCCTCAAATGAGGAATGTGCAAACTGAGATACAAGAAAGGTATTTATAGCTTTCCTAGTAACTAAGATAACAGGCAGCAGTCACAACTATTCTAACTGTTTTATGTTTTGTCCTCTGTTTGGCATGTTTAACCAATATGGCTTGAACTCTTATAGTCAAGAGTTTATATCATTAATTTTATATAATGATAAATGATATATTAATTTTATATCATGATAAATGCTTTGAAGTTGTATATAAATGTGCCAAAGACAAGGTTTTGTTTTGTTGTGATTGTAGGAACATCAGATTTAGTAATGCAGTGCTTCTTCTTTAATCATAATGTTGATGCTGAAGATTATGAGCAAGGTTTACTAAATTTATCTCTTAGTTGAACCTTTTCAGGAAGAAAAAAAGAAACAAGAATGGGAAGGAAATATTAGCAATGTTTATACTCAAAAATTAATAACAAAAAGTGAAATTGTTAAGGTAACTCAAAGAAGTTTAAAGCAACCAAATTCTTATGTGTAAGATTAGCAACACTGTTTGTTTGCAAAGTAATCTGTAAGAAAAGCTGTCTGATAAAAACTACTGTCTTGGCTTTGGCATAATACAGCATTTTGTTAGAATTTCTGCAGTGTTCCTCATATTATGACTTTATAAAAACTGCATCTGTCATTGATTTTTCTTTACCCTTAAAATGCATAATTTATTTGTAGTAATATTAAATGATGTGAAAGCAGAAACACAATTGCTCTAGTGCATGAAGTTTTCATTTTGAAAACAGAAAAATTATAGTGCTCTAAATGTTAGATTATTATGTTTCCAAAGTCTGTGCTTGTAAATTCAATGTCCTATTCCCTCTCTGCTGAGAAACAACTGACAGTTTTGAGGTAGAAAAAATCATGGGGGTAGATCAAGGAGATTCAACTGAGAAAATGACAAGCATGCATTTCTTTTCCCCAAGGGGAAAAAAATGCTTGGAAATATTTGCACACTTGGAAACATAGTGGCTGTCTGAACAGAGAGATAGAGGTGTATTGGGAATCTTAACAGAAATGGCTCAGTGGGAGTCCATCCAACTAATACAGACTCTTATGTCCTTGATAAAAGTCTGCCTAGCTGCAGATGAGAACTATACGGGAGGTAATTGAATATATCTTTGTGAAGAATAAGATGCTGTGACAGAGAGGTCTTTACAGAGTCATGTATTGGCTACAATAAGAAGAAATAACTCAGTACCATGAGATTTTGCAACAGATTCTATAACTTTCTTATTTCACACATTGGTTGTGTAGGAGATCAGCATGTGGTTATTATAATATGATGTTCCTACATGACCTTGCTCTCCATGCAAGACAACATAATGTATGGATTATCTGGACTTTAAATAATCAGTTTGAACTTTATTAGCCTCTATTTCTTTCAGTGCAGGAGCATCTAGATGTTTCTCACACATATAAGTGTATGGTTATTTTACATAAATAAACATCCTCTTAACTTTCACAAACTTTTTAGACATTGTCTATGGATATCTAGGGGTCTATAAATCTCAGACTGATACACATCATTTTGTAAAATGTACAGCTGGTTCCTGCAATTGGTTTATCTGTCATCACAGAAACTTAATGTAATTTTCATCAAAAAAAAAAATTGTAAGCTACACCTTGGTAGTTGTTACAGATTTTTCTTCTATAAAACCAAAAAACAGGCAAAGAGCCAGAATGAACACAGAGTTAGCAATTTCATCACATTATTAGTTAGTGATTTAAGGGATTTGAGGAAGATACGTAAGATTTAGTTATGCCTGTCTCCAAGCTACTGCTTTAATGCAGGGTTGACTTCTGTGACTTCTGTTTTAGCAAAAGACCATTTGGGGAGCCGTGTATTGCTGAAATACAGTCATTTCTGTCATTTGGGGGGGAGGGGAAGGCTCTAAAGAGCAAAAAAAGACAACTGTCCAAGTGGTTTGAAAAGGGTATTTTCTATCTTTTTCTCTGATCTGGAACAGAACATATTTTGAAATAAAAGACCCATGTATCTGCCCTTTAGTATTTCTATCTGACCTTTTTAAAGACAAAGAAACAGAAATCTCATACTTGATATAGAATACTTGATATTGAAACAAATAAAAGGCACAATCCTGCATACCCTGCTAAAAATTATGTATACAGTACCTAACTTTATTTTTTTAAATATCCTGATTGTCCTCAGGCTTATTATTAAATCATTAGAGTTATTATTTTCAATGCCTGAAAAGTCTGCTTTTTCAGTAATTGATGTTTTGTTGAATACTAATAGAAAAGTTATTTTTATTTGCCATCTCTGATAGTTTGATTCATACTATTTACTTTAAAAATTATGATTCTGCAATGTTGTATTTTAATGCTTTTTGCATTATTGATAATTAATAATAATATTAAATATGATTATGAGCAAGTATGCTTAATTAGATTTACCATTAAGTAAATAATTAAAAATATTTAATTACTCTAAAGAAAAAAAGGAATACAAGATTAAAAAATGTGCTCCTCTGGATTTTTTTTTAATTGACTAATACTTCAAGGAACTTTTGGAATTTAGCACCTGCACATAGATATTAAGTTGGTTGCATTTACTATACTATAATCTTTCAATTAAAGCAGTAGATATTTTAGAAAAAAAAAAAAAAAAAGATTATATGTTCAAATACAGTATATGTTTATTATTTATATCAGAAATATTCAGATATACAATGATCATCAGACATATTATGTTTATATCACTCCTCTTTTGTTTGTTTGTTTTGTTTTTTAATTTAATTTTCTTTTGTTTTTAAGAAGCAGAGCCTGCCAGAATGCTGGGCTACAAATTTTGTCATGGATTTTACACACTGATTGATCATTGCCATTTCATTGGTTGCTGGTGGCTCTGTCTCAGTGCAGTACATTAAAATAATTTGTTATATTTCTAGCAGCTATGGAAAAGTGATATTCTTTGGTGTTTCTCTGATGATTTAAAATTTTTAGACATCAAAATTCTTACTGCCTATGGAAGGAACGATTCTGGCAAATGGCATTAGTACACCCACTATGAAAGTGACTGGGAACTAAATACCTTATGCAAGCATCTGTCTGCTGGCTTTCAGAAGTAATTGAAATTCACTGTGATGTACCCGGGTGTATCCCATTCTTCTCCCATAATCTCAGCAGGCAAAATCAAGTAGAGGAGAATAACTAATTCAGTATCTGTGATAAGAAGTTACAAATGTCAGCATAGCCTCCTTCTAAGTCATCGTGTTCCAGGAAGATACCAGAGAAGTTAGTATATTACTCACTGCAGTTTCAGCATTTATCCTCTGATGAGGCCTACTTGAGGGTAATCTGCATTACATGTCCTGTGTAGTATCCTGTCCAGCAATATCAGATTAAAATTTTATTTTGATATTATCTCAGTAGAAAAAAATTAGAGGCTTTTGCTTTCTTTTGAAATAATCTCTAAGCCAGGGATATCTCCAGCTAGTTTCCATTTCTTTTTAAAAAGCTGACCTTGTGTGCTGGGGCTTTGATCTTTTTCTATTTATGCTGATGAACTGCCGTTTTAGTTTATTATTAAAAAAAAAAAAGAAAGGCTACATTTTTACATAAATACACATATGTACATACATAAAATGCAAACATTTATATTTCTTGATGCTATCCACAGGTACTAGGAAAGTAGTTAAGGCAGCTACTGTTGTTGCAGAGTTTGGACAAACATGTTCCAGAATTACTATTTTTAATTTTGTGCTGTTTTACATTTTTATGCAATAAATAAATAAATAAATAAATAAAAGATTTAATTAGCATGTTTTAATTTATAGGATCATACCTGTTCTTTGTGAGATCAATTAGCACATTAACACTCTTACTCTCCAGAATAGGTTGGCTGGGTTCAAGCTGCCTACTGTGAATAGTTCTGGTGATGGCTGTTGACTGACTGTGCACTACTGCATAGTGCATAGCTGAAGGTTGTGCTAAAAATTTAGCACTATGGGTGCATTGGTCCCACTTACTTTATTACTATAGATAGTGCTTTACTGTCCATTCAAAAGGTTTTCATTTAATTTTATTTTATTACATTTTTACATGTCACAGCTGTTTCCAGGTGTAAAGGCACACTGGAAGAAACATCCTAAATTTACATTTATGCAATTACAATAGTATGTTCATGTATGTACACATTTGTACGTGGAAAATTTGTATGTGAAAACTGTATATAGATATACTTAAAACATCAACTAGACTTTTATGTGACTGTATTCACAAATAAAATTTTTTGCACTCACACAAAAATGACTCATAAACTATAGGATTATGATTGTGTTCAGGCTATTACAAATGCAAAGCAAAATGAAGTAATACCCAGAAGTCCTGAATATTATAAAAATATATACGTATATTTTTAAGTGGATTTTTAAGTGGATTTTTTTTTTTTTTCTGGCAGTCTAAAAAGTTAAAAAAAAAAAAAAAAAGATAGATAAATGCTCTCTGACATCATCATTGCTACTATGATTACAGTGCTTTACAGAACTGGGGATCTTTCCCTCTTTCCAGACTATTAAGCAAAATCTCATAGGAAGAATAATGCCCACAGCATTTCCCACTAAGCACTTGGAAGTGCTCTTTGTAGGAATATTACAAATGAAATTGTGAACTCAAATTCTCATCTCAGCTTAGATGTAAAAGTACACTGGAAAAATTATACTAAATTTACATTTCTATAAGTGAAAATAGAGTATGTCCCATGACATTATTACCACAGATCCCTGAAAAATGGTAATTGAAATATTCCCTCTCTTAACACTAAAACTGAACCCCCTGCTGTTGGGTAGGAACTTAAATTCCTGTTGTTGAGAAATCAGGATGGTCATGGGTACCACAAATTGCTAAGAGCTTTCCCTGAATAGAATATAACTAAGTAGTATCAGCAGAAAGTGGTGATATTGAGTGAATCTCAGGAAATTTTGACATCGTAACATTCTGAGGTTCTTGTTTACTTCTTGAGGCAAGATTGGAATTTCTCATTGCAGTAAACTAATAAAAATGCATTACAGATAGCAGTAGGAGCTCTGGAAAGGTTTTGTTATCCTCTTCATTCTGGGGATCCTCATTAAAATGTGCTAATGAAAGCTCTGAAATGGCTAATACCAGTGAACAAAATAGTATAACTGTTAATATCACAGTTTGATACATGCTTAAATCACTAAGGAAAGATTTATTGAAACATTTTTTTAAAATTAAAAAAAAAGCATCAAAATATCATTCTTTCACACTCAGATAATTCCCAGATGGCTGGAAGAATAGTTAGGAGAAAAAATAAAAAATAATAAAAAAATATCTGGCCAAGTTTGAGAGGTTTCAGCACCCAAAATAAATTGAGAATTGCATGAGAAATAGCTGCTTAGAATAAAAGTGGTATTTCAACCTCACATTGAAATATCATGTATGTAACTCAGAAAAGCACTACAGTGAATTTGAATTATTCTAACTACATAAAAAGGCTGGTGAAACTATGTGCCATTCCAAGGCCCATGTTTGCTTATGTTCAAATACTTCTGGTATCAATCACTCTTTACTCTACTTATCTCTATTTATCTACTCAAGTGGTTGGGATTGATCAAAATGGCTGGAAGTGCTTGAAGAAAATGCATCAGGTGTGTGTGAGCTACCAGCCTTCCATATGGTTTGTTAGAATATATCCTGAAATCAGTTCTGCTTCATACAGGTCAAACTGCTGTACACTCATAAGTCACCTGGGAAGATGGCTGTCATATAGCAACTGCAGTAGTGATATGAGCACAAATGTAACACTTAATTCTTTCTTTCTATTGGAAAATATGTACTCATTTGTTTCAAATTGTTTGGAATCTGAGAGGTTTTCTACTTTCAAGAATTGTGAATTAAAGACACTAAAATACAAGCTCCCTACAGGAATGACACTCTCATGCAATGTAGGAACTACTGGCCTGAATTAAAAAAAAAAAAAAAAAAAAAAAAAAAAACACCTTTGAAAACTCTAGGTATTTTTTGCCTGTAAAAAATGAAAGTTATGTGATAATACTGTCCTGGGAATTACATAAGATTAAAAAAAAGTGATTTTAGCCAGAATTACACACTGGTATATTTTCAGCAATTCTGGTGTTCCTAAGAGGTTTTCAGCTTTAACATTAATTAGTCTTTAATTATTGTAAATTACTTTGGCCATTGTTATGGATTGACATCAGCCAACAGCCAAACACCCACACAGCTGCTCCCTCCCTCCCCTCTTCCACGCAATAGGCAGAAAGTAGAAGGAAGGTGATGAGAAATGGATTGAGATAAAGACAGTTTTGTAGGTGAAGCAAAAGCTGTGCATACAAGCAAAGATTAGTAAGAAATTAATTCATTAATTGTCATCAGCAGGCAGATGTCCAGCCACTTCCTGGAAAATAGGGTCTCATCATGCATAATGGTTACTTGGGAAGAAAAATGCCATCACCATGAATGTCTTCCCTTCCTTCTGTTTTTTTTTTTTTTTTTTTTTTTTTTTTCCTTGAGCTTTTAGTACTGAGCACATCATCGTATGGTATGGAATATCCTTTTGATTAGTTTGGGTCAGCTGTCCTGTCTTTGTCACCTCCAACTTCTTACTCACCCCCAACCTACTTCCTGGCAGAGTGCAACAAGAAAAACCCTTGAACTCTGTGCAAGCCTTGCTCAGCAACAGCCAGAAGATTAGTGTTGTCAACACTGTTTACCTTGTGTCATGAGGCAGTGCAGAGCACAAAATAGAAGATAGTGAATCTGTCTCAGATAACATAACAGATTGAATTCCAAACCTAGTGGAACTCTTAAATGTTGACCTTAGAGCCAACTGGATCAGCACCTCTTTGAAAATTCATGTGAACTCAGAGAAAATTCTTCACAGCTGCATAAAAAAAAAAAATAGCAAACTTTTTTTTTTTTTTTTTTTTTTCTTTCAATTTGGATTAATTAGTGGTATTTTTTTTTGTGCTGTACTCTGTGCTAGTAATTGCTCTGGTATGTCGAAAAACATCTGTATTACTGAAGTTGCATAAAATGTCAAATTATATCAACATTTGTGGTAGAATCTTTTATAACTGAGATCCTGATGGCTTCTGAATAACATAAAATTGGAGAAATATGTTACAATCATACAGAATTATGATAAAATAAAAACAAAAACATGCTGTACAGTGTTCTGGACAGCCAGTATGATGATATCTTAATATGTGAGGATGCTCTCCACAATCTTTGATGAAGCTAACTTTATAAGGCAGCATGGTATTTTGTAACATGAATATTTGATCTAGTAGAGAAGAAAAATTTTGTTTACCTTCAGATGTTCTCTCTTTCAGTCCTTGAACATTAAAAGAGCCTGGGGAACCATTTGGAGAGCATAAATTGATTATTGTTGTTTGCCTTTGTAAACAGAAGCTTCTAATTCACAAATTTAAAGATAAATTGTGTTTAAGACACATTCAGACAAGCAATTGCAGTTGAGCTGAAACACTTTAAAAATAGATAGATATTTTTAAATGAAACCATTTTGACACAACTGGGTTAAGAAGTAATTTCACATATGGTTCTTCTGGCAGATGTGAGGAGCTTCCTACCTCCAACAAGAAAGAGTAGGGAGAACCAGCTGGTAAGAACAGGGGGCAATACCTTTTATCCTAAAGCAGAATGCTTAATTGTCATCCTGTAGTACGAATTTCAAAGTGCATTTAGATGTAGAAACTGGTCTTCTGAAGAAAAAGGAAATGAAATAAGTGATTTGATTTTAGCTGAATACTATGCTAGATGGTCATTGTTTTTATGGTTCTGAGAAATTTGAAAGTGTTGAGATTTGCTTAATGACTGCATATGTAGCATTGTTCTGATGACTGCAATGCCTGCTTTTGGAAGCTCATCTATATTTCTTTTAGGTCATTATAATAACTTAATTGTAAAAGTAATAGTCTAGTTCTGCTTAGAGGAGGATTGTGAAAATAACTGCTTTTTTTGCAAGTTCTTAAATGGCATGTTATGAATAGTTGGTATGTTTGTGCAATAGATTTCCAAGCAAAATAGCTGGCTGGAAACTCTATTTGTGATCACTGCAAGTCATAGGACTGATGGAGTAAACGGAGATCTATATTGTAAAGGTAATAAAGAAAAATTGTGTAGCTGGGCAGTTTTCCTTCAGGCTGTAATTATTACCTATGAGAGGTTTGCCTATTAAACCAGTAACTTAAAGGAATTCACAAGCAAGGAGACATAAAAATCCATTCTGTTTACATTTACACTACCTTAAAAGAGCAAGGGGGAGAAGCCAATGGAACAGATAATATGAACATCGTTGGCTTTTTACATTTGATTTCCCTAATAAATGTCTCCTCTTCATTGCTCAAATTGTTTTTGCTCTAATTTTTCATTAATTTAATACAACGTAATGAATATTTCTTGCAAAACTTTTCCTACCCAAAACTTTTACAACTTTATTTTGACCACAGCATTAGAAACACAGAATGAGTCTGACAGGCACAGGGAACTTTGTTGCTGCCTAGCACATTACTTGCTAGATATTTTTGTTCAATCTAGTGTTTCAGACCTTGCATAGGGATAAAAATGTAGTGTTAGAAGGGAATTCATAGATATCTGGCATCTAAATTCTTGAAAACTTTCAAAAAGAGCATTCACTGCCTACCTAGGTAGAAAATACTAGTATTTTACAACTTCTGTGGAACTGTGGTTTTGTGGTGGTGTTGTTTTTGTTGTTGTTTGCTTATTTCATTTTGTTTTCTGTAATTCTTTGTGCTGTTTAAGAGTCCACCTCTGTCCCTATCTACTCAAGCCTTCCCCACATATGGAGTCCACCTCCACTTGTTTTTATGCTCTAAGGACTTAAATATAGAAGAAACATTTCACAGAAACATGTGGCTGAGAGAAATGAATTAGAGAATTAGGGAGCATTCAGCAGGCTGGAGACAAATAAGTCAGTGAGTGTGGTTTGAAGAAGGCAGTAACTGCCTAAATTGGATCTGTTGAAATGGTAATGTGGAAGCAAGGGCTAAGGTAGTTTCATTTTGACTTGTCCCTAGTGTAAATGGAAAAAAAGTCTTTATTGCCCTTTTATAACATTTTCAGAAATGTTATTAGTCCTTTGATATTTTTGAATAAGCTATCATCAGGAAAGCTAATTCATGTTTCATGGACTTCTTGTAGTGGCTATCCTCTGGATTCTCTGATTTATCAGTGTATCTCAGATTCTGTTGCTTGAGCTGAAGCCAGTTCTGAGTAGAGCAAAATGACTATCTCAGAGTGTGATGTTGTGGCATTTCCAACATTCTCCTTCCTGCATTCCTGGTATTTGACCCCTTTACTACACATTTTAGTACACGTTTAATTGTCATTCCACAATAATTTTCTCTTCCATCGTAACAACTTCTGCACACAAAATAATTTATTTGGTTTATATTTGTTTGAATTTTTCCCTTCCCCCTTTTCCCCCCAACCCTCTTCTTTTTTTTCTTTTCAGTCCTACATTTTGCACTTTCTGCTACTGAGTTTATTCTGTTGATTTTTCAAGGTCATTTGAATTCTGGTCTTGTTTCATCAGATGCTCACAGCCTTTCCAAATGTTTTATCATCTATAGTTTCTGCAAGTGTATTCCATTGTTCAAGACTGATAAAATATTGAGCTCATGGCATCAAGCCTGCCAGAGTTCAAGAAGCATTTGGACGACACTCTCAGGCACACAGTCTGATTTTTGTGTGGTCCTATATACAGCCAGAAGTTGAACTTGATGATCCTTGTGGGTCCCTTCCAACTCAGGATATTTTATGATTCTGTGAAATACTTACCAGACATAAAGATCATTACCAGATACTGAAGTCATGGGTTATCTTGTAGTCATACCATAAATAGGAATATATCAAAATACCAAGTTGCTTTGGGTAGTATGAACAGCATGGGATTAAAAAAAAATAAATCCTGAAAATATTTAAGTTTTGCAGCTGTACACAACCAGGCTTAGGTCACCAGTTAGTTAGCTGGTTCTATTATCTGCATGATCCAGTCACACCAGGCACTGCAGCATAGGCCTACCTGTAAATCAGAAACAGAGAAGCACTGATCTAATGCCAGGTTTGGCAGTCATAGAGATTGTAAGCATTTTGGTCTGTAGGATTGGGCCAATTGTTATACAATCTATTTTTGTTCAGTTATCCTTTCTTGCCAATGCAAGCTCTTTCTCTGTCTCTGTTTGTTTTTTTTCCTTTTTTTTTTTTTTTTTTTTTTTTTTTTTGGTATATATATTTTGGAATACATCTGTAGACGATAGCTGATAGCGCTGTTTGTTTATCAGTTGTTAATCCAGTTGCCTGGACTTGCTAATTAAATACATCTGTATTACTGTTCTTCCTAAAATTAGAAAAGCAGGAGTGGAGTAAATCAGCTGTAACAATTTGAGTTTCTTCTGCTGCGGAGGTAGACATATCATTACTATTACCACAGTTAATGCAAGTCTTTCCTTTTAGTTTGACATTATGTAGTGGAACGATTAATGAATATTATTTTTCACGGGTTATGCCCATGAACTTTCCCATTCTGTTGTTGTTTCAGGAGGAGAAAGAATATTTTACATATTATTTTTGCTTTCCTGACTTTCAAAATCTTTTGATTGGTTTTAGGGAGGTATCTTAATGAATTTACAATCTCTTCAGACTTTTACTGATACAGAAAAAGGGAACAAGGAAAAGTTCTGCTATTTTGTTCCCCCACCATTTTTGCTTTGTTGTTGACTCTATTATCTACCTTTGTTATTTTTTACAAGTTTTTGAAGCAGAAAATGGCAGCAGTAGAATAATGTGACTGAAGTGGCTTTAACAAAACTGTTCATAGAAACAAAGGGAAAGGATCTATCTGTTTCAAGATGCAGGAGAACAATGATGTATTGAGTGCTCAGTCTTGTAGGTATTTACATATGCAATCAGCATCTTAGTTTACTTGCTATGAGCTTGCTATTGAGTTGAACCCTTTGCCAAAATAAGGTCTTAATTCATGTGTGTATGCATTTGAAAACTAGTTTTCAAAATAAAAAGAAATTGGAAAAAGAGCAGCAAACTAACTCCTGTGGAAAAACCTGGCTTTGATTTTAAGTTCAACAATCGAAGAATTTGCATTGATTTTATCTGTTTCTTTTTTTTAAAGTTCCAGTTATAAAACGTGATTTGCAGAACAGCTTTAGTTTGACATACAGAAAACGAAACTACTGTATTAATTTGTTTCTGTATTTTCTTTTTGTTAATAAAGTTATGCTTTTATGTTTGTTTTTCATTATTTATTTATAATATATCTGTGATTTGTTCAAAGAAACATGAAAAACACCCACTTTCTTTCTTCAGTAGAAAATATGTAAATATTTCCTCATAATGATAATTTTCAATGTTATTTACTTTTTTACTGATGCCTATACGAGTGCTTAGATGGATTACTTTTGTTTTTATTCCATAAGGTTGCACAGCCTCTCTGCTTTTATTATAATGGAATATTTGGAAATCAGTGGGAGCAGTTAAGTTAAAATGGCCAGCCGCTAGAAGATATTCAAAGACCAAAAGAAATGCTACTTTCAAAGAAAAAGAGTTATTTGCCTTATTGGTATAATTTACTGATTTATGTTTTTATTATAATATATATATATGTATATATATGAGCATAAAGTAGAAGCCAGATCATTAAGGAAACAGAAAATAAAATTACAAGTAACTAAACATAGCTTCTGAAATAAAGTTGTGTTCTGACAAACTATAAAAAGTTTGCTTTTTGGACATAATAAAGACAACTCTCACTAGAATCAGTGAGAAGCAGTAGGTGATTAGTGCTTTTAAAGGTAACTCCTACAAGCTAGACCAGATCCATATTAGTTTTTTTGAGTGAAAGAATTAGAAAGAAGAATATTCGGTTGGAAGAAGAAATATTTACTCCAGAGGGCTGTACTATTCAGCCTCAGTGTATCCCATGGACAGATGATTTTATTACAGGAAACCTCACATTCTCACACTGACTATTTTATATCTAATATTGTACAGCACTTAAAAAAAAAAAAAAAAGAAAAAAAAAAAAAAAAGAAAAAAAGATTCTGGGACATTGCCTGAAGTATGGATTAGATTTTAAAGAATTTGCTATATTGGACCTTGGGTTAGTTTAAATTTTCAGTCTGTGAATATAAAAACTGCTTCTTTTTGTTAGCTGCAGAAGCAGTTCAGTATGCTGGAGCTGTTTGTTTGGGAGGAAAAAGAGGCAAGTGCAGACTCCTGGCTGGAGCCCAGCTGTCTGTTAAGAGTTCCAGAGCTTGTCCCGATTCACTTCTGTTTGTTCTTCTCTAGCTTGCTCATTCATATGCTTTTCACTGAATCATGGAACAAGAAACTGTGAAATCCTTGGATCAGTATTTCAGTATACTTTTTACATCTCTAGATACTCCATGATTGAATGTAGTTGACAGTATTGTTAATACCACATTTTCTTAAACAATATTTTTTCCAATGTGTGCAGCAGTGTGGTGAATTTTTGTGTCTAGAAATGCTAAATTGAAACACTATCATAGAAATTATCAACAGTTTTTCAAAATGCTAACCCTAGAAGAGAATGAATGAATAATTACATATTTTTTTTTTCACAGAAGATTTATAAGTAAACTTCACAAAATGCTATAGATAAATACTATATCTTTGTAAACATTTATAAATCTCTTTCATAAAATAACTTCTGGTCCATTATTGAATAAACAGAGTAGATCAATTTTTGTGATGCAGACTTATTTGCTTCTCATTTCTCTGTGACAGTAGTCCACAGGATTTTGTCAGTTGGTAGTTGTGGAGATGGATGTACCTGTGGAACTTTGGATCTGACTGAATCATAAAAAATAATTCCTTGCCATTATGACAAAACTCTTGAATTTAACATCTGAAACTGAATGCATGTTCTGAACAATGAAGTACATAGGTTTGATTTCATAAAATACAGGGGGGAAAAGAGAGTTTCTTGGTTTTCTGGTTAGTTTATAAATAAGTTTGCAAGCAAATAGAAAAGGTTAAGAAAATATTACACTACCAAGATTAGCTGGAAGAAAGATGAAGGAAGCCCAGGTGGCTGATATTTTGAATCCTAGCTCTAACAAGTTTCCAAAATCTTGTCATGTTTTCTTCTGTTGTCATTCTGTTGGACTTTGTATCCAATTTAGAAGTGGCTAACTAAATACAGCTGGGTATAAGGGAGACTAAAATAGTGTAATACTTTCTGCTTCCTCCAAACCTGCCCCACCTTAGAGGTCTCATTCATGGGTTGGAATGTCAGACTTTATGATGCTTCCTACCCATGGCCCTTCCTAGCCCTTTGCCACTTGCTTGGCTATGTGATCTTCAGACTTTTTTTTTTTTTTTTTTTTCCTCTGAGTGGGACAGCAATAAAATTCCAATTGCTCTTGAAAGGTATTGGAGGTTCTCTGAGGAGTTCAAAGAATCCCTTAGGTGCTGAAAGAAACTATCTCTTTAGAAACGTCAGGATGTTAATTAGTACTCCTTTCTTTGTTTGTGGTTAGCAACCAAGATTCTTTGTCAGCTTTGGGTTAAACCATTAATGAAAAGGGTGTGTTAATTAAACAACTTGCTTATTTCTAATTGACAAAAGTATCCTAGCTCTCCTGAGACCGAACTGCACAGCAACGTCTGCTGAGAGACACTAGTGAGTTGGTAAGAGACGTCATAGATAATATTAGAGCATCCAGGTGAAGTAGCAATAATGAAAATCTTGAGGCTTCACAAGGGGCAAAACGTAGATATTGATATTCTCAGGAGTCTTCCTCTGTTGTGTTGTTTTTTTTTTCTCCACCCATCCCCTAGCATGCAATTTGTGTGGCTAGTTACAGCCAACACAGCATTTGGAAGGAGATTGGCAAGATGGTTTGAAATTTTCGGTTTGTATTGCAGCACAATAAAAACAATATTTAGTTCTTCTTTCTCTCTCTTTCTTTCCCTCTTTTTCTTTTTCTTTACTTGTTCTGGGTGCCATTGATTGAGAGAAAAAAAGAACACAGCATGTACAAAAACAGTTTCTGAGATAGAAATTCTGAAATGTTCATTTATTTCACAGAGTTAAGTGGCAACATTGCCTTTTTTGAGACTGTTGTTTCTTTTTTCTTTTTTTCATTGATAAATTCACTAATGTATTAAAAGAAAGTCCTGCTAATAATCCCCTCAATTTAGGTTCTGTTACAAGGGAGTTGCATTGACATGTTTCTACAAAATTATTCAATCTCGGTGTTTAATCTAAGTATAAAGATAAATATATTTTGCTGCATATTTTAGTTGAAATAAAAAAGTGCAAAAACTGTGGATTTCACTGGTATCTGAGAAACAGAGCTGTCATGTTAAAGGTTTTACATGCAAGTCTTCTCTGCAAGACATTAAAGCAACTTCAGTGCTGATATCTTTATTCCCTAATATATTTAAGAGTTACATATTGGAAAAGTATTGAATAATATTTCTTCAGTAATAATTTGCTGTGCACTAAAAGGTACTGTAGTCAATTAATACAAAACTAAACCTCAGAGCAAGTCAGTTTGAATTTTGACTTATCGCTTATTTAGATAAATGCTAGAATATGTTGTTCATTTGCCTTTGAATGGACAGAATACTAATTTTTGTATAGATTTGTAAACATTTATTTTATGGATTTAAATATTGTGCCTTAATGGAAACATATCTTTTTCTTCTTTTGAATATAATAAATTGATTCTTTGTTTTCATTGTTAAAGGTATCACTTCTATTAAGAAGAAACTAGCTTCTCTTCTTTATAATTTTCTATATATGTAATCCCACATGTAGAAAGCTCTTGAAAGACACAAAAAACAAATTAGGAAACTAGGTATGTCATTAATATACTAGGTTATTAGTTTCATAACTCACATGGCAACTTTAACTTACATGTTTCTTACACAATTTCAATTAATGGTGTGTCAAGATTTTGAACTGATGACAACTTTTATGTGATCTCATTCATTATCCCTTTGGGAATGTCTAATACAGGCTAGCAAAAGATTTTTGAAGTCTATGCCATAAGCTGCTAAACTGCATTGTTTAGCTTTTGGCAATATGGTAGAAATTACAACATCAGCACTTCCATTTAATTCAGCAAGATTATTTGTATGAGCAGGGTGAGTAGAATTTAGCAAAATGTTTTAAAGCTTTTACGATGAGATATAACATATGTGCAATGCATTATGGTGTGGTGGTTTTACTGTATGGGCTGCTGCAGGGAAAGTTAACATCCCAGTCAGACCCAGTACATATGGCAGAGTAGTGAGGATAGCAGCTTGGAAAATAGCATATTTTCTGTTATACAAGAAAATGATTATGTCAAAAAAAAAAAAAAAAAAGATAACTGTAACAATTACAAAAAAAAAAACAAAACACATTCAGAATAATTATATATTGGTTAGTTACAAATTAAAATCTGAACCCGTTTAAGAGAACATGAAGGTTTATCACTGAAATTCATATTAGTTTTTGTTCTTTGTGATTACAAATACTGTGAAGATAGTAACAGGGAACTTTCCTATTGTTCTAGAAAACAATCAAGCCTATATAGGTTTAGAACATTTTTAGTTTTTACAGGAAAATTTATTTTTGTTCTGTTTCTGTCTCTGCTACATCTGACTATCAGTTCAATATTTACAGAAGTTGTATGTGGACTAGTTCTCTTGCAGGCAGCAAACAGTTTTGTTTCACATCACCTTGTTCAGTTCTGCAAGAATTAGTGGAGTAGTCAAAATCAGATGCTAAATTTTATGTATTGATGTGTTTTTTTGATGAGGTCTTGAAGATATGCAAGATTAAACAAAACAAAAAGACAAATAGACTTAACATTTTGTATGTTAGCTGAACAGAAGCTCAGAGTTGTTGGGTTTTTGTTTGTTTGCTTGTTTTAATTGTTTTATCTGTTAAACATACAGTGAAACTTGGATTGGGCAGTATTGGTTGTTCCATCCCCACACAAGGCAAGTGAGCAATACTGCTTCTTGTCTTGGATTCTAAAAATATTTTTGAAGAATTAATTATTATGAGAAAATACCGATGATTTTATCTGGTCTGCAACTTCTCATTGTTGCCAGAAAGGTCAAAAACTTTGTCTTGACTTCTTTGGAGTGTGCTATAGATGCATTTTAAAAACGTATGAAATTTCTCTGGTCTTTCTTTTAGTTGTCCCAATACTTAAATGGTCCTGTGAGAAAACAGTTGAAGTAACCATTAGAAGAGCTTTTTGTACCTAGGCTTTGGGACATTATTGTTTGATTATACTATCATATATATATATTATACTATACTATCATATTTATGTTAGTTTATATTTGTATTTTTCTTACCCTTTCCTCTTCTGTCCTTTCCTTCTCAACAAGGCCCTGGTGGGGGGTGATCTTGGTAAGAAAGAGCTGTCAAAAAACCTACATATATATATAACTTGAAAAAACGATGGGTGGAATTTATAACAGCATGCACATGTCTAAATGACTTTGACCTTCTTTGTTTAGTTCCTATGGTTGACTGAATGTAACTTGAAAAAAAAATAATCTTTTATTTATCTAAGACTATTTCCTGCTTAGTAAGAAACTTGAAATTGATTTTAACTTGACACATTTCTTCTCTGAAGTAATATAAAATCTTTGTCTAATAAATGTATACAGAGGCTTTGTGGCCCATCAGGGTACCATGACATTCCAGTGTATTGATTCTGCGGTGTTAAAGGGTGACATATTTGGTGTTAACAGGCCATCAGAGAATTGGGATTTGAATTGTACACAGTAAGAAGCACTGACTTCCTTGGAACATGACAGGCTTTCTAAAGCAGTGGAAGTAACTGTAGTCTTACATAATTCCTCATGTGTAAACTTTAAAGATTTTGTATAATCATGCAGAAATTAAATTAAAATCTTAGCAAAAAAAACATGAAATGAAAAATACTTATTGACCTCTTAGAACCAAAACCGTCCTGCAGTTTGTAGTCTGTAAAAAGTCTTGACATCCAGAATTTAAAATTAGATCTAAAAAGTAATATTTTGCTTTTTACTTTTTTTTTTTTTCTTTCTTTCTACAAAGGGTAATTTGTATCCTAGGTAAAGACCTTAGCTTTTCTCAGTGTAGTTCATTTCAGCACACAGGGTTTGTTTGCATTTCACTTAATGTCTTTTCTCTTTCCTTCATATTGTAGGCAAAAGACCCATAAGTGTAAAACTGTAGCAATTTGCTTTACAGGGCATCAAGTAATGACATAAAGAGTATATCTACCAAATTTGTGGACTAGAGAAGGTTAGAAATTATCATCTTCCATTTTACTTTTCTTCAAGTGAAGTGTTCTCTTTAGTTTTAATGACCTAAAGTGGTTCCTATTAAAACAGAATTTTAATTATTGTTTGATTGTATTGATTATAATTATTGTACACACACACACACAAAAAAAAAATAACAACAACAACAACAAAAGAGCTAAGTCAAAAATATGTGTGCTGATTCTAGCCATCTTTGTAAACTTTTTTTGAGGGAGTCCCAGAATTATGGATTTAAATGAGTCAGAACTCAACTTTCAGATTTTAACATATACTTTCTGTTTTGTGTGTTTGAATAGAGGTAATCTTGCAAAGATGTATAGAAGGAATTCTATATTATATGTTTTCTCTGTTTTCTAACAACATAAGTATTTTGCTTAAGCAGATTTGCTAGAAAGTGACAGCTCTGAAAAACTGGACAAAGTGGCTGGTGGAAGTATTTTATTTCCAGGCAATCTAAGTGGTGCAGAAGGAGGAAAATGAAATATCACCATATTTTAAAGATGACAGTTTTGTGAAAGATTTCTTTTCAGTCTTCAACTTAAAACAAATTGAGTAAATCAAGTATATCTAAATGTATGCACTCAAAGATACACTGCTTTTTAGTTTATTTATTTATTTGTTTATTTACTTATTCCCCTTTTTCTTTTTCTTTTTCTTTAGAAGCACAAAGAACACTGAATTAGTAAATGTAAAACACTCTGTGTGGACCATATTTAATGGTTTAATTGTTACCTCTAATCAATTTTGGATCATAAGAGTCTAAGTACATACCTAAGTGAAGTCTGGTACAACGAGACCGAAACTAACTTTTATATTCTTCACTGTTAGGTTGTTGCTTAGAAATTAATCTATTTTGTCTTGCATTCAAATTAACCTCAGTAACACCAGTGATATTTTAGGAATATAATCAGGAGAATATTTTGGTCAGATCAGGTTTTCTAAACATTTGGCAATATTTCATTTGCTTGTTTGTTTTTAATTAAATAACAAGATAGCTGTGCTGATTTTAGGCATGACATCCATTTCTTTAGAAGGGTGTTAATAGATCCTTACCAATTATTAACATGATCAACCATAGATTTTTTTTAGAATATATTTTGTAACCATATTTCTTTATTCCAATATCTGTTCACCATTCAAAGAAGACAGTTCTCTTCTGCCTGAAATCAGCAGATATAACAAGCAGTCAGGAAAACTGAAATAAGGCATAGTTTGGTGACATTTAATTTACCCCCTCTCAGTTTCATGGGTTCCTGATGCTGTGGCCCAAGAGCCAGGTGACCTGGCCTCCTTGTTTCAATCTTAAATTTTAACATGCATAGTCAAAGTCATTTTTTTTTTTTAAAGACTAACCTTAAAAGCAGGAGGGGGAAAGAGCTTATTGAACATAACTCTTCCTACCTGAGCAGATGTAATCACTGATGATAAAATACCTGTTCCTCTTAATAGTAGTGCAGTATACTCAGAAAGGTTAATAACTGAGAAATAACTGCGAATTAAAGTTCTGTTTAGGGTGTACCCCACTAAGAGGGTGGTTGGGCACTGGTACAGGATCCCCAGGGAGGTGGTCATAGTGCCAAGCCTGCTGGAGTTCAAGAAGCATTTGGACAACGCTTTCAGACATATGGTCTGATTTTGGGGTGGTCCTGTGTGGAGCCAGGAGTTGGACTCCGCGATCCTTGTGGGTCCCTTCCAGCTCAGACTATTCTGTGATTACATGATTCACTAAGGAAAAGGTATCGAACTGTGGAACCCACAGCTTGTGCAGATACAGGCAAAGAGAGGCCACTGTTCCTCTCACTGTCTTCTTCCTCATGTTCTGCAATGAATCAGTCTTATCTGGTAATCTATTCCAAAGAGATCTTAACTACTGTGTTATACCTGTTATAGATACTTTCATTCCTTTTAGTCTCTTCTGCAGTATCCTGAAATGCATTTGCATTATTTTAAATTCAGCAGTCCCAAGCAAAAAATCTGCAACTTTGCTTTTCAAGTTCCTGCCTGATAGGCAGGACCATAGGAAGGGCTAAAGTATTTTCCTTTCAAAAAGCAGAGATTTTTTTACATATGTGAAATATACCATATGTGTTTGGCTATAGGGGAGACAAAAGATAGCAACAGACAAAAGTTTGATAGCAACCACTCAATATTTTATTTTTCTGACACACAGCATGGAAACTTTAAGGACAAGAAATGTCCTCCAAATGTCTCTCGTTTTCTTGGAGAAACTAAACCATTTCACAGCTTTGAAAATAATGAAGAAGCCTGTAAGTGAAAAACTTCAACACTAAAAGTAGCTTCTTTTAACTGCTGAGGAGCTATACTTATTTTCCCCAAATATTTTTTGAGTAGACAGCTTAAAGCAGGGTTTTACTGTTGCACTTCTTATATGGAAAGAAGAAGAAATTGTCACCTGCTAAGTAGAAATACTGAGAGTCATGGAATGACATAATAGCTTGCAGTTTCTGTGTATTTCTAGCAAGTTTCTGTCTAGTTTACAAAATAGATATTTCTGTGTTGTTTTCTTATGGAAGAATGCGATAAAATGGTATTTGGGCATTCCTTTTAATTCCTTTTATAACACTAGCTGGCTGTGTTTCAACATTTTGCTGCATCAGTGTGTGATAGCTAAATATAGAAAGGTATATTTCAAAAAAAATTGGAAAATTTTCCACAAAGTTTTCTCTTTGTAGGTATTCTGACTACAGAAGAAAGACTCAAATTAGAAGAAAAAAAAATATATAAAAAGGATCAGAAAAAAAAAAAGTTATTTATTTTTTGAGATGAAATCACCTTAGCAGTCTTGCTATTTGAAGAAAAAGAAAACTTTAATTTGTAAAATGAATATATTTGAAATAGAAAACCTTACAAATCTAGAATTGTCAACTATCAAACTGGGTCGCTATACTCCACTTGACAGTCAGGCTAGTCATAATTTCATCAGTGTACACGAGTCTCTAGAAACTTATTCTGAAATTAGAAAAAATATTTTTTGTGTCGTCATCTGTCTGTCTGTCCATCCCCACCCCCACACCTCCTGCGCCCATCAAGATATGTGGCAGCAGTTCGAAGCTGTCTTTCTAATGAATATTACAACTGATGATGTGCTGGGTATGAGCAGCTGTGGGAAAGTAGACTATGTGATGTTTCTGTAACTTAAATTGATAAAGTGTTTCTGCAATAGCGCACACAGCATATTAGATATAATTTAGTATGAAAGAAGTGGCGATAAACTGATTTTTGGTCCTAAAATAATCCTTTTTCTATGTAACTGAAAAAAAGCTTTTTTGATCAAAAATGCTCAAAACAGCATTGCCTATTCCCATGTTCATTGCATATTCCCATGTACCAAATCTACAAAAATACATTTGTGGTGAAGAATGTATGAGCAAAAGGGTTCACCTAATATCTGTAAGCATGCAACATATGTTTGGATAAACAGATTGCAGTTCAACGTGAGGTGATTTAGCTGATCTCAGAAATATTTGAATGCAACTTTCATTGCATTCCACTGATCAGTTCCTTTAGGGTCTGTGTAGTGTTCAGTGTTGTAGTACCATAGCCTCATTTGGACACATGACATAGTTTCACATATATAACTGCTGGAAAGTCTAGATGATTTGTGATCAATTTAGGTTTAACGTAAAAGGATGTCCAAGGAATGAAAGGTCACTTCATTAACTTTTTGTTTTTCTTTTTTTTTTTTTTTCCTTTACATCATAATATATAAAAGATAAAAAGAACTTGCTCTGTTTCCATTAACAAAAAGTGAATAGAGAAGAAAAAGCAATTATTTGCAGAGTGCAAAATCCTTATGATAGTTTGGCAGACTTTAATTAAACCAGTCTACCACACTGTGTTCATAAGACACTATGAAATAAGCTCTTATTTGTTAATACACCATACTACTCACTGATAAAGGACTTCAACAGTTGTAACTTATCTAGAAGTATGGTATTTATAATTCTTTGAAAGAGAAGCTATATATACAAAAGAAAAAAGTGTTTTGAACTTAGTTTTAAGAAAGTGAACAGTTGACAATTCAAACAGTTTTGTGCTGTCAGTATAACAATAGTATTGAACAAGTATATAACATAGGATGGCTTTATTCTTTATTAGCTTAGCTCATCATTATGATACTTCTGATGCTAGCATTATGATGTTAACATAGGAGAGTATTCAGATAAATGTCTGAGAATTAATTTATATATATATGTTTAAATTTTTAAAGAATTAAAATCTGAGAATTAAAAAACCTTTCAAGCCTTTTGACTTCAACTTGAAGTTACATGGAAAAGGGATTCAGGAAACCCTGTCAGTTTTGGTCTACTGAACAACACCCATCTTACACACATTTTATGAGTCTCTGTTTTACATCCATGCTTTCTGTTATCTGTTCAAATAGTATATTTAGCCTATGCCCATATTAAAGGTACAGACTGTTCCTTCTCTTCTAAACACTGGAATTTTCAAATCAGTGATAGCAATGTTTAACTTTGCATTCTGGCATATTTTCTTGTTTCCTTTTTTTTTTTTTTTTAATTATTATTATTTTTACTAAAATATCCCACCTTTTTCTCTTCCTTGCCTTATATCTTTTCCTCACACTTCTTTCCATAACGTTTTTGTTTAGTTTTGGCTTCTCTTTGAGACTCTACCTTTGGAGCCATACTGTGCCTTTGGCATAATCCTCTTTGCTGCCTGATGGCTGGAATTTTATCCACCCAGGAAGCAGGGCTCCTGCTGCTCCAACAGAATTCCTGCTCCACACAGCATTATTGCATTTATTCTCCTCTTGAGTCAAGCTCTTGCTTTCCCCACTGAAGTAAGGGCAAGAGAAACCCCTGAAGCCCTTTGTACCCCAGGAGGGTCCATGTTGAACAGGGATTACTGGCCCAGTGTCTCAAAATGGCTGAAGTGTGAAGCCATCTGTGAAGTCCGTTGTACCAATGAGATGAAAGATAATACATCACATTGCAGAGTAAGCAATAAATGTATCAGCGTGCTATTTCTGCCACATCATAGCAGTCTATTTTAAATATATCTATACAGCATTTAATTCCATGAATAATGTTCCTCTCTCTCAAATCATTACTCTAAAAGTCTTCTTTCACCTTGCAGTTCAAATGAAGACCTTAGCAAGCAAAAAATTGGATTGACAGATACCAGTCCATGCAGATTAGAAATCAGGTGATTTTAAGAGTACTTTTTAAAATAAAGAGCAGTTAATACCTTTAAAACTAAAGCTGCATTTTATAATACGTGTATTTGTCTTTCATCTCCATTTTTGTATACATTAGACACAGAAGTCTTAGCAATTTTTATTTTCTTAGTGTAACGAATCTAGGAAATTATAAGCAAGTGTAATAGTGTCTTAAGTGACAAAGAATAGGTAGAAGAGAACACAGACCTTTTGCCTTTAGGCAGATTAACTCTGGGACTTGGAAAAGTGCATTCCCTGTTCAATATATGTGGTTTATTCTTTTCAGCATCTACCTACTCTTTCGTAGTACGTATAGAGAATGACTCTACTTACTGACAGACAGGATAAAAGTTGGTAATTAGAGATGGAAAAACTTCCTATATATATATATGTCTTTGAGATACAATAACTCTTATTTAGTTATATTAACCAAAAGATTGCAGGAAAAAAAGAACTTGGACAGTTATTACCTTTAGAGGTAAAAGATAATATAGGTGTGATAAAGAAATTAAATTAATACTTTGTTTTAATTTTAAACAAAGTCAATAATGTACTTTAGAGGCAAAAGCTGAAACTCAATCTGAGATAGAAACAAAACTTGGAGTCTCATGTATGTAATTCAAGGAGGAACAGAAAAGCATCATCGAATTTTGAGTGACACAGAAAAAGGCATTCCAGGTTTTCTTGTAAATAAACCTGATAGGGCAAAAATGCTGTTTTGTTGGAGAATAGCAAATATACTATTTATATTTAAGTAGTATGGAAGACAAGAATGGATGAAGGTATAAAAATATGACCTCTTTTTTTTTTTTTTTTTTTTTTTTTTATGAAACAGTAGAGCAGATTTTAGATGAAAAATCAAGTTGCTGACATAAAGGGGAGAAAAAAAAAAAAAAAAGATGGTCTAAGATGGAAATCGAAAATGGCTTTACTGAAGTTCATGTAAGCCAATCTGATACCTTCCCCTGAAAATATAACCAGTTTCCTAGAAAAAGAAGAATTAGTAATCTCATCTCTGTGGACTTCAGCAAGCAGTTCATACTTTGCCACCTGGAAAATTATTTGTTCATCTAAGGAAGATGGGGATTACTAAAAGAATTACAAAGTGTGAGAGATTCACTAAAATGAGGTGACAATGGGTGTTGTTGCGAAGATAAACATTATAAGAAGAGGGAAAGTTCAAGTCAAGCATCAGACAAGAATGATTTTGCTTTATAGTTTCACTTTGGTGCAGAGAATGCAAGTGTAATAATGAAACACGATAATGAAAGAAATGCAACCATCATGAGTCTGAGGGAGGATTAGACTATGCTAGTTGAACAACTGGAAAAAGTTTTAGACTGTAGCAATAAAAAAAAAAAAAACAAACAAACCAAAAAAAAAAAAAAAAAAAGCAAGAACAATACTGTAATTTGTATATTCAGTCAAGAAATAATCAGATGGGAAATTGGTGAATTAGTTACAGTGGTTATGAGCACCAATGTGACAGGCAAATTTGCTACCGCAACATAAGGCTGCAGCAGGTTGTGTGCTGCTGTGAGAGAATATTCATATCATTCAAAGCTGTGTACATGAAACTTTATTTGAAAGATTGGTATGTTATTCTGGTCAGACATATTCAGGCAGAATTAAGCTTAGACTCAGAGATTCAGAAAGAACTGTTTAATAACTATGGGATATAGAGTTAGCTGTGCAAGGGATGACTGAAAGGGCTTTGCTCATTCAGACTTAAGGCTCTAAGAGACATGCTGTGGCAGGCTAAAATTGGATGGCAGAAGATGTTACTGTCCTCAAGGCATAAATACCTGAGCCTCCTTTGACTCACTGTGTGAACCACTGGCTGGTATATTAGGGTAAACCAAAACTGAAATTGTTTTAGTTTAATATGCCCAGCTGAAGCCTACAATAGCACATGAGCTCATTCATGGACATATCTAATAACCCTGCCCTGAAGGCTCTAAAGCCCATCAGAGGGGAGGAGCAGATGGATGAAGGTGGTAACTATTCCTGCCATCTGGTCTTAAGTCACTGCTACATGAGCCTCAGACAGAGCCTTAAGAAAATAACTGGTGAGAAGAGATTTCATTGCTCTTCATAAACGCATTGGGAATAAATGCTAGCAAAAAATATTGGAGAGCTATGCTGATATAATAGCAATTAATATACCACATATATATTTAGGCTAAAAAAGATGAAAGGAAAAAAAAAAGATTTCAACCCTATGGATGTACGAAGTGATGTAAAAATATCCTACTAGTTTTGAAGTGGGGTTTCATCGGTTTAGAAAAAGAACTGTATGGATTTTTCCTTTTAGTATTTTCCTTTCCTCTGCTCCTAAGAAAAGGAGAAAATGAAATGAAACAACAACAATAAAACTGTGTGCTAGGCTTTTCATGGTCTGGTTTCTTACTACTGGATTAAACTATTAGTAGCATTATCTACACCAAGATCAAACTATGTTCTGTAAGCTGTTTAAAGAGCAGCCCAAATCTCTCAGCGTGATGTTTGCAGCATCACAGGCATCTCAGGATACCAGTATTTGCTGTTCTCTTTTTCTGTAAACGTTTTTTTTTTTTCCTTGACATAGCAATATTATCTAGTTTTCAAGAAAGTCCAGACTGCTGGGTTAAGATAGTAAAATATAATTTAAGTATGTAATATTTTTATTAGTATAGTCCTTCTTATAAGGTTGTATTAATGTATTTGTTCAATAGGCTAAGATGTCAGAATTTTAATAAATGTATTATGGAAGTAATACGGAAACCATATAGAGGTTTGCATTATTGAGACTTTTAAAGTAGATTAAACCTATGTTACCCTACTTGTAGCCTTCAAAAATATTATAAAATTATATTTCTGAGCACTGCCTACTAGAAGTAAGTCAATGCACGTATATTGAAGAGAGAACAATAACGTCATCATACTGGCTTGTAATGAAGAAAGTTCTCTGCTTCACTAATTGCATAGCATTGTAGTAAACAGTGTTAAAATGCAACATTTTTATTATTACAATGTTTGTGCAAGAGTGATTGATATAGTTAATAAATGGGAGATTTTATATTTTAATTTTCATACTACTGGTAGTACATGTATGTTTATGACTGACTTACAATTTTTTTTTTAGAAGGAATAGATCGTTAAACAGTTAAGCATATGTAATATTTTATTTTTATTTTATTTCTAAGCTATTGGTTTGTGGGTATGAATGAATTCTTTTCAGGGAAAGGGCACAGACACCACTCTGTGTGTCTCTGTGAGCCAGCAGGCCTCTAGTGCTTACCATGAAGAGTGGTTGATACGTCACTCCTTATTACAGTAAAGTGTGACTGTGAACAGAACATAGGAAACAATAATCCTAGTATCCTAATGTTAGTAAGTGGTAGAATTCTCCAGAGAAGGCCTAAGTGTTCAAAATGCCTGGGAAGGCCTACTGTTAGCAGGACATCAATAAACCAGAGGGTTTGTAAAGATTATGAATGATGTATGTTATTTTATCAACGTTATACTTGTAGTGATGTGTTTAAATGATAATTAGTTTATTTTTCTGTTTTTGATACAAAGTGGCATATTTACTTTTGATGGACTTAATTTACCTCTTGCCTAGCATGCAAGGAGTCTGTAGTAGCTAGCTACAACAATGTTGCAAAACTAGACCTAACTGATGTGAAGTAGTTAAGGATATGGCCAATTGTGTTCTCATTTACCTCTGCTTAAACACAGTCATGTTAAACTGTGTACTATATGTAGGTGCCTTATCCTTTTAAGTTGCTTTAACTATTTATTTTTTTTAACTTTCATAACCAGGAGTATTAATAGATTTTCTTATATGAAAGAAGGATATATCTATTAAAGAAATTCTGATGGCTAAAAACTATGCATCTCTTATGTAGCATTCCTTATTAATTTCCTCTTCAGAAAACAAACAAGCAAAAAAAGTTTTTAATCTGTTTGTATCTTTTGTTAAGTATCTTTTTACTCTGTATATGGCCTTTAATGATTCAGCAAATACTGTACAAATGCTACAGCAAATAAAGATTTTTTTATGAATATTTACTGATCAATTTTATTTTGTGTAAGAGTATGAGAATTAGAATTTCAGCCCAAATTTGTATTCCTCATCCAACATGTATATTCTAAAGAAATATACTAAATATATTTCCTGTAGTTCCCTATATCCTGTTTTGCTTTCTGTCACAAACTGAAAATGAAGCTGTGTGTAAAAGAAGATTAAAAATAGGTTAGAAACATCTTGTGAAATGTAACAGGAAATCTATCAAGATATATTTTTATCTGGTATTTGCAGTAGTGGGCAAAACCAAGCATGTTGTGTCTTTCAGCTTCATTTAAGACACATTGAATGTTGCAGAAACTTGTAATGTCTCACAGTTTTAGTAATACACATCGATCAGATCAATATATAATATGTACTGCAATCATAACATATTTACAGACTCATTCAATGCTAAGTGAACAACATGAGTGACAAAAAAATTTAACAACAAAAGTTGCTTGCTGAAGTTAATCATTCTAAGTTTGTAGCAGTATGTTATGGCTGTAAACCATACGTTATACTCTATACACTTACTGTAAAAGTGTGGCCTCCCACTTGTTTGATAAAAAAATAATTACATGTAATAGCAAATACATATCACTAATACTGAAAGTTCACTTCAGAATAGAAATGAATATGCAAGGAAAAAAAAATAAACAGATATAAATACCACTGAATAAATTTGTGTTGGTTGTTAGAGTAATTTTCAAATACTGTAGCAATGAATTTCTGGAACAGATTTCCCACTGAAATATTCATGCAAGAAAATTGTAACCTATCAAGGAAATACATGAGATTATACCTATGATAAACAGAAACTGGATGGTGAATTTAAGAAGAAGCTTCCAGACATGTATTTCTGTATTATGCACTGGATTAGTTGAGGGAAAACTGAGGTAGGGACTTTCAAGTCTTCATTTAACTCATTTTAGTGTATGTGCATTTCCACACTGGAAAATGGGAAGAGGAAAGAAACAGTAGTATCAGTTTCCGGGAAATTAGCAAGATTCTTCAGCTGCAATAGAAAAGTGAGGAAAACAGCAGCTCATTTAACAGAAATTTGGAGAAGGAAAATTTAAAAAAAAAAAAAAAAGAGTATTTTCTTATTTTTCTATCAGTCATTAGAATAGCAGGATGAATTTGTCTATGGATGCAACTATATCACTGATACAGAGCACAGGAAGGTGTTTTTTTTATAGCTGTGAATTTTCCTTGAGTCTATATTTGGAGTCCTGCTGTATAAGTTTTAGTGCACCACTGATCCTTTTGAAGCAGGTTCCTTCCAGAATTGTTGTCAGGGTGTCAGGTGGTTTGTAGCACTTGCCATGCAGTAGCTAGATCCTCTGTCAATTTGATCTCTTTGCCTGGATAATGTATGCCTAGGATTGGCAAGTGGTACAGACTTAATTGCTGGTAAAAATGCAATATAAAGAAATACAGCAAATCCCACTGTCATCCTTCTTTTTTGTACCAAATCAGCAGGTAATATAAATATACCCACTGAGACCCCCATGATCATTTGAATTTGTGAGGACATACTGTATTGCATTTTTTGATTAAAAAAAAAAATAAATAAAAATAATTACTTGTTCTACTATGTGTCAGATAATTTACTGTTTACTGAATGTTGTGTTTTTACTTTTCTGTCTTTCCTCTTGCGTTGATTTATGACTTGATTTGACAAATAGCATGAATATCTCTGCTAGAAGAGACCTCTGCTTATGGAAGGGAATATTATATCTATGAACCTTTTCAGCCTCAGAAATATCTTACAAATGCTCCCAATTTGTGTTTTCAGCTTGGAGAAGGCTATTTAAAATGTTAGTAGATCTCTTTTGATTACATACTTGACAAGTTTACCATTTCAGTGCATTTATTCTCCTTAAAGTTAGTTAAATTTACTTTTCATATAAATTTGAATACTGTTGAGGTTAGCAACTTTGAAGTACTCAGTGTTCATAAAGGACAGATAGATAGATAGATCAATTGATTGATAGGCAGATGCATTACCTACATTTCTATAAAGCTTGTATGGCTCTCCTATCATTTTTGCTGTTTAGGCAAGCTAAGATAAAGAGAGAGAAAGAGATTTGCATATAATTGGATTGATGATGATGAAGAATTTTACTGAGGCATAAATATATTCCTTCTGCAACCAAAGCAGAATGTTTTGCTTGCTTGTCCCAGATGGCTTCCTGTAAGAAGATCATATTTAGATTGGGGAACAGACGTTACTTATTTGAGGACATTTAGGAGTCTTTTATGGATTATGTTCATAGAGTAAAAGCTGCTTTGTAGAGATCCTTGACATTGCTTTTCTACACTTGTGTAAATTGGTTTTAACTTTGTGTGTGTAATAGATTAGAAGTGATTCATTAAAATGTTTGAAAATAAGGAACTAGTAGTGAGTGATATGAAATAAATATAAAGTAATAATACAAAAATACTGGAAAGGCTGAAAAGACTATCTGGTGAATGCCAACAAACTGTGTTATGCAACTAACACACATCAGGTTAGTGGGTTTTGTGTAGATGACTTGTCTCTTAGTGATAATTTAAGAGCTATTTTAGAAGAATATATTAGACAGAAACCTCGCTCTTTATCATTAGATGTGTATTTTATGTGTCATTTACTTCATAAACTTATTGATCACAGTAGTTCAAAGAAAACGTGCCTTCACTTAGTTCTCTGTTTTCTTTGTCCACCTTGTAGCATAATAGTTTATATCTGGCATTTTGACTAACTTACATTTTCACAGAGTTATCATTATATATTGTATACTGCTCTCTAAATCTTGCTGCCTTACTCCTTTCTTTTTCATGTGCTGGGGAGGGGAGTGAGGGATGGGGTAGAAGATAAGGTGCATATTTGTTTTCTTATAAAATTGCTGTTCTTTCTTTCAACTAATACTGTTAGTGACTTAGTGCACTATTTATCCAGTCACTTCATGGAGAAGAGTTATGTTTGGCACTGATATTCTAAACACTTACATTGTTTTACTTTGTTCACAGTAACTAGAAGGAAGAAAGGAAGAAGGAATGAATCTTCACTCAGTTTCTTTATTCTGTGATCAAAAACCATCCTGTTACTGGACAAAGTTCAGTTAATTCCTTTTCTTTTGTTAAACAATATATAATGATATTCTCATTCTTTCACTGCCAAATAGTTAATTTATGGAATATATAATATATGTATATATATTGAAAATAAGAAGGAAGAATCTTTTTACTCACTTACAAGATCCATGATACAGGATTATGTTAGCTAAACCCTACTCACATCCTGATAAGCAGACACATATTTTTGTATTTTTTGTAGGTGGATACAATGCAGACTACGCAGCACCCTGGCCACATTGAGGAATCATGTAAAATGAATGTATGTGCTCGTAAGTGCATTATTTATGAAATGATACTCCAACACTAAAGAATGTTGGATCACATAATACATGAACTCTCTTTACTCTCATATTAAGAAATTGATTCCCAGGGGACAGGGTTACTGCAAAACTAAGTGGACTTTGAAAGCAAAGCTATCAAATAAATAAATAAATAAGCACATAATAAATCACGAATAAATAAATAAATAAGTGAACACACCACCAAAACTGAAACCAAAAGATTCAGATCACATTTTGGACACACTTGGAAAGGCATTGAGCAGAGTCAAGAATCCAAAGCATAGATATAAACAGTACGTGACAAAGGTTTGGTAAGCAGAAATGATTGCAAGTGAAGGCACAGGATCAAATACCATAATTTAGGAGTATGAACAGGATGACAAAAAATATCACAATTTTCTGCTTTGTTCCATCTTTGAAAAGGACTGAAATTTGATTAGATGATTGTTTCAATTAGTAACTGGGAGATGAGTGTGAAAAAGATTGAATTTTGAGTATTTGAATAAAGGAAGTATTTGTGAGTTGTTGGAAAAAAAAAAAAAAAAAAAAAAAAAAAAAAAAAAAAAACCCTGACAATGTGCTAGATGAAGAAAGAAAATATTTTATACCTCAGAACTGGATTTCTGGAAAACCAGATAATGTTTTATCATTTAAAATCTTTGTACTACTTGGGAACAGAGTGAGGGAGAGAAATTAGGGGAAACATTCATGGATCCTTCAGTTTTCGCTGAAAATACATCTCTACAAGGAAATTGAGGTAGATGCAGAGAAGAAACCAAACTAAATGACTGTACCAGTGAATAGGGAAATCACCAGTCACCTGAATGTATATACATATGCATACTGTTTGGTTGTTAAACACAAGTTAATGCTCTTGGCTAGAGAACTCTAGACTAGAATTGTGCCAAGGATTGTACAATTGCCAATATCAAAACCACATGTAGGGAAAACCTCTTCAGCTCTGCAGTCACTGTTAAGCTCTTTAGATCATGTAAAGAAAAAGGCTGTGGTTCCAACTCCAATTTAATTTATACACATATTATTTTTATATTTACTATATAAATATTTGTATATATATATATATTTGGATCACCTGTATATTACATCAACTTATGATTTAGAGAAAGCAAAGGCTGAATATTTACTTTTCAATAACTGCTGCATTCTTCTTCATCATAAGAAAGAGCAAAAGAGAGTATTTTAAGTACTAACATTTTTTCAGCAAGTTTTTTTTCTTATGAATAAAATGTAACTTCAGCTATTCAAATTTCTAGTATACATATCCTTCCTGTGAGAGGAAACTGTATTATATTTGCAACTAAATACTGTATTATCACTTGCCTTCCTTATTAATATGGCTTTTTAACTCTAAGAATGACAATGCTGAAAAACAACATTTTATCTCCTGCTTGTTGTGTATTTATGTCTGAATTAGCTCACTCTTCGTGTTTAACCCTTCAAAACAGGCAATCTGCTACTTTTTCTTTCCACTTGGGGTAATTAGTTCCAAGTGGAAGAATTTATGGTAAAAAGAAAGAGGCTTTGAACTCTTTATTGTACTGAGACATATTATCAAACTTCTAAGTCGACATACTGCTACTATATTGATTTTGTTTTCTGTGATCAAAATCAACGAACAAAATTAAAATTAAAAAAATCAATTATTTTATTTTTTAATTCATTCAGTTTTTCTCTATGTACTTTAATTATTTAACTTTTCTAGTTTGGAACTCAGTGATAGGAATAAACATTGTGACTTTTAGTAATTCTGCATAAAAGAGACCCATGGACAAATGGGTCTCTTTTCTCTTGTATTGTAAAATACAAGAGAAAAGGAATGAAAAATGAAACATACAGGCATGAGAAGGAAAAAGATATAAGATGAAATCAAGAAAAGCATAATTCTCAGTTGGAAGGCATTGTTCAGGAATATCGAAGAATCTATAAAAATTAGCACCAACAGTTTTGTCCAAAAGTTCGGCACACAGATTGTTTTCTTTGCATTTTCTAGTCCTTTTCTTAATTTCAATAGATCATATGTTGTGAGTTCAGAGCAGCTGTAAAGGTCAACTAAATATGAAAAAAAAGACAAAAAGTATTTAACACGTAACATTTCACAGAAATAAATGCATGAAGTATTCAAATATATTTGTGAAATGCTAACCTTTTTTCATAATATAGACATTATATTAGTACAGAAAAAAAGAATTTAAGCTGGGAAGTGTGAAGAAAAATGTTAAGGACCTGTGGTCAGATTCTTATCTCAGACACAGCAACTTTATATTTCAATAAATTTTTTCTGCAACTAGGAATGAAATCAAAATTGTGTGTTCTGTGTTCATTGCAATTTCATTCTTCTATATTTAATTTTCTGGTCAAAGCAATTACCGGCAGAGGATCCTTGAAAAATATTGTGCCACTACTGTAATTTTCAGATTTCACGGAGTTTAGCAGCCAAGCAATTTGTATGGAATAAAAGCACTTTTATATTGCCTCCTGCTACAACACCAATGGGGAAAGGTCAGCAAAACAGTAGGAGACCAAATGAAGGATTTTTTCTTCTGTGACATCAACTTGCAAGACACTGGGAGTTTCAAAATTACAAGTGGTGATATAGCTTTTTTCATCTGTTTCTTTCCTCTGCGCCTCCTACGGCTGCTTCATTGTTGGGCAATGTCTTTTTTTCTGTCAGAATGAGGGAGCAAAAGCTTTTTTGTGACAAGTGGCATTCTGCTTTTTGTTTGCCATTGTCCTGCATGGATGAGGAAGAAAACCACATCCATAATGTCTCATTTTCCTACTTTTCGTCTACTCATTTGCCTTATTCATATGAACAGGTCAGATAAACTCATTGAGACTGCCTATATGAGTACATGCAACTTTTCTGTTAGTGTCAGATGACCTTCATGTTTGTTTTATACAAGGCAAAGAACAAGAAATGTCAGTAGCAAATTGTTACGAAAAGATGTGATATGAAATTGTTTTAACTATTTAAAATGCAAATGAGCTAAATTATTAGTAGGAATGATATAGGAATGTCAACCAATGGGAAACTGAGCTATGTGGCACAGCTTTTCCGTTCCTAATGGTTGTGCTTCTCAGGACTGTGCTGTCACAGGTTGTGAAGGTGCTCTCACTGATGCCAATGGCAAATCTAAATGTATCTGGAGAATTAGGTACGGTCATCAGTACTCAACTAGTTAACCTATCCATCTAAACCTAAAGTTAAGGATAAAACTAGGCAAACTTTGGCTGCCCAGACTATATTTTAGTCTAAGATTGAGCAATATAGTTTAATTTAAATAAATTGTTTTTGTGAAGGTTTATTAAACAGCTTAAAATCCTCTCTTGGGATTTCTCAGGCTTATTAAAAACCTCTGTCCCTGGTCTTCCTGCAAGCTTCATTTAGGCACAGAGGCATGGATTTAACCACTCACCATTTAAAAAAAATCTGGTGTGATAATCCATAATTTAGCCCATTACTCATTTTTCTGTTTGAGGGTCATTAGGTTGACTGAATTTTGCTGAGCTAGTTAAAATACAGCTTTTTATTCTCAAATGCAGTAGCAACATTTAAATTTCCAGTGCATACTTATTATGCATACTTTCAAACTCAAGATTATCTCCCTCTACGTTGGGGCAAAAAATAATCTTTTGTGCTCACAGACATTCTATTTGACTTCTGACGTTACATTTAGGGCACACTTTAATTATGTGAGAAACTGTTCCAGCTGTTCTGTACTGTTCTCAATATTTTACAGGAATGCACATTAAGGCTGTAATATGTGATGAATGCCATAACCCTAACACTATGAACATGCCTACAGAATTTCATTGTTTAAAATTAAGCTATTTGTTTTAGTTAGAATGTGTCTGAAAATAACAAGAAACCACAGTCAAATTACTATTCTTCATCATACCCAGATGAATTATTTCAGTAGTGAGTTTTCCTTTGATCTGTAGTTCCTAGAAGTGGCATCAGAGCTATCTATCACTAGAAAGCAGTTTGTCACCCTTTCTGAGGGAGTTATGATGCTAATGGGGGGAAAAAGTTCAACATGTCCTCGAGCGTTTACAACAGAACCTTTGGCAGTCTTCAGTGGTGGAATTCAAGGAAGGCATTCATGTTTTCCAATCTAGTTCAAAATTAATTTTCTTCCAAATCAGATTACTTTTCACATTTTAAAAGCCTCTATTTAGCCCAGTAACACCATTTTGAATAGCAAGTGCCAACCTAGCTGGTTTACAAAAGATTTGTACTATTTATTATTTATACATATTAATACTGTATTTATTTATATATTATCTTTGAGAAAGCTAGTATTCAAAGTGTGATGGAGAAGAATGTTCTGAAGGATTTCAGTAAACCTAATTATGCTCTGTAACATATCAGGCTTTATCAGGCTTAATATCAGGCTTTATCAGGCTTAATTACCTGTTGGTTTTGCATTTTGCAGAGTTTTCAGAAAGTAACAGGGCTTTAAATTAGCTTTTGACACAGAATAACCTTTCTTTAAACTGTGAAACTGTATGCAGACAATTGTTTCTGGAAAAATAATCATGTCTTGAATACTGTTCAGAGCAATTTTGTTTTAGCAAATACAAGCAAAAGGGTGTTACAGAGACCAAGTAACCCCAGAAGAGTACGTGGGTGTAGTTCTACGTCATAAATGCCCATCTGCTTTTCCTTTTTCCTGCTAGAAGAATGACAATTTGCTTCTGTTATTCACTAGTGTATTGTGAGCATGGTAGAGGTATGCCCTATAGGGAGCTAACTCTAACCTGACTTGCCCTGATCTCAGCTTCCACCTCTAAGTAAGCTGGCACATAACCAGGCTTACACATGCATAAATTTTAATGGGCGGATATGATTGTTACAAAGGTCAGTGTTTTATCTAAGCTATCTGTGTAGGTTAAAAATTGAAAGATTTCATGGTGTGAAATAGGTGTCTGTGGAAATCTGTTCATGTCAGCCTGGGTTGATTTAGGAGTATTTAAGATGAAACCCTTTCTGGAGTCTCTCTCAGAGACTATGCAAAGGCCTTTGATCTCAGAGGATCTTTACACGTGTTTCAATTCAAAACATTTCTGCACTTAAGTGTAACATCAGTTAGCATTGAACGAGTGTAAGTAGAAATGTCTCATCTCACTTTGCTTTAACATACATGTAAACAGCACAGACCAGAATATAGTTCATACATTTGATTTTACTACCCTCACAATGCCATTTTTATGGAGATGAGGAAGCTAGCCTTGTATTAGATGTTGCAGGGCTAGAAACCTGGAGATTTCGTCTCCATTACTAGGTCTGCCACTGTTAGGGTTATACCTGTGAAGACAGAAAACTTTTTTCATTATCTTAATAGAGAAAATAGTTTGATCCTTTTTTGTTTTGTCATCTGTTTATAAGATACGGAGATGAGATGTGTAGATATGTCTATAAAGAGTGGTATGATACTGTAGAAATACTTTAATGCCCTCTGTTTCACTGCAGTTGGAAGAACTGTTTTTCAGGTCAAATCCTCAATTTCTTAATATATATAAAATGCCTCATGGCCAAACTGTTTGAAACAGATATTAATTTTCATCATTATGCATATGGGACAGTTCTGTATATATAAATTTCAGTGTGCTTTCATCAAAGAATGGTTTAGATTTACCCATGCTGCATTTATGAAAAAATTATTTTATAGCTCACACCTCTTCTAAAGTCTCATATTTGGGAAGCAAGTGAAACTTGCTATTTTTTGTTAGTTTCAGATATAGATAGCATCTATGTTTTTATTTGAGTGTTTCATGACTGAGAAGTGTGAATTTGTTGACATTGTTGACATTGGGTAAAGACTTTCCACAAATTGGAAAAAAAGGCATAGTATGGAAGTAACTGATACAATGGTATTGTGCAACTGTTGACCATATACTCAGTTCTGGCAATGACACAGATATGTAAAACAGATACACCAACCATTTGGGCCCCATGTTGGACACCAGAAGGCCTGTGGTGGTTTAACCCAGCAGGCAGCTAAGCACTGCACAGTTGTTTGCTCACTCCCCCTCAGTGGGATGCTAAAAAAAGGTAAAAGTGCAAGAACTCATATGATAAGGACACTTTATTAAGAAAAAGAAGAAAACAAGAAGAAAAAAAGAAGAAAAAAAAAAAAAAAGGATGTGCAACACAATTGCTCATAACCCAATGATCAATGCCTAGCCAGTCCCTGAGCTGTCAGCTCCCACCCCAGCCAACGCCTCACAATTTTCTTGTTCAGCATGACACCATACGGTATGGAATATCCCTTTGGCCAGTTTGGGTCAGCTGTCCTGGCTGTGCCCCCTCCCAGTGTCTTATGCACCCCCAGCTTCCACCAAGACAGGCTGGTATGAGAAACTGCAAAGTCCTTGACTTAGTGTAAGCACTGCTCAACAACAACTAAAGCATTGGCGTGTTATCAGCATTATTTTCCTCCTAAATCCAAAACACGGCACCATACCAGATACTATGAAGAAAATTAACTCCATCCCTGTCGAAAACAGGACAATACTCTTTGTCCTGAGGAGCCTGTAAGAAGGAAACTATATGAGCTGTGAGAGATACCATATTTTTCTTGGTTCACCTTCATCCTGCCTCCATGCCTCATTTTGAAATGTTCCCTGTGGAGGGCATTAGAAAGGTGTGAATTAAGGCTGAAGGGAGTCTGAAAGAAGCAGCTATAGATAGTGTTGTGGAATAAAAGACATACATTTCCAGATGCAATTTGTCAGGTATTTCCTATGCAGAATTAAGAGTTTGTACTGTAGAGTGGACAGTTAAAGGAGAATGCAAATAATACAGTTGCATGTGTCTGTAAGAATGGATGTCACGTTGTGACATCATGCTGTGCTCACCTTGTGTTTCAGATGCTTAAAAGTATGTGAAGTTGGTCTGAGCATCTTGCAATGATAAGGAGTTGATAATTGCTGGTTACCCATGGAGTTCAATTTGTTGTCTTTCAGAGGTGATCCATTTGGATATTTTCATAAATCTGAGCATAGCTCTTAAGCAAAGCTTGTGCTTGGATTATGTGCAGACATCAGAGCATTCCCAGAGAACTTGGAGTGTGTGCAGGGAGCTAAAAACAATACATTCTCTTGGAGCAGGCTCTAGCTTTCCTTTATTTTTCTAATGTTGAAGGTGTCAGGTTCTGGACTTAATATGAAAACTAAAAATGGTAAAAACATAGGTCCAATAAAATGTACTTAGATTTTTAGTATCTTATTATAAAGTAATTTAATTTCTAAATATAGCATTATTTTAAATATAAAACAGTTTTATTTTGTATTGTTCTGTGGAGAACTTCCATGCAGCCTTCTACACTTTGCTTTGAATCATTCTCACTGAAATTAGAACTGTCAGTTAACAGCACCACACGAATTTTAATTTCACTCAAAAAGTTACTTCTAGTGGAATGGCTCTTGACAAATGTGTACTGTTTTTATACATGTTGTTAGTATGATTTTTATATTGTACCTGAGTTTTTTGGCTTATTGCCATCTATGCAGGGAAAAAAAACAGCCTTCCAAAAATAGGGTTTACACTATGGGAGGTCAGACAGCAATGTCAGGACCTCTGCTTTACAGAATTCATTACTGTAAGTGATGTAAGAAGATAATATATTAACAAGGCACAGAAGAAGATGGAATATTTTTGAAATGCCATTTAATCTATTAACTAAAATTCCCTTGATATTTACTTTTTAAGATTTCTACATATATATAATACATGCATACTTATTTCCATCGAATGGCCTATCTCAGTAAAGATTGCATTTATGGCATGAGCTACCCTCATTTCAAATGAATAGCTTATAAAATACAGTTTACTACATAGAGTTGGGAAGTGGAAATTAGAGATCTTGCATTTTTGGTGACACCGACCTGCTTTTTGGGGTGAAAGAACTCACCTTAGCTTTCTGTGCCTTGGCTGTCTTGTTTATTAAATGGATATACAACATCTTTCATCACAGGGTATGGTGTGGATTGCTTAAATGAGTACTAATCATCATTTGTGACTTACAATGGGAATTTGCTGATTGGTGACTGATATTAAAAAGTTCTGGGAAGTTTCCATCTACACGTGTGCAGTGTCTACACTAGAATTAACAAACAAACAAAACAAACAAACAAACAAACAAAAAATATTAAACTCTGGTATAATGATTTCAGTTTTGCCACTTTCAGAATACTGTTTTTTTTTAACATTGCTATCAATAAAAAAGGGCAGAAAATCGTCCTAAAACTGTAACCATTTAATTTTTGTCTAAGGCATTACAAATGTAGTAAAACCTTCCTCTTAAAATTCTCTTGGTAAACTCTGCTGAGTCTCTGATATTCTGGCCATGCTGAAGTGTACCAAGAGACAATTACAAACAGCCATTATAGTGCATGTAGGAATAGGGTTGAATCTTCAGAAATACTTGCTATAACTTACTCCAGTGATTAACTCTTTCTAAATTATGACCCTTAAGTGTCAGTACTAGACAGATGTACAGATGGTTATCCACATCTTGCAATAACCAGTGTGAATTCAGCCAGGTGGTAGGTGGGAAGGTTCTGGACATCTGTGTCATCTCTCTAGCTCGTGCATCTGTCTCTCAGGGCTTGTACAGCTGCAGTGGCGGCTGTACATGCCATAACCAGGAAAGAAAAGGCAATTGGAATGCGAGTCCCCAAGGATGGATATCAGTGGCTAGCACCTGATACTGAATTCCTAACTCACTGTGTATACATGTATTGCACGTTTTCCACACATTAACAGACCTTTTCTTTGTACCAATATCAAACACAGTGTGTACTTCCAAATTTTCATTATAACTCTTCGCAATACTACATTTTATTTTAGGATAAAATACAAGTACTACATTTTTATTTTTATTTGTTCCTACAGGAAACTATTGATACCGACACTATTGATACCGAAAAAAAATAAAAATATTGCTATATGAAAAAAAAAAGATCAATTTATCACTAGATCTTTTACTACTCAATTTTAAAATCCATTGAAATTCTGTTGAAGAGATTTGTAATTTGTATAGCTGGGATGGCTGCCAATCATGCTTCCCTCATCTATTTTCTTATTCAAATTAATGCTGGTAAGCTTGAAATATCATAAGTAGCTTTAGCCTCTCTGTAATCTACTTTTAATAGGAGGAGTGAAATACAGTCCATATGGTAACCTGGATGATCTGTCTTGAATTATTTCTGGGATAAAGTCAAATACATACCAGAATTTTGGTTACATCTCCAATCTCAAATTAATTTATTAAAAAATAAAATCTCCTTTAAATACTCTTTGTCTAAGGCCATCTGTTGATTTCATAAATCCTATAGATAGTATCAGTTCATGTGCTAGATAAATCGCTTCTACACTAGCCTACCATGGAGGTTAAAACATCAGAAGTGGCAATCACAAGTTGGGCTTGGAGGGCTTTGTTTCAGGGTTTGAGTCAGACCCACTTTGGACTTGAGAGTAAAAGAAAACAGTGATTTCAGGGGCTTTTGGATCAGCTTTCAGTGTGGTAAACTGACAAATTGTCAGATTACAAGTATGACTAGATGTGGATAAACAGTACAATTCCTTATTATTATTTTTTACATAATAGTATTAACCTGTAATAGGATAACAGCCTGTATTCTATATTTTTATTAATCGATATGCTGCTACTAATTAAAAGAGTAGATAACTTCACAGAGAGAAAAAAATAAAAAGTGATCTTATTTTTTTTGCAGACTACTCATTTAAATCTCTAGGAGTCTCAGACTGGTGTTTGAAACAATAGTTTCACGTTCCTGCTTCTGAAGTAATCATTTAGAAGAATGCACATTAGAGTGACCATAATTTTGATTCCCCTTTGTAATTACTGATCCAGTTCTGTATTACACTGTCAAGAGACTACTGTAACTGCTTAAAAATAAACCTGGCTTCAGCAATGAAAAAGCCTTCATTAAAGCTAACAGCAAGCATTCAAATCTGAAAATACTTTATCACCAGGGTTGTGGGGGGTGGAGTGGGGACTTATAAAACAGGGCGTTCCAATCAAGCTATGTGTAGTCTGCAGTGATATGGAGGACTTCTTTGATTGTCAGAAGGTGCTGTGTGTTATTAGGTTGACTGCACATTTCAATGGTGATATAAAGTGGTGTGAAAACATTGATTCTCAGTATATATAAACCTTAGACATTTATTTTGTTCTTTGTAGACTACAGGCAGTTGAATGTACAAGAAGAGATTATATTTACTTAAACTGTTTCATTAAAGTTGGTGGATTTTCCAAAGATATCTCTACCTGTCACTAAGAGCTGTTGATGTGGCTATTTTCTATTATGGTATAACAATAACATCACTTTCCTTAGAGTAATATGAGAGACTTGGGTAGCATAATGGACTTCCAAGGCCTTTCAAAAACACCATTTTTTTTTGCTGATTTTGTATTAAATAAGTACCAGCCTGTATTTGTGGGTTAATATATGCATACCATTTGGAATGTACTTAGTGACATTATGTAATTCACAGATGTTTTATTATTCATAGTACTGTGCATTCATAGCCCTCTGTAGTCACTGTTGTGCAAAATCTAATGAGGGAATTCTGTGTCTTTTGCTGGCCTTTTAGACTTGTCAAACTCTCATTCAGTCAATTCAAATGACAAACAGGGGGTTATGGTGCCCTTTTCTGATTATTTTGTTATATGACTGATGGAGTGGAAAGGAGTAAAAATATTGATTTCTCTTGATTTGTGTATGTATATTTCCTGCTTTAGAAATACAAGGGAAGACATAAAAAAAAAGATGTTATCTCTTCACTGTATTTGAATTGCGCTGTGGGGATAAATCATGGTTAGTAGAAGTATTAGATAAGGATTTTATGCACACTCTTCCCAGGCTTAAATGAAATCCCGCTCTTATAAACAGAAGTGCAGCAAAACAAAATGAGAAAGCTCCTCTGTTGCTGTTGTTGTTGTTTTAAATCATATTAGAAATACTTTCTCCAGCTGGTTTACCAATTCACTCTCCTTGATTTCATCATCTGATCAGCACCAGACCACTAGCTGATGAAAGTCAGTGTTACTGATTACAGTGGCATTCATCATTTTCTATTAATATAAAAGACACGATCTCTTAGTGCTGTAGTTCTACTGAGGAAATTGTAAATCATGGGAATTAAATGATGTCTGAAAATCCTCACTGGAATCAGAATTTTAATTCAGAATTTTATTACCAATTTTTCCTGATTAAAACCTCTGTTCTTTTTTGTTTTCTTCTTAATCATTCCTTTTCTCTGTGACTATTGCATTCTTCATCCCACATTTCTCATCCAGTTTCTTATCTCCATTCAAGCTTGGCTGAACTTTTTCGACTGGGGAGCTATAAACTTTCTGATGTCTGTTTTATTTCTATCACCATATTTATCATTAATTTCTTGCATGTTATCATCTTAGTTATTGCCATGAAATATAGTAATTCACGTGGTAAATAGCTGATTCACACTAGAACATTCAGTGCATAGGTTTAGCTTGTGGATTTATATATATATATATACATACACGTAACAGGTTTTTGTTTTGCTATTTCTGCATGGGTAAGTATTCTTCCCTGGGAATGTTTGTGGTGTAAATTTAATCTCCCTCCATTTTCCTGAAATGTGCTAGCTGAAAGTTTGTACAGGCTTGTCATCTGAGACCACCTGCCTTTGTGGTAAAGAAAGGAACAGTCCCATGTGCTGTACTCTATCCCTGACTGCAATGTCTCACAGGAAAAAGAAAGCAGTTTGCTTTTTGTATTGTGCTAGTGATATTCTTGCCTTTGCAGAGTCTGGGATCAGTATTAGAAAAGTAAATACATTGAATAATGAATTTAACAGTTTCTTAAATGCGATACTTTTCCACTTCAAGTGTTTGTGAAACTGTGCTTCTGATTTATTTAATATTCAATCATTCACTTTGATGTTCTCTATACCGCTTTAGTAAGTAAACATATAAAGCCCCTTGGAGCTTCATAAACTTCAGTCAAAATGCCCATAGGAGAATGATGACAAGCCCAAGAAACACAGATAGTAATGTAAAATCTGATACGTATGGAAAAGTTGAGATTTCTGCCACATTTAAGAGGAGTTAGTGAAAGAATCTGGTGGAAAAATGATTTTTTAATCTCCCACATCCACTGAACTTCATTAATGTGAGATTTGCTCTTGAAAACATCCTTCCTTCTGTGCTGCCATTCTGTCTTCCTGGGGCTGTATTAGTGGTTGACAAGCTGTAGTTTTCACACTTGATGAGGATACAATATTCCAAATTGCTTTTCAGAGCTGTGTTATATTTGGGATGCTTTCAGTTAAGACTGATAATGTGAAAAGTGGTCCAAAAACCACTTTTAAGTCTCATAGTGATCCGTGGTCAAAATTTTAAGGAGTTCCTGATCACTCAGTAAGCATAAAGGCAGACTACATAACAAAACAGTTTGTTTTGTTGCAACTTGAAAAATTCCATAGAACTGCAAGCCAACAGTGCCTTGCAATATAGTTTACATAAAGCCCCCCAGATTATGAAGAGGGCCTCTTCTGGAGTCCTGGAGAGTATCTATTTGTCCGAGCAGAACTCCTGCTGCATGCAGCCAACGAACCTCATTCTAATGTTGTGCTCTGCATATACGTGAGCTTGTGTATGCGAACGTATCACATGGATAAGAATGTGTCTAAGACCGGCAATGAACTTTACCTGTTTTTGTCCCAAACTCGGGCAGGAGCACGTTGGACACCGCCCTGCGGAACGGGGTCGGCGGGCCACCTTTCTCGGCTCCTCCTTTCGGCTTGGGAACATCAGCTAGAGCAATTTGCTGGGGGAAAGGGCGTGGGGGACCACCATGAACCTTCCCGAAGCTTCCAGAACAACAAAGCACACAGTTACCGCCCTGAGGGTGGTCCCAGATTGAGCACACTGCATAAAGGTGGGCTCAGATAGTCGCTGGGGTCGACCTTCCCTGTGCAGACCGAGGCTCTGGGTTGAGACGGCAGCGCTGGATCCGAGGGCGGTGATAATTTCTCCCCCAGGTCTTCCCTCTTTTTTATCTCCTTTTAATCCTTTCCTGGTATTTTAACGCCTGCGCTAAAACGCCATTAGCCATTATCTGTGGCAGCTGTTGATAGTCGTTAGGCGCCGCCCAGTTCTGCCGTAAAGCAGCCGGTGAGGAGTGAAGGCCCAGTGCCCAACACTTCCATCCGCAGGTCTGGTGGTATTAGGACCCGATAAACTGTTGAGAGTGTCCAGGAATCACATGGATAGCCCTTTTGTAGGGAGATTGTGAAGGCTCGCCTCCCTGGCAGCCCACTGGGTGTTACCTCATGTACAACGAGTTTGTGGAAGGGCGTGCATCAGAGGGGGTTTTAACGAGGTTGCTCCTTCCCTCCCCAAACACTAAGGAAACTGCAAATCAGACTTTTATTTATTTAAATAGATTGTTAAATTAGATTATTAAATCTTTATTGCAATAACTTATGTTCAACTCGGTTTCCTGTAGTGTGTCTCAAGTTTTCTACAATGATTAATTAATATTTATGCTATGCATTAATCTGAAGAGATGATTGGTATATCCCTTCTCATTGCTTAGTAAGCAGGAGATTAAAGGTTTGACCCCATCTCCTGTTCATGTACTCTTTTATGATGCTCGGAGCAGCTCAGTAGCTTTGAGATCAGTTGCTTTTTAATCATAGTGAAGTTGCATTTTTATCATATTGAAGTTTAACATAAAGAAAGTTAAGGTTTGAACTCCATCCTAAACTTTATAGGGTAATCCATGAGATGAGATGTGAGTGCATGGTTCCACATGTGAGCAGAGCATCTGTGAGCAGTGGCTGAGTTTGTTACTGAAGTCACAAAACAGCACAAAACGTGTAATGCTGGAGAAGAAATGTTTAAAGGAGCATGGTCCTTCTGCGGAGTTATGTACATGCAAGTGAACTTCCAATATGAACACTTGATACACAATCTTTTTAAAAATAATAAATTATAACATGTTAAGAACAAGTAAAACTTGAAATCTTTTGACTATGTATGTCAAGCTGATGGCTATGTATTAAATTCAGGACGTATTTCAGGTAGTAGTAGATTACTTAGTTTTACATCAGTATTATGTGTTAACTCTTCAAAAGAAGCTTTCTGTGTGCACACGTAGTGGTACACACAGAAACACCTCTTTTATTCAAATTTAATAGGGACATACAGGTGGGGCACTTGTGAGATCATTGATTTCATTGGTAAGCACTAGAGGCCATGATCCAGGGGTTTTGTTGTTCTTTTGATTAGGTTTTGATTCAATAATAACAGTTCTTAATAAATGTACCTAAAAGAGATGGAGATTAACTTGCAGAATGTATCATATTGTTTTCCATGATGAGTAATGGATAAACGTTTTTAACAATTTTACACCTAAATTTGAAGAGTGATAGAAAATAACCAGGATTTATATTAAAGGAATTACCTGTTCTCTGAGGATGATGATACTTTCCAGCGAATTCTTTTTCATATCTGGATGGGAAACTAAATGAACGTTGTTAAATCTTAATCAGACGGAACAATAACATCTTCATTTCAACCCATACGAGGACATCAAGAAAACTTACAGTCACAGAGATCACATTAACACAGGAGCTAAACAAAAGTTAGATTGTGTCACAGGTTCCTTGCCAGCATGATAGCAGGTTCCAGATTTAGGTCTGATGAATATAAATCAAAAGAATGTAATTCTACACAATGCATTAAAAAGTGCTCTGGGCAAACTATCTCCCACTTGGTTTTATGTAAAATTGTCAAAAGCAGTAGTTTCTCCCAAAGATATGTTCACTCTCCCCATCCCCAATTTTCTTTTTCATTCACTGGGCACCCTTATTGGAGACAGTTTTGGATTTTTCTGTTTCATATTTTTCTTTTTGTATGTGTAGAAAATGCTCCAAGGGAGTAATACAAAGAAAGTGGGTGAGACAGCTGATACCTTGAAACAGGGCTGCTTACTTTAATAAAAAAAAAAAAAATGGAGAAACTACAAATAATGAACAAAATCCAGTGTGTGGTTCTCTAAAAGGAACACTTTGGTATCTATGTAAATAGGTTCTAATACTCAGACATGAATCCAAAACAAAATAAAACTTCTCAAAAAGAGTGTTGAAGGAAATTAATTGCTTCAAAATAAAAAATGACATCTTTCACATATTCTGTGTATGTTCATGCCGAAGAAAGGAATTTGGAAAGACTCTATCCTCTGGCAAAAAACACTCACAATGAAATGAAGACTTGAAAAGATTTCTTGTGCTTACTTAAAGTTTAGAAAGTGAGTTTTACATTTCACCCTAGAAACTTGGTACTGTTTCATTTTTTACATACCATCATTTTAATGTGTTAAATTAAAAATATAAGGTAATAGGTGCCTTGAAGTAAGCACAAAAATACAATTCACTTGACTGCTGTTGATGCTGTACATTGCAGGAGAGCAGTTTGATTGTACTCTTAATGTGCTGTTAAGGTAACAATCCATGAGTAGAATGGCTAGGAGATTGTTACGGTTTGATATAATGCATTTATTCTGACAAAGAAACAGACATTTTAAGCAAATTAATTGTTTGGGGGAGATGCTTAGGGAGAAAAAAAGTATGTTATTAGAAATAATATACAATGTGATGTATAAAGCATGAAGAGATGAAGTTTTTTCAGCATGAACCTAGGGATGCTTGGAGGAAAACAGCAGAAAGGAGCTAAGGAGTGTAAGAAAAGGAAAATTCATGGATACAAATTTGCAAATGTTTGAAACTTAACTCTGTCAATGTTTGTCATATTTGTCTGTGGTTTCCACCTACAAGACAGAGACATAGCAGTTGTTACAATTGTTATGAATCATTTACCTTCTCAGTTTCAAAAGCATTGATATTTGTAGTTTAGCTTAAAAAAAGAAAAAAAAAAGTACTTTAATTGAAATGGTAAGTAGGATATATTGTTAGTTGTTACAATGAGACATTCCCTGCTCATAGCCTACATGACAGCTCTGGCAACATTATAAATCTTTCTAACCTTCCTATCCCCCTTTGGCAGTAGTTGCGAGGATATTTGTTTAGGGCATTTTAAGCATGAGGATAACAGAGATGCTAGGCTATAAAACAAATACAACAACTAGCATTTTTAACCAGTGTGAATTGGGGAAGGATTTGTGCTTTATATCAGTTATTTCTTGAACACCAAATGCACTAAATAATGTACCTATGACTTGCTACAGTACAAGCTGTATTGTATTGCTTCATGACTCCAACATTCTAGAAAGCTGCATGAAATGTAGAATATTTTCCATGTTGGCACATATAGAGTCCCAAAGTGTTAATTAGGTTTTTGCTTTGGCGTAGTGTTACAGAAGAATCTCAGCCTCATCTATCTTCATCTAGAGCAGAGTTATGGAAATAGCATGTAAACCCTTGGCAGTCAGGAATAGGAAGTTCTCGTTTAACAGCAGAGGTGCTGGTTAGCCTGAAAGGACACTTCAGTTGCCCCTATGCTCACGCTTAATGGCTTAATGCAGGGCATTATGGAATTGGAGGTTTTGGAGAGGTAGGAGGCAAAGAAATCTTAGAATATGTACAGCATGAATAAAGTGAAACATGAAGAAAGAAAGGACTTCTCCAGTCCTCATCAGGAGACAAATACATAAATAAATGCACTAGTAGGTAAATAAATAAAGTTCTATAAGGCAAGCATGAAACTAAATGTGAAGGTGTTTTCTAATTCTTTATACAAATAAATTTGCTTAATGAAAGTGCCATTAACATTTAAATAGGCAATGAAACTGGGTGAGTGCAATCCCACTGTCTTGTCACAGTATCTTCCTCTTTCAGGTTTCTGTTTATTTGCTATTCAGGATGGATTTACTTTAGGTTTTGAAATAAAATTAAAAAGTAAGAGAAAGAAATTAGGTGTTATTTGTGGTCAGAATGTGATAACTGAAGTTTGAAACAGCCTCCCCTGCTGTGAGACAGGCACCAGAAAAGGAGCCAAAAAATGGTTCAAAGGGTCTGTAAGTCATGTACCAAAGGAAGTAGTGTATTTGTTGATGCTTGTCCTTAGCCCACAGAAACTCTTCTGTATATGTACCTCATAATTAGGGATTCGTGTGCCTGCGGGAAGGGTATGCAGCCAGGGAGCAGCCTTTTTATGCACAGCATGCTACCCTAGCAACCTGATAGATTTCCAGCAGAAATGTGTGTGGGAGTTAATGCTGATCTTTGCAAAGTTAACCCATTTTTGGAGAAGTCTGCACAGCTGTCATAGACTAGTCAGTATGGTATATGTCTTCTGCAATCCATAGGAAAAGAACTTGGGTGGTTTGTGTTCATACTTGGTGTGTATACCTGGCTTTTTCTTCCCTCATCCACCAAACCTCTCTATGGAGAGATGTGACATCAGCTAGATTACTTCATAGCTTGATTGCACAGTCAGTGACTGTCCTAGGCTAGCCATTTATTTCTGGCCTAAGTGTGGTATGAGAACTGAGGGTGTGTTTTTCAGTTACACCAGATCACCCTTTTGAAAAGTGGATTTCCTATTTACCATTCTAGTGCTTCAGAAGAAGCCTGAGGAGCTCTTAAATGATAGTTTTTGTTAAAACATGACATTATAAACTTCAGATATCCAGGACTAGCTTTACAAGGAACTGAGCTGTCCATGCAGCTGTGGTGGTATGGCCAGCAAGCAGAAACAGACCTCCAAAGCTGAGTGCTGCCAGTCCCAGTCAGAGCCTAAGACTAATTGTAATATGAAAAAAGGTAACTGAGCACAGAATTGAAAAAATAATAGATAGGGCAATGAGATGGGCTACTAGGTCTCACTGAAAAAGGACTCTAACAGTAATAGTTGGCTGGAACCAGAATGGTCAGGCTTTGTGCATTTGCTCTTTACTCCATTCAGAGCTAGAGAAGCATCACTATTATCGAGTGAATAGTATGCGTATGTCTTGTGGCTCTGCTAATCTCATTCAGTGTTCTTAAGCCATAGAGTAGAATACCCAAATGTGGGTGCACAGAGGGTGGGAAATTGTTTAATGGTCAAGTGTGAAAGAATAAGACTGTGGAGACTGTTTTCTATGTGTCTCACAGGATGTAGGGATTATCTGCAGTTTGCATAATTTAATTTTGAACCACCAGAGGAAAAATTCAGGCATGCAATTTCTGCTGTTTTCTTTCCCCAAAGGAAAGCATTGCTGTATCACGTTCTATCCACTTGTCTGATATCCTCATTGCTCAGCAGAAAAACAAAACAAAATGTGATTTGTACACAGTCTCAGTAACATAAATCTATAAAAATCTTGATTTTAGATTTTTTTTTTTTCTGTAGCAAAAAGACTTTTCACAAAGGTAAAAATGCAGAGCTTTGAGAGTCATATACAGGAGAGAGTTTAAAGTTCTAGTTTTACTTACCTTCAGTAGGTTTATCAGGAATAGAAGTTGAGAGCATCTATCTGAAAGTTGTATTTCCTGTACTAGCTTGTAAAACCTCAACATTTTATCAGTTTATTCCAGTTAGAATCCCTGGATTATTTCCAAAGAGAAACTTCCTAAAGCTATTTGGCCACTATATTCTGTTATTTTCATTGAGAAGAATTGCAGTTGGTTGGTACATAAATTATGCTGGTTCGAAGTTCTAACTCCTTTCTCTCTGGTTTCATTTGTCTTTTCTTTCTACCTCTAGTAAAAATAGTGTTCTCTCCAAGTAATACCTAAATGGGATGAAAGGAAGTAGACTACCCTGTGGGAAGCTCTCTGCATCTTTCTGGCATTCCTGGGATGTCTAATTCTTCCCATGCAAGAAGTATAAATATATAATAAATCTCCAGAAAACTCGCTTAAAGCAAAAAACAAAGTAGGAAGGATGAAGAGTCATTGTGATGCACTGGTCTGGTGTGATCCATCTCTGTTTCGTATAGAGAAATCCAAGTTATATTGTTTCTGTTGCTTCACTGGGGAAAGGGGTAGTTCAAAGCCACTATTAAGCAGAGAATATAGTAAACAGCACAGTATACTCTCAGTTGTTTAATTGCATATTAACTATCTGAAAATGACAGTTAAATGCTTGTTAAACATCATTTTCTTTACCCAGTTGGAGTTTTCTATCAGTCTTCGGACCTCCTTTGAAATTTTTATATTGATACCCTTCAGTACTACCACATATTGGATCCCCTTCCACATAAAGTCAATGGGATTTCAGTTCCAACTAGAACTGCAGGACCATTAATCTGTAATACCAAGAAGGAAGGTTTAGCAAGGTTTTCTACGGATATCTGCATTGATCTACTGGATCCACAGTAGGGTATTATTGGTAAAGAAGGCTAACAAGGGGGCTGCACACCTGTTGCTTTTTCTTATTTTTTAGTAATGTAAAAGTATGGAACTAGAATATTCAGTTTTTATTTTTCATTTCAGATACTTAAAACTAACGTTCAAAGTGATATTTTTGCCTTGTAAGTATGAAACTTCTATGAATATTGTCTAAATTTCATTTAGACTAGTGAAAGGGGGCCTTTAATGTAGTATTCATCAGTAACTAATTCCTTGTACAAAACATTTAACTAATAAGAATGTAATCATTGGTACTTAGACTGGTTCTGGCCCCTTGAAAACAACTCATTGAAGTAAAAAACTCACCTGGGTGAGTTCATCAGGCAAGTGAATGTGAAAGATACAAATAATCCTCTTCATCATGACATGCATAACTGTGGAAGTTAATTCTTCTGTTTTCAAAATTAAGACATATTTCAATGATAAAAATTTCATTCTGTATGTTTCTGAACTGGATGCCTTTGCATTTGTTTGTGCTGAGCTTTAAGACTTACACTCTCACAGTAACGAATGTGATTTTTTTCTTCTTAGTAAATCTCTCACAGATCAATGCCTGATGGAATTTAATATGTACATCCTTTTCTAGTAACCTGCTTTAGATTTTTACACTGTGTCAGTCTCTTTCCAATAAAGATATAAAAAAAATTGTTCCTGTTTAGCAAAAGGGTTTAAGAGCCTTGCATCCTTTATCAACATTTGTGCTTGTATGATACCAGGATATCAGTGTTCACACTGACCCTGAACTTAAATTTTCTTCACATATTTCTTCTGTCACCATAGCCACATTTTATCCAGAGCTGTTGCTCCATCTCCCTCTCAGTCCCACAGTACTGAAACTGATTTGAGTCCAGCCTTTGAATGTTGCTTCCTGCTTTTCACAAACAGTAGTAATTACCACTAAGGTTCAGTAATTACCACTGTGGGGAGTGGCAGCCCGATGCTAGTACTTTTCCACTGACTCCCATTCAAATTCCAGGCGTTTAAAAGGCTTTTCAAACATTCATCTATCTTTCATTTGCTTTGCTTCTCATCCAGTTCCTCTAACACCTGCCCCATCCTTCCTACAGTGTCATGCCTGCTGGTGTGAAAATATGTTCTTCTGCATACTTGTGTGAAAAAGCCTACTTGCATTTCTCCTTCTGATCAAGCCTTAATTGCCTTTCCAAAGTTAATTTTAAAGTTGTATTTTCTTCTAATTTTTAACATTTTTTCAATAATCTTTACATACACGTGCTTTCTGTAAACCTGTTACAGAAATATGTTACACTGCATACTTAAGTCTGTGTTGCTCTTCTAATACATGTGAAATGGGATTTCTATTATTTTGACTCCATTTCTGTATCCTGGGATTGTTGGTCTCACTAAAGTGTGTATCAGGTACTTAGAGTGATTGCTGTGGTTCTGTTCTGCGTGGAATAGAGGAAGTTTGCATGATATAGCAAATACCATCTTCTGGCAGGAGTGCCTCCACTGTAACAGCACTGCTATGTGCTTTTACCTTGGCTTATGTCTTTTCAAACTTACCTTCCAAAAGTCAATACTGCAGCAGGAGAAGAGCTAAAGTCATGGAGCCTGAGAGCACTTTAGGGCACTAAATAAATCACTGAAGCACTTCAACCAAGGGTGCTGATACAGCCTACCAAGAATATGGGATTACCAAATTACAGTGTATGTTCTCACAGCACTTCTATGAAAGCAAGTCAGTGGGGAAGAGTTTGAGAGGACTATTTTAGATAGAGTTAAAGTGGCTGAGCTGAAGCATGAATAGAGTGTTTTTTTCCCTAGGTATGGGGAAGATCTTCACTTGGCTTTATTCTTGACATTTCTAAAGGGCCAAAACCAAATCATGAGCACACATAGGGATTTAGAATAAAGTCTTATTTTACCTATGGCAGGATTATGTGGAAAGAAGAGCAAGGGTAAGAGCACTTAAGATGAATTCAATTTGTAATTTCAGTTGTATTTGCCTAGTAGTATTTTAGCAATGCATATATGACTATTATGAAAGAGTCACAAAAACTTTAGGAAGTTTCTTGATAGGCATTTGCAGTGAACTTTTCAGGTTCCTTGTAGGACTTGTTTCAGCTGGAGTGTTTTCATCACTGTTAGAAAGATTTCTCAGTTCTGATGCCCTTCTCTTTGCTCATACTTACGTTCAACTGATGTACATCTCCATTTACATAGAATGGAGAGCAGGGTATCCCTGTCCAAGACACATTAAGTCTTCCATGCAATCTGCATTACAAAACAACATACTGTGCATTGCAGAGAACCCCGTTGTGCATCTTTCAGCTGGTGACATTATTCCCTGTTATTAGGAAGGTTGACAGTTGTTGCTTCAACTCAAGATATTTTTTTTTGGCTACAGGATAATGACACTATGTGGTACTTCAGATGTGTGGCTCCCTTACAACTCAGGTAATCCTTTCTGTTAGAGGTTACATAAATATGATTGGCTTAGGCTGCTTTTCCAGAAGCTTAAGAATTCATACTGTTACTTTGAAAGTTCAAAAAGGTTGTAGTAATTTAACATTCTGAACAATTTTTCCAATTGCATTCCAAAGCTTGTTACTGTCTGAGCAATTGTTAAGCATGTAGATCTTACTATCCGGTGTGCTTTGTGTCCTCTACACTGTCAGTGTCCAAGTCATTGCTTTTCAGTGTGTTACAGGATTTTGAGAATTTGAAGAAATTGATTGAAGCAGTATTTAGTTCATATGACAAACTCTTCTTATGTTGTTTTTAAGCACTAATACAAAGGCATAAGTAAAAATCATTTCATATTATTTACTGCAGCATTATTATGCTATTAAACAATAAGATTTTGTGGTGGTTTTACCGTGCTGGGCAGCTAAACCCCACAACCACTCTCTCACTCCCCCTCTTTTAGATGAGGAGGGGGAGAAGTAAAGCAAAGAACAACTCATGGGTTGAGATAAGGATAATTTAATTAAAGGGAAATAATAATAATAATAATTAAATAAAGATTATTATGAACTAAACAATTTAACTAAAGGGAAATAAAAAGGGGAAGGGGAAAAAGGGAGAGGGAAAAGGAAAAATAAAAAGAAGGAAGGAAAACAAACAAATAAAATAAATGAAGGCTATATGGAAGTGCAGAGGAAAGAAATTACTCTCTACTTCCCACAAATGAGCGATGATTGACCACGTCCTTGAAGCAGGGCCTCAACGCACGTAGCCGGTGTTCAAGAGGAGGACAGACGTCTTCTCAACGAGAGCCCACCCTTCCCCTCTTCTTCCTGTTTCCACCTTTTATTGCTGAGTGTGACATCACATGGTATGGAATATCCCTTTGATTGGTTTAGGTCAGCTGCCCTAGTGATGTTTCTCTCCTCACTTTTTGCCCATCCCCTAGGAGGGTTAGAGAGAGGCCCAATGCTGTGCCACTGCTGCTCAGCAGTAGATGCAACACTGGTGTGATAACACTGCTGTTCCAGCTACAAGTACAGAGTATGGCACTGTATGGGCTGCTGCCGGGAAAGTTAACATTCCAGCCAGACCCAGTACAGATTTTAATAAAATTGTATATAATGCTTTGAAGTATTATAAGTCTTCTATATATCTTTAAGTTTTTAAGTATTACATGGTTGAGTAAGTATATGCATCTCAATGCTCATTCTGCTAGCATGAAGATAAAAGGCAGAATTTTCCATTAAGAGTCCATGAAGATGGAGCAGCTGTCTTTGGATAAAGCAATCTTTGCTTAGTTTAAGCAGCCATTTAGATCTATGTAGAGAAGAACATGCTGGTAAGATGAATTGTGTCCAGGAAAACAGAATTGCAATTTGTCTTCTACTATGTCATTATTTCCACTACACTCTACTACTATTGGATCTGAGACAATCACTGCCCTTCCCATCAGTAAGTGATGGCAAGCAAAATTCAAAAATTTTATCATCTTTTTGGAAGCTTTTTCTCATCTTTTTCGAAAAGTTGCACTACCTAATTGAGAGCTGGAATAATCCAAGCAAAAAGCTTAATTACTGCTTACAAAAGGAAAACAAGCTTTTTCCTTTCAATTAGAACAACAAAATTTAGTTGTATAGGTGGACATTTCCCATTTGGTCTGTTTGGCATGCTTGGTCTGTTATAAAAACCTTCACAAATTTTCAGTTGAGTTGACTTTCATAGTATGAGAGCCAATTGCCTCTTTCTTCAGGAGAATGGTGGTAAAACTGTTTTCCTGTTTTCTTAGATACTCTTTCTAGGTATTTCATTATGTTTAAATCTGTGTATAATGTCACTGTCTTCCATATGACTGCTTACTTGTTGAGTTTAGTATATACATAGGTGGTAGGTCCCTATTACTTGCTTTTATAATTATAAACTCATGGATTTGCAAAAAGATGAGGTACCTGTTTTTTAAATTCATAAATCATTTTCATCTTAAATTCTCTAAGTGCTGTAAATTTAAACATACTTCTAGAAAATGAAGAACAAGGTTAATGAAGTTTAATAAATAATAATGTGAGATTAATAAAAGCAAGTGAGATGGTGAGAATTAATTTTGTTCTTGTAAAAACAAAAAATTGCTTTATATTGATGATGAACACTTCCTGCATTGTAAGTAACTTCGCATTGTAAGCATTAAGTAAATGCTAGATGAGGAATTATTTCTGTTTGTTTATTTTCTGAGGATGGCATATTAAAATGTGAGCTCGTTTAAAATTCTGCTTAGTCTAAAGAAATTGATTTTTTTAAAGCAAATGACAGATGGAAAATCTTACCATGTCTGTCCGAGGTGAAGAATAGAACCTGCATACTCACCTGTTACAGTAACTATGTACATTTCAATCCTAGTTTGAGATGTTTAGTCTTGTAGTAATAGATATGCAAATCTTAAAAAGGAAAAAAAGCCATAAACTATGATGCTTAATGAAGTAGTAAGGCACATCTTGTTTGCAAAGAAATCATGATTCACTGAAATGTCTCACAGGATTCAACAAAGTGCAAATTAATTCTTTATGAGAACTTGTATTGAGTCTGCATTAACTTTTCTGCTTTCTTCTTCCTCTGTAACATGAGGAAAAAAAATCATCGTACCATACCAGTTCCTGCTTCCTGCTCATTAAATGTCTTTTAATTCATTTTATTGTTTACTTTTAATTTCTCAAATGCAGTTGAAGTTTCATCTAGTCTGTCCCTTCTCTGTTAACAATACTCCTTTTCTTGTGTGCTATGCTTTGCTCACCTAAGATTTTCTCTTCCATAATTAGACTTCCGTTTGAAACCAGGGACTTTGCAGTTGATTTGTTTATCACAATAAAAATTGCTTTTTGTGTTTTTTTTTTTTTTTGACTGTGAAAGCAAGGGACATACTTCAAATATAGAGAAGTTTTAAAAATCCATGCGTATGCATACTCCAAAAACACAGCATTTTTCCTTATTTCAATATATCCCATTTATGAAGAACCTCTATACTAAATCAAAATTCAGTGAAATTGCAAAATTTTATTAATCTTTTATTAATCCTACTTCCTTAGGATTTTGTTCTTGGCTTCTTTCCAGGAATGATAAAAATAAAATAAGATACATAGTTTATAAAGGTATAAAAAATGAAATTTTCTTTTACCTACAGACTGAATGAAACTTAATTCAGAACACAGTTGTAGAACTACATACACATATAATAACTACAGACAAGGATTGCTAAGAACACCTAAAAATTAAGAACATACTCAATAGCTACTTTATTTCCTTCACTTTTTTTTCTTGTATTTTACATTTTTTAATACTTCTTTTTATCTTTGCATGTCATGTTTATTTGCCATTCAAGGAAGTTTCAGCAAGCACTCTCAACATCTTAATGAATTTCAGCAAAAGTGATTCACAAGTGAAGAAAGAGGGTGTTACAGGGGGTGGGGGAGTTATTTTAAGTAAATGCCTACATAGGTTTCCTTTTCATCTCCTTGAGTGGGTGAGATGGCATTCACTAGTTAATGGACAGTTTCAAGCTGGCAGGATTCTTCTAAGAAAATAGAGATGCAAAGATGAATCCTGAATAATGATGCACCACTCAGGTGTGCAAGTAGAATTATGACAGAATTTAATGTAAGATTAAAATAATTCTTGGCATTTTCCAACTTTAATAAATCACATATGTATGATAGCAGACACAGCTAATACAATTGAAACAATTAAGATGTTTACTGCTGAAGGAGGAACACCTGTACACAGCTGGAGAGAGGTTTAAAGAGGATGCTCTTCCAAGGGTTTATCTGCTATAGACACATGGAGTATAAATTATAATAGGGCAACTTGTTATTTTACATACTCAAACACATATTTAGAACACATTTTAAAGACCTCTGTTTAAATCTGTTATTTCCCTACTCTGGTTAATTCTTACACCCAGTATAAAATTCATTGAGCTTATTTGGATTACTTTTCTGTTTCAGTAGTATTCAGTCATAGACCAACATAGAGTTGTCATTAAAACATGACATGGATTAAAAAAGTAGAAGATGTAAAACACCACAACGTTGCACAAATCTTTCAAGACTTCACTAGCAGTTTATTTTATTTTCCATCTTTCTTGTGGTAACCTCACAATAGACATTATAAACAGTCTATAATTTCTATAAATGCATCTTCTGAGGAAAATGCTAAACAGATAATCAGTAATTTTATTTTGGGGTGAAGACTTCCATATAGTTCAATTTAGATTGTTTTTGCTGGTTATGGAAAGTTCTTATGGGGTATGGTTTGGTTTATCATAAGTATATATGTGTATAAAACAAGGCCATGTATTCAAATTCTGTATAGCCAAATCCTACAATCTTGTTTTGACAGAACAAACCATGGCCTTAGTCTTGCATGTAAAGGACTTCCAATGGGTCAGTGTTAATCTGTATTTTGCCATAATGATTACTGATTTCCATGGAGTGATACATCAAGTACATTGTCAGGATATTAATTCAGCGGTATATATTTAGAATTGTCTTGGTCTGGTGATGATGTGCAGACGGAGAGAGTAAGGAATTAAATGTGGTGTTTGATGGTTATGTGAGAGTTTCATGTAGTTATTATGAAATTTAAATAGGTGAAGTAAAAATAGAATTCTGTGCCTTTTATAACAAGGACAAATTGAATGATTCATCTGCAAATTGCATGTCCCCAAAGTAAGTGAATGAGGAAGTTACATTCTGTGAATAGGGAGGTTCAATGTGGGTTACAAAGTTGTTTTTTAAAAGACTAATTGCCAAAATTTAAGAAAATTTTCCCTGTTAAGTTGCATAATGACAAAACTCAGATTTGCATTTTGTGAAATAATTCTTTTACTAAATTAAAAAAAAAAAAAAATCCAAATAATTTTCTTTACTGAAAATTATGGAAATATTCTTTACTAACAGTCTTCATTTCAGCCTCACACCTCACTGTCCAATATATCAGAGTATTCCTGGTTAGCTTTGGTCACTGGAAGATTCTTCACTTGCACATTCCTTGTAAGATACTAGCACCTGCACTGAGTTGTGCAGCTAGATATATTCTCCTTAGAGCTGTAGAGAAATGTGCAAGAGTTCTTGATGCTGATACAGTGTTCCACTATTCAGTTTTAAAGTTGATTACATCCTAGTCAGCAATTCTGTGATTTTGGTTGCTTCCACCTTCAGTCATCACAGTTAAAGGAACATATTCATAGGCAATACTGAGACAAGGATATACAGAGATGTATGCATACAGAAGTGGGAAGCTACATGAGTCTATCCACCCTGTTCTTTTATTAATTCCTGAGGTCACTTGGCTGAAGATTGAGTTCTTATGCCTTAAATGACACATCTTCATTTGGCTTTCATAAATCAGAGACCAGCTTTTTCTTTCATACCCCAATTCCATCTTTGATGTTTATTCATTTAGCCCTATCATTGCTTCTTTTCTGCAGCTCCCTACAAAACATGATAACTGGTAAGTTTTGAGTAAATGGAGTCATACATTTCTTATTTTGAAGGCTATCGTGACTATATTAATGAAGGCAATCAGGGGCTTTAAGCTATTTTGATTTAAGTTTGAATGAACCATCATGAATACAGTGAAAAGAGCACAGCATGAATATGATAAAATTGTGTTTATCATAACTAGTTAGTATCTTTTCTGCTAGCAGTTCCAAGGACTAGAACGTAAGTATTCTGATACATTGCTTTTATTATATATTGTGACAGGGTGAGCAGCTTTTTTTGACTAATTCAGTTAAGAACTATCTACCTCTTCATAATGGTGAGAGAACATGCATAGTTCCATCGTGACATTTGTTCTTGTGGCCTTTGCTCTGAAGTGCTGTTCTTTCATGTACATACTGAGGTAAGCAGCTGTTTGACACTCTTCAGCACTTGTGATTGAAACATTATTTTACAGGGAAGGAGGAGAGATTATCTTTCCATGAAATGAAAAGTGAAGTTTGTACATTTTAACTGTCTTGAGGGACTATTTCCAGTTCTGTCTCATCTGTCTGACTGTAGTAACCGTTTAATGTTTTAACAACACAATATGGTATGACAACCTTAAAATCTTAACAACAGGCTTTATTGTTCTCGGCTTTCTATAGCTGCAAAGTTGAAAAGTGAAGATAAGGTTGTGGAGGCCTCTGCCATGCTTCAAGTTTTCATGGAGGCTGGATATTGAATAATTTTTTACTCAGACCTTATATTATTTAAGCTATTATATGGTATTTTTTCCAATGGAGTTATATTGAAACTAGCATTAATATGCATACAGTTATATCAGCTTGAAATAGCTTCAGTGACTCATATTGAAGGGTATTGTCCCTTTCCTTACAGTTGTAGCAGCCGGTTTCCAATAATAGTATATCTACATATAGACTTAGCTAAACATGGCTTCAAGTATACAGTTATTAAAGGGATCAAGCTTTGTGTGTAAGGAAAACCAGATTCTTTCAGGAAAGTGAATCTCTGTCTATAAGAGTGTCACAGCACTTCTCTGCCTGGAGTGTTCGCTCCATGAAGATCTGCATCAGAAAGGGCTGAGCAGATTCTGCCTCCTCAGACAGAGCAGTTCTGCTCCAGCACACTGGACACCTTCTTGGGTTCAGACAGTCTCCATCAGTAGCCAGATTTAAAGACCAAATAATACATTCCAGGGCACTGTTTTTTCCTCAAATACTAGCTTGAAATGATTGGGAATTACTTCAGCTTAATTCAGTTAATTGACAGATTAATAATGTCATAGTTCTTATTTTAATTATATATAATATATATATATATTAAATCTATTAAGAAAATGACAATTTCTGTTGTGAACATGCACGGATTATTGTATTTCAGAAACTCTATTTAAAAAATTTCTCACTGGCCCTAAGCAATGTAGATTGCTTTACAGCCATGATGGCTCTAGCCATCTTCTAAATAAGCCTCAGGCCTGCACAGCATAGCAGCACAAGTGTGTTAGTAGGACGGGCATGTTTTTATATTTGCCTGATGAAGTATATATGTGCACAGAAATTCAGTATAACACTCAAGTGCCAGTTAAATCTCAATGCCTTTCTGAAGGGCTTCTTCAGAGTGTTGAAGCTCATTCCCTGTGCATATCTACTGGTGTTGTAAAAGTGGCACTTAATTGTTGGAGCCATTCTTAGTCTGACAATGTTTTCCAGAGCAGGCAAGATCTCCATGATCTTACTCTGTAATCTGCACACAGAGGAGGACAGAAAGAAGCTGCTGGCAACTTCAGCTCCATTCCTGCAGCCATAAGTTCTGGGGTACCATAGGCAGGCTACCTTAATGATACACATTTTGGCAGCAACAATGTTTAGGCTGACAGTCATAAAGGAAATATATTCAGTTAGGATACTATTTGGTGGGGTAATAATGTAGCACAGTATCTTATAATGTTCTCTGGTAACTGTATTTTCTCCCTAGCTGAACCAAACCAAAAAAAAAGAGAAACCGATGTACCTTCATTTTCTCTAATCACTGCTGGGTCAGAACCTAACTGAACAAAACAGAATTAGGTCGCATGCTGCAGATGTGTGAAGTAATGAAGCAACAGTATTGATTAACAAGAGTTTAATAAGCCTTTATTGCAATGAAAAATCTTCAATAAGAAATTTCAAAGGAAGAAGGGATACACTGTCTGTTAATTACCATGGTACAGCATTCATGTCTGCAGTGAAAAGCATCTGCTGTTGTAATATCGCTTAACACGTTTAAAAACAAAACGCGAGTGAGAGTATGGCATAACAGGGTTTCTACAGTAAATTATGCAAAATACATTTACTGTACTGACATTGGGACATAATATTCCTCATGTTCATTCTCTTGCTTATCCACACAAATGAAAGAACATACAAAACAGGTCATTCTCAGCATCAATGTTTTTTGACATCAGTCTTCGTTCACATGAACAGACCCATTGACTTAATGGGTCTATTCATGTCAAAAAAGATTTCTCATGTGACCATGGTTTGCAGGGTTGCTCCCAGGTTCTAAAAGAGACATTATAGCTGCACAGCTCAGTAAAGAAGGGAATTACACATTGTTTCTTACTATGCAAGCCTTTGATTTCAATGGTTGGTAATCTGAGCCAGGTTAGAACTAATTATTTGAGGCTTACTTAAGGCAAAAATGTAGTAAAGTAGTAAAGAATGCCTGTGGATGTAAACGACTAAGCTCTTGGAAAATGTGCTTGCCCTCCTCTTCCTTATAAATGAGATTCATGTGTAATTATTGTTTCCTAATGCAGTTAATCTTCATGACAAATGACACACATTAACATACAGGGAGTAATTCATAACTGACTTCTTTCTTGTAGTGTTGCTGAATTTCTTGCACATTGAAGGGGGGCAGCAAGTGCATAAAGTTACAATATTTGAGGTTATTCCACTGAAATAACTTCTTGAGAGTGTAAAAATAGTAGGAAGAATGGGATCATAAACTGCATATGAGGTTTCTGAGGTGTCCTCTGAAGTTCAGCTTGTCTTAAGTAGTGAATTAAGTTCTAAGAATATAGAAGTAAAACATCAAAAACACACTGGAAGTCTTGCTTCCCAAGAGTCATTGTTACAGATATAACTCATCAGATTAACACTATTAATCTGAAAGTCAGCATCAATGGAAGCCAGCAGAAAGACTCCATAGATTTAGTAGGCTTTTCATTAGACACTTGTTTTACTACTCCTGACTAATTAAACTCTTTGTTAATAAAACAAAGATCCCATTAGCAGCATTGCAATTTCAGAATGTAAAGCTACATTTACTCTTGTGTCTGGCATTTGTTTGCTTTTTAAGTAGTGACTCGGCTCAGAGTCCAGCTGAAGTACATTCAAGAATATTAAGTGAGGGAGAGGGATTAAAAACATTAAATATTTTCCCCTATGAAGCCAAGAAATATATGTGTAATATTCTGTCTGATACATTAGGAGTAGATTGTTCTTTGTGGAAAAATGGGAGTAGCAGTTTGCATTGAAAAATAATTTAGGAAAAGGCCCATTAAGATTTTTTAATCTTTTCCAATAGGTACTTTAGATTATTGTTTGTCTAGAACACCTGTGCATACCTCTGTATATAATCAGTCATTTCCTCCTATCTGGAATGTAGTGGCAAGATTTTGGTGAGTAGGCTTTAAAAATAGCAATGCTATTTGAGATGATAGAGAACTTTTATTAGTGCTATAATATGACCAGCTAGAGTGCTTCTTGCCGTAACACAAGCATGCTATGAAGATTTCATAGTCACTGTGTTTCTGGACAGACTCCCAGTTTTAGAAGGAGAGAAGCTGACCAACACTTTGCCAGTGGTAACAGAAGCCTGTAATCAGAGTCTGGAAAATTAATTCTCCATAAAAGCATCTGGATGCTTTTCCTGCCTTGTAGTCATCTTCATTTGTAGTGCTTTATGCTTTACTTGTGGACTCTGTCATAAGCTGAAGTTAAAAAAAGAAAAGCAAAAGCAAATGTGCTGTCATCAGCAGAAGACAACAGATGCCTTGGTGGAAAATTAGTTTTGAACTGAAAATTAATACAATGAGTGGTAGGGCTACAACATGTGGAATATAGAGTGAATTAAAAAGGAGAAATTGTTCTTTCTACTGAGCAAGCTTTTTGGGATATTTTTATTCATGCATTTGATAACACTGTTATCCTAACATTGTTCTGCCTGTAAAGCTTTTCCAACCGTAATATGTGAGAGCTTTGTTTTTCCCTTCACTGTGATGACTCTGTCCTTTGGTATTTTTCATAGCTTGACATGAGGCAGTAATGGTTCTATTAGCTGCACTGTATCTGCTGAGCTTGCTGTTTTCAGGGAACATGTCATCACCAGTGCCTTTCTGCAGTTTCCTTATTAGCATGTGCCCTTTACTGACTCTGCAGGAGCTATCACCTAGAATTAAATATTTTCCGCTAGACCTGTCCTTACTCTGTGCAAAATGATTACAATCCATTATGCCACCCTCTTGCTGACAGCCAGATACCACTGAGATTACAATAAAATTGCTCCACATTTAAATATGATACTAATCTGGTGCAGTGACTATTGATAATAAGAAATGTTTGAAAAAAAATTCTTTCAGTTCAGTAACTGGTGATGAACTTTTGGGAAGAAAATGTGGATACTTATTAAAATAATTATATCAGCTGTGCTGTAATAGTTGTGATAATGATAGTGGAAAATGTAAAGCATCCCAATACCTTTCTCCTTCATTAAGATTGCTAATAAGAAGTAGAGTAGCATGGACCTGTAGGAGATTCAAAAAAGCTGTAATGGAAAATAAAAGGTTTGAAATTATTCATATTTAATTTTGTATTTGACACAAACGACAAAGTATTCTTCAACATTTGCCAATGCAGGATCTTGTCAAAAAAAAAAATACATCAGTGCAGACTACTGTTATTTTTTCTTACTGGAGAAAAGGGAAGCACTGTAGTTTGCATTGACTTGAATACAGACTTTCTTTTTCTTTGGGACACATTTATTTGTCTTCCTTTCAAATTGTATACCTATAGAGCATCAAAAGTCTCATCATAGTTACCTTTATTTTTACAAAGATACTCTCTCCAGCATTGTAGATATTTGTGTGTGTGTGTGAGATATTTGCACTGGGTTTAATGTTGCAGATTGTTTGGAGCGGGTAGGAATTCTGGCTGTGGACCTGAGAGAAGGTTAAGATCACATGAAGTGGGTGCTTTGTGTTGGGGTATTTTGCTCCTAATACTTTGTTTTATAAGTAAAACTCTGCTTGGACTTACAGCCTCCTGCATCACTGCAGTGCTTTGTAGACAGGGCTATGTTCACATGGCACAATAAAGTCCTCTTTGTCTGCGAAAGCCTAAGGTCCCATTTTGTAATTCTGACACTTTCTGCTTTTATGAGCACATTGCTTTGCTTTATCTCCATCTTGCACTAGCATAAACAACTGTAACTCTATTAGATTCAGTCCTACTATTTCTAAAGAATGACATATTCTAGATACTACAAGGAAGAACTCCCTGCCATGAACAATTTACCATATAAACATATCAGTACATTCCTAACCTAAATTTTGTGAAATGCTTTACATTTTTTAGCCTTCAGGGCTGCCTTTCTGTAGCACCCAGCTGTTTTTTCCTTTTTACACATGAACCTGTGTACAGCAAAAAGACAGATCACTGTCACATTAAAATCGGTGTGCCTGCTTCATAAGTCATATGCCTCATTTACATGGGATGATCAGCTACAAAAAATACATTGTGTAATACATCACTTCCAAATTAATATCCATTTTATAGAACACCTGTCTTACTATTGCATTGCAGTCTATGTATGAAGTGTCTCAAGTGGAGAAAGGGACAGGTATGAATAGGTTTTTATAGGATATGAAAATGTTTAAAGATATTTCCACTGCAGCATTTTCATGTCTAAAAATAAACAGCGGTATTTCAGAGATTTGCTAAACTATAAAAGATAATTCAATACATATGACTTCTGCCAAACCCTTTACAATATGAAGACTGTTTCATAAATTGCTGTATTTTATACTTACTTCTGATACCAGGACATTACCGAGACTTACTTCCCCTTTTTTTCCTAGAAGTTAATTTCTTCTTGACACCACAGAAGTAGTAATCTCTTTATATTCCACTTAGATACATACATAAATTTTAACTTAGACTTAAACTTCAGCTTTTCCCATTCTTTCTTCTGGATACAGAATATTTTTCAAAGTCCTGTATGCATCCTATATTCACATTTAAATCATACTAAATTAGTCTGAAATCAAGTTAGCCATGCCTAATGATTGGGTTGTGAAATTAAGCTTGACAGCAAGACTATTTGAACTGCAGCTGTGCCATATGCAGCTTAAACTAGCTCAAATGTGACTTCCCCATAGGACTTACATCAATGGTAGGGAACTTGTACTGGAGCAGGGTAATCTGAATCCTTATTAGTCAGAGAAAGCTGATCAGCAACTGCTCATTAAATCAACATTAACAACTGCTCTGGGACCACCCTGTTGCTTAGCTCCATTCCACACAGGAGCCCCTGTGAGATAGCCCCTGAGGAACCATTGTTACCTCCTTCCTGTGAAGTATACCCAGAGCTCTTCCTTGACAGCTTAGTATGCATCATCCACCTCTTGGCTGTTGGCGCATATTGGTATGCAGTCTGTAAGGTCGTGCTCCTGAGGTACAGCGTTAGAATTAGATTGGTTTATTATTGAAGTCCATGAAAAAATGCCATTAAATTCATGGATAGTATATGCAAATGCTGTCTGTAATATACTTGGAAGGACATCGGGTATGAGCTAGGATTGCATTAGCGTTTTCACCAAATAATCCTGTAGATCTGGGGCTGGTACGAGCCAGTCCTTTGTATATGATTTGATGTGAACAGCAATAAGAGCTAACTTTGCCTGCAGGCAGGCACTCTTAGAAGTTGGTAGCTGCCTTCCCATTATGCTTTCTGGCAGCTACCAACACATCTTCCAAGTGGATGAGAATATATATTTGTAAGTGTGCATTTATTTATTTAATTTTAACTGTGCTTATTTCATAGAGCATTTGTGGTTATCTAAACTACTGGTTACCTATAAAGCTGAGCTGGTGTAAGGATGTCATAATGGAGTTTGGTGGAAGTCCAAAAAGTGGGCATGTATTATTTATTATGTCAGATTATTTCTGTTGCCGGATGAAGGAGGGAAATATGCTCACCATATTGAATTGCTAGAGAGAAATGCATTACTGAGATGTCCTGGGAACTAGCATTGGTCCTGAGAGTCCAACCAGTTGAGCTGTAAGTTTCTGCTTAAGCAAGGATAAAGATAAAATCCACACCAAAGAAAAGGCTGATGAGGCTGGAACAAGAAATAGTGCTGGTAGCCAGTTTACATACAGGAAACAAGTAAGCATATGGGTTCAGCATTTTGTGATTCAAATGTAGAAGACTGTCAAAGTCAGCAAACTCAACAGAACTATGCAAGGGCCCCTTGTTACTTCTCTCAAGCTGCCAGAAAATTTCCTCATTCATGTGATACAACAGATAAACCTAAAACAGAAATGGTTAACAAATCTCATCTTTGCTAGAGCTTAACATAAACTTAGAACTAAACATTTGTCAGTCATAGATTCGTTAATCGTTTACATATAATCATATTGTATTCCTAAAGTGAAGGCATCCTGGAGAAGGAAAGATGCATTGGATATTCTCAAACATAATTACTAAATGGCAACAGCTTTTCTGCTACCTTTGGTCATTTATTTGCTAGATTTCTCTTGTCTTTAAAAAAAAAAAACAACAAAAAAAATTATTTAAATAGTCTTTATGACTATTTAAATAATTGCTTTAAAATTAAAACTCTAAATTTTATCTCAAGTGACTGTGATATTTGAATGACTGAAAGCCATTTTAATTTGAAGTTTCAACTCATATAACTCATATATCAATACCATCAGTATTAAATCATATTTATAATTCTTTCTGTATTTAATTATATGCACCTTACAGCACAAAGAGCATGTCTTTCTGCTGCAGAAGTGGGGAGCAGAAATTGTGATTGTTATCCTATTTTTAGAAAACTTAGAACAATAAGGTCTAATCAGAAGGCACTTCTTTACATTACTCTAAATAATGCATCATTTCCATAATAGATGAACAATCTGTTTCACACCTTTAATTTCTCTGCATAATTTCCACGTAAAGCTTTAGAATTTAAAGTAGCTCACGGCTGCAGATCAACTCATGGCTACTGCATTCCAGGTGTATATGCAGTGTGTACATTGTCTAAAAGTTCAAAAGAGAGACTTGCTCCTGGAAGAATTCCCTTTAATTTCATAACAAGATAAACTTGATACTGCTTTCAATAAACCTGACAAAGTTACTAATCCTGTTTGACATATATCAGCTTAAGTTTGTATACGTGGATAGTTCCTCCATTCAGAATTTCTCACCTTTTACAGGTTCTTTTCTGATGAGCTATATATCTCAATAAATTAATTGAATTAAATAGGAAGAGGGACGAGTTATGTTTTAATGACTAGTGGGAGGTGTCCCTTCCCATGGCAGTGGGGTTGGAATTAGATTATCTTTAAAATCCCCAACCCAAACCACTCTATGATTATATGACTGAAATCTAACCTATAAAATATTTTTAAAATGAGGTATTATTTCAAAATAATTTGAGTCTTAAATATTTGGGTGGCTATTGTGTATGGTATAAGGTCCTAATCTTATTAAAAAGATTCTGCTTTATTACTCAGCGTTGAAAATACTTTCATTCTGAAATGATGAATGTTATGAGTGCTAAAAGGTGGAATTCCTGCAGATAACACATCTGTGCAATAACTGCACCAATGTGTGTATGTGTGTGTGTGTATAAAATCTGCAAGTTTACATGTGTTAGAATTTAAAGTATGCCGTTTAGTCTGTTACTTAAAAAAAAAGCCTTATGCATTTCTGCTTGCAGTTCTAATTGATTTGCCAAGTACAAAGGAACAAACAGGGCAATTTAGAAATCCAGGTTTTTGTAATACATTTTTGTTCATAAACCACATTCAGCATCTCCTAGTACTTCTCAGCATCATGTTGTATGAAAGGAAATGCAAAGGAAAAGAAATGCCAGTAATGCTGAGTTATTCACAGAAGAAAGAGCAGAGCATAATTAGCTTGCCTTTTGCAGCACGTTCAGCAGCAAGGTAGCAGTTTGGTGGCTGCAGTGTGTCTCTGACTGCCAGGATTGGCCCTAGTTCAAAGAGTTCTAGCATGGGAGTCAGCAAAGCACAACAGACAGTTTATTAATATATTTTCACTGTGTTTTGAAGTTACTCCTAACATGTGAAGGAGTAGTTTTAATAGCTCTCATTTCTCCATTTTTAAAGCATATCAAAGGCAAAACATTAAAACCAAGCGATATAAAATACAGGCTGTCATGTGAAAGATGATTTGTCATTTCTGCAATCAGCTTTGCATTTCCCAATTTTGCTAAAATGTCTCTTCCCTCAGTAAGACCTGCTCTGTAAATTCTGTTGATTTATAAAATTGGCTATTATTTCAGCTGTTCTTCTGTGCTATTATTCTTGTCTTTGTTTAATTTGCTGGGAGGGACAGGGTTGTTTTAGTATATTTGAACAGACATTTAGATCTTCATCAGATCTATGTGCTTAATTTATCCTTATGATAAGTATGAACATTTTTTAAATAGCATTCCAAAAAAAGTGATTTGAAGAGTGACCTTGAACTTGACACAAGGCAGCTTTTCCTTATCTCAGTTGAAATATATCCTTATCTCTTTAGCTCAGTTGAAATATACTGCTATTGCATGTGTCTTGCTCTTGTTTGTGTACCTATAGCATGAATAGCAGACAGATGGAACTGAACATAACACAGTGAAAGTGTGGACGTTTTGTAGTGAAGGCTTGCATATTTCATACAGAACAAAAGAAGTTATCTTTTTCCACCGTATGAACTCGAGCAGAAATTCAGTAGTTATGACTGGAAAGTTTCAAATTACCAATGTCCTGGGAGAATTGCACCTTTTTTTTCTGCAGGTGGCAAAAGTGGGTGTAGATTGTTTTGCTGTGACACTCACAGATTGTCAGGGGATTATATTATCTGCCAATGTACACCACTGGTAATAAGGCCATCCTGATTAATGTGCCCGTTTTTATAGTTCTGTTTTTGAATAAGCTTCAAAAGGTCTCAGCATTTTACTTCAGTGCCTCTTGGAGCTGATCGTAGCTGACATTCTTTAGGCACACTGGGTTCATCTGCCTAAGCACACGGGGACCTTCTTCTTGGCTGTTAGACATAAATGTAAAATCTGCATGTTGTAGAAAATATAAGTCAATGCAATGTATTTTGAAGGGGCCGGGAATCAGAGAGGAAAGCTTTCTGTTTTTATATATTTTAGAAATTTTCAGAATGAGTCTATGGCACTCTTTAAGTTGATTTGTGATGAAAGAAATGAGCAGAAAAAAAATATAAAAAGGGAAAAAAAAAAAAAAAAAAGTTCCAGGGGAGACTTTGAATTCATCTTGATTAGGTGGATTTAGACATAATTGAAGCGCTCTTGTTCCTGGTGGCTAGCTGCAATGAAAATTTAGGTTCTTACAGCTTTCTACAAGGGTGCTAGTCACTGTGGGAGCTGTCTGGCTTGATATGAGACAGTATCAAGAAAAGTCAGGGAGAGTAATTAAAAGGAGCTTTTTTATCACTGAGCAATTTTTTTGAAGAATGACTTCTCTGGGATTAAAAAGATGAATAATTGGATAATGTCTAAAATATATTTTTAGTTGTTTGTTTCACCTTTAGGAGCTTCTTTTGTAATGTTTTGAAAGAGTAATGCATTTAAGATTAAAAAGTCAAAACACTTAAATACTATGAGAAGAGTATAAGGCATCAATTATGGGTAATTTGAAGAGAATTGAGGAAAAAAAAAACACTTTTTTTGTTACAAAGCCATAGTTTCTTTTGAGATTACTTTTAACTCTGAAATCCATAACTTTCTACTTTTTTAGAATTTACTTTTAAAATCCTATTTGTGACTGTTGTGTGATCTCATACATCAAAATGTTACATTCTGATCTATATGATTTTCAGTATTACCTAGAATTAGCTGTTCCTCATTGCACTGAATAGCTAAGATAAATGAAATCAAATTAAAGTTTATGTCTCTCTTAAGCTTTCTCTTTGCTTGATCTACATGTTTCTTTATACACAAACCATTTTCTAGCTACTAAGTTAAGATTTTTAAATAAACCTTTATTGAATCCTACTCAGTTAACAGAATTTAAAAATGCTTAAAGGTTGACATAATCAAATTCAAATTCTCATCAAAGAAAGCTGTAGAACAGATAAATTCATCAAAAGATGTGAGAGAAAGAAAAAGTGAAACAGGTAATTTCAAATCTCTTGACAAGACAACATTTTGTATTTTGTTGCTTCTGAAGGAAAATGTCTTCTCAGCATCTATACATCCAAATAGCTTTATTAACATACATCAGTTGATAATACGAATGTGGAACTTTTAGATACATTTAAAAGAAATCACAGTCTTTGTGACAGGGAAAAATTCTGTCTCTTCTTGAATGTTGTATAGTAAAAAAATGATATTGATATTAAAACATATGCACCACAAAAAGTGATGGTGTTCTGTAGGCTATTTGATTTGTTTTCCAATTCCTCTTGAGAAAAAAAAATAATCAGGTGTGTGATCAAACTTAGTGTTTTATGATACCGACTTTTAATCTGGAAATAGAACAGTTTAATGGATCCAAAGCTCAGGACTTGCAAAAGAATTACAATTATCTCAGCTGTAGGATTTTTGGGGGTGACTTAGTACTGAGAAAAATTGTAACACTCTAGAAATAACGCCTTTTTGATCTTACTGTCTCCAGTGTCACCAGTGAAAACAATGCCTAAACACGTTAAATGTAGAAGACAGAACATACATTGTATGAATAATTTTTTCTCTGTTATGGATCAGTACTAAAATTTGTATTTCAGTTGAAATAGAATAGTTTTTCTTGGAATCTCTTGGTATAATTTGGAATACAGGATCTAATAACCTCTTGTAAGGTTATTTTTACAAAGATATAGTAAGCAAACAATATTTTTCCACTATTGGCTATCTGCAGGTCTTTCTCACCACCTGAGTTCTGCTGAGCTGAGTGGTAGCCATATATTTACTGCCATAATCGATTAGATTAAATATGTATATTCTTTTACAATTAAGATGGTATTTCAGATGTTGTTCCTACTATCCAATACATGTAAATGTGAATATTGTTGAAATAGGTATCAATAATTAATATCAGAAAAATGTTAGAGTTCCTTGTCATAGAGGGGGTACTGTTAAGCAAAATATGCTGAGGGATATTTCACTAATTAATCAGTATGGCTCTGTTTATATCTCTATTTATTTCCAATTTTAACCAGTCATTACTTTGCATGTCTCTTTTTTTTCTTGACAAACAACCAGTGTTATTTCTGCAGTATATTTTGCTTAATGTGGTTTAACCAAAAAAAAAAAAAAAAAAAAAAAGCTGTAAAACATGATGCTATTACTGTCAAAATCACTTGGGTTGATTCCTGCATTCTTTCTCACTCTGCATAGTACCTTAATGTTTAAGAAGTCATTTCAGTTTCACTCTGAAAGGTTTCTGAAAAATAACAGTCTGCTGCTCAGATTTTAATTTATGAAAAATCTCTGAGAAATTTAGGAAACAAAATGAATCATTAACACTAAGAACAGAATTATAATTCATCTAGATTTTCATCCAAAATAAGCACACCAGAGGACACCTAAGACTTTGAGCAACCATAGCATGTATTTTAAAACATAATGTAGAGATTGCAATAAATAAAACTTCCAAAAAAAGCATCACTCTTCTGTCCTCCCACTCTCTAACACCCCATTTAATTTCTAGTCATGAGACCCATGCACCTCCCTCACACCTTCCCACGAGATATCCCACAAGTTACTGCCTCAGTCAGCTCACACAGATGGACTTCGTAGCATACCCAGAATGTCAACAGTTTATGGCTATTTTAGACCTTGGCAAGGAAAAACATTCCAGAGGAAAAGTCCCTTGTGAAGAATGCTTTGCCAGCAGCTCTGCAGTCTTTTATAAAGAGGGGAATCAAGTTTGAGGGCATTTGCAGGTGTCAACAGCAGCAATGTAAATTGTCCAGACAAATGCTGACCACAACTCAGATCAGCATTTTTGCACAAAATTTGTCCACTCTATATGATATATCATGCAAGACATGATACATCACAGTGTGTTATATATTGAGAAGAATAATCACATTTTTTATAATGACCTTCCTATACCTATTGTTCAGATACTGCCAGCTACTTTTCAATGGATCATTCACTTTTGCTTAGTGTTATTTACTATTACTTCCATGTGTTACAATGTTAAGCACAAATTATGACTAATTGATTAAAATAATAAACTGTTCTAGTTACTTTCATTTTCCTTAGATTGTAACTGTTTCCATTGATTAGTTTCATACTCCTGTTGTTTTCCAACTCATAATACAATCATAAAATTGTCCTAAATCACATTCCACGATTTAATTACAAATGAATAAATATTAATAAATAAAAATTGTATGATAGAACAAGGCTGTGATCCTTCACAGATCTGTTTATACTAGCTTTACTAGTAATCCTTTAGGAATGAATATAGTGGGTAGGGAAAGTTCGTTGTGCCCGCAAGCCTCTGTAGGATTTTGTGAGCCTCATGCATGCAAAGGGTTACCATCCTCATAGGAGGAGTCTGTGAAAGACACCAAAGATGTCATTGTGTGGGTCTGAATGGGTTTTGTATGAGGTTCTAACATAAAGATGTGCAAGACCACTATGCATGCATATATATATTTATCTGATCTGGCCTGTTTGTTTTTTTTTTCCATAATCATTGAAGCAAATTACGAAAAAAAAAAAAAAAAAAAAGTACAGAAAAATAACATCACAAAAACTGAAGGCTTCATCACTAAAAATGATCTCCTTAGTCCATTCATCCACTCATACTTGGCTCAGTTATTTCTAATACCTTCCAAAGGTCTGACTGAAAAGTCTTAAGTGCTTTAAGTTTTTAATTGTATCTACTGTATTTCTGCCTCCCACATCCTGAATTATGAAATACAAATTTAGAGTTCACAGGAGTAAAATGGTAATTATTTGTCTGTTGTGTGCTTTAAAATGTTGGTTTTCTATAGTGCAAAGTGGCATTTTCTGTTCTGCACAAAAAAAAAAAATCATTGACAATATAATGGACTGCAAATTATTGAGAAACAATAATTGTCAATTGTTTCACATTAAATACAAAATACAAATTCTATGTATGCCTTTAAGGTGGAACTATACTTTGAATCTGAAATTCTTTATTGCTCTGTCTACACTGTTATTATCATTCTGAGATTCTCCTAGTTAGAAACAAACTCCAAGAAGCAAATCCCTGAAATTATGCTACTGCTGGAGATTGAAAGGACCAGACCAACTGATACCTTGCAGAAAAATTTGGGCTTTTGTTAGGTACTCTACTTAGCATTCTCAATTGAGATGAGTGCCATCCAAATTATTAGTGGACTACAAAGGAGATTCACCACTAGGAGAGGGTAAAACAACTGAGTTTTCAGGACCTGGGGTGTTACTCTCAGCTATATTGGACGGGTTAGCAGGGCTTTTCTCAAAGACAAACAGTGATCTTTAAGGAAAGGGACAATGCAAATCAGCTTCAAAAAAAAGCAATTTTGATTAGATACTGCAAAAAAAAAAAAAATTCACCACAATGATGGTCAGTACAGCAGGTAGCACAGAAAGGAGTCTGTTCTTGAAAACTATTGGAGACGGGCTTGAACTACTTTTCAAGCTTTTAAGTTGTCCTATTTTGGGGCAGGAGAATGAACAGAAGCCCCTCCTAGCTAAATCATGCTATACAAATCATGCTACAGTGCAATACATTTCATATTCCAGTTAGTGTTCACTACACAGTAGGCATAATCTCCCTGGAATTATGAAATTTATGGATAAGGTTTTCATCTTATATGAAATTGGCATAGCTTACTTGAAGTCATTGAAGCTCAACTAATTTAGTGTCGGTGAGGATCTGCTCTTGTATCCTTTAAAATTTAATTTGTGGGTCATATTTGGTTAGATCTTTTTTTGCTTCTAAGTATTTAATCTAAAGGCTTTAGAAATACTCTATTCTCATCATGGTGTAATGTTATCATGCTGTTCCACTTCTACCTTTCAACTACAGAAGGTGGGATTTACCCATGAAGAGGTACACGTGCTTCTTAATGGCTTGTCTCCAAAAAGTCTGGAATTTTTAAAAGAATGAGGTCCTCAGATCTCACTGATAACTCTGTTTTGACATTTCTAGGCCAAATTCTCTCCTGACTTCTAACCTATTGATTTAATTGGAAAAGAGTTTGGCCCAGAGTTTCTCAGCATGAGATGATTAAATAAATTTATTGTTCTTCTTGCTTTTTATTCAATCTCAGTCCAAATTTTTATTTATTGCCCTTACAGTAGTACCAAAGTTAGAATAATTTTGAATCAAATATTGACTTTCATGTTTTTTAAGAGAGGAATTGTTTATCTTTAGTTTTTCCATTATTTTGTTTGGAGAAATCTGCCAATCCAGGAAGAAAGAACTATAGGGGAAAAAAAAACGTGTCTTCAATATTTGTTGCCATTGTTACTGTTGAGTAATGAGTGAGACGTGTGTACTCTCAAATTGTCTGGGCAAAAGACTACTTAAATTGTTAAAATGTTTTATTTTTATTCTGTGTTAGACCTCTTTATGCCAAACTCTGGAAATAATTTAAGCACTGAAACAGCAATTAGTAAAAACCTGAATGAGTGAATTAAAATTATTTTTTTGTGGTATCAGACATCCATGCACATTTTGGGAGACTACTTTTGTGCAGGCCATTACCACATTGTACTAATTAATCTCAGACATTTTTACAAATGTATGGTTTGCTGCTGAGCATGCAAAAGTGCTCATGAAATTTGAGTCTTACACTATGAAAAGCTAATCATTACATTGTCAAGCGTTAGGATTTACCCAACATAACAGCAGAAGCACAATTCTTGTCATTTTTATAGTAATAGTTTCAGTCTGTCTACATAAAAAGTCATACCATAAGAATTTCAGCATACGAAATATCTCAGTTCTCAAAACCTAATTAAAAATTAATAATAAACTCTGCAGAAACTGATGATACCAGAAAAATCCTGGTACCATTTCACTCCACTCCCTGATCTGGAATGACAGGAATCTCTGGAGTGATGGTATCTTTCAGCTTCCTTTCCGACACAGGAGAATGTCCTTGAGGATGTCTGTAGAGGCTACAAAGTACAAAAGAAAACCAGAGCTTTCAAACAGAGTTTTTCTGTTTACTTAAGAGTAGGGGGATTTGTTATGACAATTCCTAGTTGTAAAAGGCAATTCAGTTCACATGCATAAGAAATGCTACAGGAAAAAAATATTTCTCTGTCATCAAGTCCAGTTCCCTTTTTTGAAGCCAGCAAACATATAATCCTATTTACCAAAGTCATCAAATACTATCTTAAAATTACTGGTTTTGCTGCCTCTACTTAGTGGAAATAAATTAATTATTTGAAGATTTATAAACTTCCTTTCTGATTTTGAAGTTTTCTTCTTGCTTTGCAGCTGTTCAAGTCTTTTGAGCAAACACTTTTTTTTTTTTTTTCAAAAAACATTTTTTCTATGTTTTCCTTGGAATTTAAAGAACCGTGTCAGTTTATTTATTGTCAAATTTTATATGAAGCATGTTGTCTGACTCTGCACAAATTTACATTGAAAATATTTTTTGAATAATCCTGCAATATGTTTTTTTTTTGCCTAATCTTGAAATAGTCTGAGATTTGTCTGCTGTAGAAATGGAACATGACTCTTAGATTTCATAAAATGTAAATAAATAAATGTGACACAAAAGTCATACTGCATTGATGAGAATAAGGAAATCAGGGACCACTGTGGCTAATCTCAGGAGAATAAGGAATTCGGTGAACACTGTGGCTAATCTCAGGATACTGTTGATGCAAAGTTTGAGAGACACCTGTCTTGGCTCTCTTTCAGAAGATGTTGCTCTGCTTATGGCCTGCAGAAAAACTCCTTCTGAATTATTTTTAGTATTAATTAAAAATAGGGCATTTAGCCATGCATTTAAGGGGGGGGGGGGAAGGGAAAAAGCCTATGAACAATAGGCTTTTTGTCAAAAAAGCTACTTTTTGTCAGTTTTCAAGCTGTTACCAGTTGTATAGACAGATGATGGCAACTGTGTGCTTGGTGTGTATAGCAGGACACCTGACAATAATAACATCATTAGCAGCAATTTCTTTCCTGACACCATTAAGGTTGTAGTAGCTCAGATGGAAGACTTAAATTCAGCACAACTCATTCAGATGTCTTGAGAATGAGAAATTTAATCAAAAGTCTGTGTCCAGATTTTCCAATCAGAGTTTTTTCCAGTTTGAGGCTAGAGACAGTTTTGAAGTTGATAACTAAGGCAAAAATTACACTTTGTACAAGGATCAGTTTTATAGAAATCTTTCTCTGATATAGGGGTGGTGTTGTGACTACTTATTAATGGAGAACAAAATTAAAGATAAAGAGAAAAGTGTATAAAAACTGTTCCAAAAGGCTTTAAAAACTATTTGTTAAATTCTTAATTTTGATGTTACAGCTGATCTTAGGGTTTTATTATAATATGACTTCTATTTCACAAGTGAGGTCTTCTGCTTCCTCATATCTAGAATTCCTTCTGCTGCTTCTTTTCCTCCAATTATTTTTTTTTAATGCATACTATAGTGAAGTATGTTTGGTTACATATGTGTAAATGTCTATAAAACAAAGTTTGTATTCATTTCTGGGCAAAATTTGGCATCCCATTTAGGAGATGTGGATCACAGGAGTAGACTAGGTTTGTGATGCTGTTGATAGGTGGCTTCTGTTTCCCTTATGAAGCCAAACTATAGCCTGATAAATGTGTTCCACATGCTTCTGAGATTTATGATCAACAATCATTGTTTATTCAACACAGTGTACTAATGTGATCTTAAAGATGAAACCAAAGGCAGTTTTGGTTGAGATAACATCTAATTATTGACACCAACTCTTTTGGATGCCTCCTCTGTTATTTTTTCAGGGTTCCTATTAGTATGATGATATATGTACAGTGTAAATTAAATTATAATAATGATATTAATATTAAGATTATTGCAGGTTTTCTTGTTTCTTACTCTAAATTAGTCTTTTTTTGCCCTGCCTAGTTTTTCTTTTGTTCATTTCTATTAAATCAAAACAATCATTATTTGAAAAGATAATTTAAGAAGGCTTAATAAAAATACACATTGTATATTTTCATCTGAATAATAAAAGATTCGGTAAAAAGTTCTCCAGACGGTAGACTTGAAATAGGATCCCTTGTTCTTAGGTTATTAAAGTCTAGTGTTTCTGAAGACCACTTCAGTTATAATATAATATATATAATATATTATATATATATAATATATATATAATTATTATATTAATATTATATATTATATATAATATATATAATATATATCAGTTATAATTAAAGATACTCAATAGTATCTTCAACTCTGATCATGTCTTTCATGAATCTACTTTAAAAGCACAATTTCAAGTTCCAACTTCGCAGTTTTAAAAATGTAAGAACGAAGTTTCCAATGTAGTGGTCATGTTAAGCAAAATTCAGACAAAACAATTAAGTCAAATTAATTCCAGGTGTTTCTGTGGTAGTACCAGCTCCTCATAAATGTTAAAAGACTATTCTGAATAACGGACGAGCATATCTTGAATTCTGCAATAATCTTTAGATAGTTTCTTCATCAGTTTAGTAAGGAGAGTATCAGGTGTCTCACCATTACCAGTTTTCTGGTTTAATGCATTAGATTCTCAAGATTCTTTCAATTATGGTCAATTTAAGATTGAGGTATAACTAAAAAATATTTTCTTCGTTTGGCAAGGTACATCCCACTGAAAAAAGTGTGGACTTCACAAAGGTAAGAATCTGAAATAACAGGCCTCTACCACTCTTCCTTCACAGCTCTGACAAAGAGAAGCATATTTCTGTATTTAATAGGAAGTTAATTCAGTTAATTTAATGCTGCAGGTGAAATTGTCAATCAGCAATCTGGAGTTGACAGATTCATGGAAACTTTATCCTGAAAAAAAAAAAAAAAAAAAGATTTACTTATGTGCATCTCACCTGTCTTTTGTGACACTATAGGGATAGCTCTGAATGCTATTATTCAATCAGCAATTAAGGAAATAAAAATAGTAATGATAATAATATATTGATATTCTTTACTACACAAATCTATTGGAGAACTGTAAATATAGTACAAAAGTAAAAAAAAAAATAAAATTAAGAACATCAGGAAAAAACAATCATTTGCAACATCTCAGTGTCTCACAGTTTAAAAAAAAAATAAATATATTTTATATATATATAATTTGTATTGAAGAATAAAATGATGTATTTTTCCCTATCCTGCAGCATTTAGGAAGGATAACAAAAGGATAATAATATGTATGGTGAAGGATCTAAAAACCTCTGTCTTTCATTTAGTCTATGAGGCCAAACACAGACGTTACTTTAGGGAACATAAGCCTTTTTGCTTCAAGTGAATTCCTTGTTCAGTTGTGCTGAGAGAGATTACTGGACCTTTCCTACTTAGATACAGCACAAGCTAAGTAATTGGTTAATGCTGGGTAACCACTTTTGGAATCAGGAAAACAAAATCCATCTGTGTGACACAGGGAAAGAAAAAAACAACCAGGAAAACAACCTTGGTGTTTATTTAGGCATCAGCCTGAGGAAATAATTTGCCACCTATACAAAACTTTATCTTTCTCTCAGTTACAGTTTTATATTTTGCATCTTCACCAAAAACGTAAATACTACAAAGAGTTGAAAGAAGGAATATAACATTATAATAATAATGTTGCATAAATGCAGCATTAAAATCATGATAATCTAGAAGCACTGATAAGTTTTATCAATCCATTACTCTGTTTAGTAACTGCTATATCATCCAGGAAAGTAACTGAAATAATATTAATGGATCACCTGAACAGAGTGTGTAATATGTCAGTTGAACTTTGATGGTTTTTAATGTAGTTATCCTTTTAATTATTGTATTAGTAGCAGTTATAATTCAGGTTACGCATTTATATAGTTTACTCTTCCTACCTTGTAATGAATATGATTGAGGGTTCGCCTGAACCTTGACAGAAAGTAAAAGGAAAACAATACAAAACAATACAAACAATTGCTTGTATTCAGAGCAAACCTATAATCAATGAGCTAATATTTAATATTATTTTGTTAAAAGCTTAATTTCAAATTCTGTTTTGTACATATGCTATGACAAGTTTTTATTTTAAACCTACCTTTTGAAATAGAAATATTACAAATATTAGATGATACAAGCACGTTAAAGATCTTGATGAGTCATAACTGGTTTATCAGAATTGTTTGTTCATGTTTACAGGCTACATGCTGACATACTAGATTCTATATCACTGATTTAACCATTTTCCTTATCTTCTGCTATTCATTTTGTTTCTGTGGGAAGTTTTGAAATAGCGGACTACGCATGAGTCTTTGCATAATTCAGCTGTATAGTAATATGTAGAAGCAAGAAAAATGGCATCCCAGAAAACTCAGTGGAGATATTATGGAACATTTGATGAAGATTTATAATTTTAATTACAACTTGATAGAAGTCTAAGACCTTTTTCTCTAAAGTGCTGTGATTCCTCTGATAGATGAGAATTAGGTTAGAAACTGAATATCAAGCATAAAAGCCCTTCATTTTGTAGCTTTGTGCAATAGCAAAACAGAAGTAGCTCATGAACCATTGTTCAATTTCTAAAGTTTTCAAAGTTTTAGTATGTTTATACCTTACACCTTTTCTCTATTATTTTTCATGAAACATTGTGAAATACAGACTTCTAAAAGTTTTGCAAGTGCAACACTCTGTTGCTACAGTCATGAACATACATTTTTTTCATTTTTTCACTGAAGAAAAAAACTACAGAAAATTACTGAAAATAAAGAGCAGTATTTGTGTGTGTGCTCAGAATACAAATGTTATTTTTTGTTGTTGTTGTTTGTTTCGGCGATTCTTTTCAGAAGCTGAGATAGGAATTAAAGTTTTCTTTTCAGACCAATGTTAAAACATGACCAAGAAACATTCAAGACCCTAGAGATAAGGTCTGTCAACAGTTCCATTTATAACCCACCTTTGTCTCTCCACAGTGTTTTAAAAGCTTTTTTTTGGATTGACTTTTAGATGCTTTAGCAACAGCGAGCTTATGACTGGCTATGTACAACATAAAATAAATAAATAAAAAATAAATAAATCTTAATATGGTAGGTGATAAGTGAACAAAGCTATTGAACTTCATAGGAAGATGTCTGTCTTTACAGAGTATTAATAGGAGCTTTCCTTAAGAAGCTACACATTAAGAATTCACTATGGCCAGTAGCAAAAAGTTTATCTGAGGTTAAAGCTGATTTAGGTATTTCATATATGCATGTATTTATGTATTTACCGTAAATATCTCAGTCCTTCCAGTAAACCGACGGATAAATTTTATGTAAGGATCACTCACTGTTCCCTCAAGTAGTCGAGTGAAGCCCCTGGGAAACAGAGATGTTTATGTCCCATACCGTACTATATTATGGTAAGGTCTCACATGACTAACTTTTCAAATTTGTCTAGGAAGCCAGACAGGATTTATGCATCTTTCTGCTTAGCTCTGAAGCGCAACAAAACATATTTCCTTAGATATGTCTGTGTCTGCAGACTCCTGTGTGGAGTAAAGCATCCAGGACACTCATAAAGCATCCAGGACAGTGCTTCAAATGAAGGCATTCAATGCTTTCTATTGATTTTAGACACTGACAGAAAGTAGCTAATGCTAGGAAGCAGCCTGGATGGGTCTACAGATACAATCATTTGAAGTCTGTCCAAAGATCCAAGTTTCTTGCAGACTACCTGAAATGTGACAAGCCTCATCCTGGTACCGTACCCCAGTGAAACATGGGTGGAACTGATTTGATGTATAAAGCCCATATGATGATTTTAGTCGGTTTTGATGAGGGCTGTAAATGTGTAGTCGTTTGTGCCTGATCATAAGAGGGGGCATAGCTGCAGATCTGTTATTTATAATGTAATGTAAATTATATGGCAAAAGGGATACAAATAAAGTATTTATCATTGGAAAGTGTATTACATCCCTTAGAATTTTGTTTTTCAAGGCATTGACGATGAATCACTTCATACAATAGTGCATTAATGGAGTAAGCCCGAACTGAACACCTAACAGTAAATTACCTGCTTAGAGAACTAATTAGAAAACAAAACCTCCAAATCAAGTGCTCATTTAACATTTATCCTGTCTTCATATTTAAAACTGTTTTATTTATTGCAACAACGATGATTAATGTAATCATTAATATATTCACAGAGGAAATAGTTTGCCTTTTTTAAGAATCATATAATCACAGAATAATTTAGGTTGGAAAAGACCTTTAAGATCCTCAGGGCTAACGATGCACCTAACACTACGAGTCCACTGCTAAACTTTATCCTGAGTCATACTTTGATAAGTCATACTTTATCCTGTGTGTTAGTTCACTGTATCTTTCAGCAAAGCTGTATGCAATGTTTTTCAGCAATGCTTGAGAAGTGGGAATGAAGGAAAATGCTTTGATGGAACTGGTTTACACAAAACATGTGAGAAAGTAGTTATTCCAGATGTGGGGAGACATTCCAAAGGATTAGTCAGCCACAGAACTATGCTGGAGGAGAATCTGTTTGCCAGTGTCGCTGTTCTATCTAATCAGGTCTAATTCTAACGCATCTCTGAGTACGCTTGAAATGTACTAAACTTCCTTTGAGTACAACAGATGCAAAATGTACAGAAAAAGTGTCCTACCAAAAGAATATAAGGTGATCAGCCAGATACGTGCTGAGGAAGAATGTAAAAAATGTTTGCCCAAAGTAGCAGATTTTTCTTGTAGCTAACAATGTTTGGCTAGTTTTTTCTGCTACTATTCATATTTATTAACAATAATTAAAAAAAAAATCTGCAAATTATTAATGGTGTGTCCAAAAACATTTATAAAGCAGACAGGGTTAAATGATTAACCACATTTTTTGTTAATCTCACTCATGTTCTTTATCTTTTCATTATTGTAATTACTTTATTTTAAGAAAAGTATAAGAGAAAGTATTTCCTAGAGAAAGGATATTTTTACGGATATTTCAATTCAAAAGTTGACTTCCTTTTTATTTTGTTGGAGGAAGAATGATTTCTATCATTCTCTGCCAGTTGTTCTGAAGATACAAAATGAAAAAAACGATGAAGAGGTACAAAATGTGTATCTTCAATTCAGTGTCCTCAATTTCTATGGATTATTATCAATTTACGTAGTAAAACAACAGTATTTGATTCTAAGCAATCAGTGACTAGTGCTGGCATACAGATTCTGTTGCAGTCACTAAAAATAGAACTACACATTATATTCAGTAAAGGCAAGATTTCATCGCCTCCAAATACCCTTATAACTTGCAATTCTCAAGGTGCTTGGAGGTCCATATAATTTGTCTGCCAAAAGACACAGATATTTCACTTAAAAAGTGCTGAAGTAAGTGTAAATTGTTAGTACATCAATACAAATTACAAAGCTTGACATGTATCAACCTGAAACAAGATCCCTAGGGAAAGTCAAAGAAGAAGGAAATCTTCATGGCAAAATAAATTAGGTGTTTTCCATTACTGTATTTTTGATGGTAAAATTCTGATTTATTTATCTGGAAACGTTCGTATATGTTCACTACGTTCACTATGAGTATACTGAAATATCTGGGCATGTAGCTTCCAAAATGAAAGCTGAATGCTCGATTTCAAAATGACTTTTCATTCTGGAAATGTATTTCTATTAGTGGTCCTGCAATCATCCCAGGTAGGCACTTCAAATATGTAAGCAAAAAAATCTTGATTGACGTGTTCCAATTTTTTTCTAGTTATTTTGTAAAATATATATATAATTCATATATATATATATATAATTCATATATATATATATGAATTTTCAGTTCTTCATTCCAACTTAGTGGGAAAATGATACTACACTGAAAAGAAAGAACTAATTATCAACATAATTCTAGATTGTGGTCTGCATGTCTCTGGTGAAATTTGACCACCTTATATATTCTAAATACACATAATAAATTCAATATTTTTGTGTATCACCTTAGAAAATCAAAGAAAAGCAACTATAAATAAAAATCACTGATGAATTTTTTTCTTAATATTCTATGGCAAAACGCATTATAAATTTAAGTAACAATTTGATACAGATTTTCACATTGCATGTTCTCCTATGGAATTGCTTTTAAGTAGTGTACTGTTTTTAAAGCCTGATGATATTGAGAAGGACCTTTCATATAGTAAATGCAATTTACACCTCTGTGTGACATGGTAAAACACTTGATAGTGGCACATAACCACAATTCATTCAATCATTTGTCCTTTTTGTAAATGCTGACAAGATAGTAGGCATTTGGATTACTCTCTGTGCTTATACAGCAGTATTGGAGGATAATGCAAGCTTTTGTGTCAAGCAGTCTTAATTTAGAATACAACACAAATCAAAATATATTGTGATTGATAATACTTTCTAAAGGATTCTGAGATGTCTTGGTTCTTCAGATTGATTTATTTTCCTGTATAAGCCATTGCTTGCACTGATTCTTCTTTATAATTTCTCTTTTGTTTCTTCTGTGAGTGCAAAGAGAAATTTGACTAAAACTTTTTACACCCTAACTTGTAGAGTTTCTGATTTTTACAGCTAGGCACCTTCCTCCTGAAGAATGGAAACTAATTCTGCAATAGCTTTAATTATCAGAGGAATAAATCTTTCCAGGAGACTGGTTCATCTGTGACTTGTAGCTAACACACCTTTATGAAGAAACCAAATGGGAGTATATAGTAATACACTTTTAATTGCTTTTAATCCTCTAAATAAGATGAGGTTTAGCTGCACAGTCCTTGGATTATATTGGTAAACGAGGTTATACGTCAAAGTGAGCTTCAAAGACAAGAGTCCTTTACAGACTGATCCTACTGTTTTCCTACTTGGGGGTGAATAGGGAAGTATTTACTTGCTCTTGGTCAGAAGCAAGAAACTTCAGTCTTCTGTTTAAATGTATGAAGATATTACAAGATTAAATATATGCTGATCTATTAGACAACCATTGTCTTCAGTAAAATAGCTTATCTTTCAACATTATAAATGGTAGAGACATGGATTGTGTAATCAGCATCTGAAAGCACTGATGTAATTTTACTTCAGTGTAAACAAAATACATTTTTAATGTACTCTTTCCCTTTAGCTCCTGTTTTGCAAAATTGATTATTTGTTCATAAGACGACTACAAAAATGTCAAGTTACAATTTGATATTTCTAATGATTATTGTCAATCATACCCATCATACTGATGCTGCTGGAACAGTAGTTGCATGCAGATAGATACAGTAAAAAGCATATGTGGAACACAATTACTACTATTTCTTGAACCATCAAGATACAGACAGATTCCCAAGAGATAAAATACTGATGATTATGAAATACCACTACACTCCCTCATCATAACTCTATTCTTTTTTTTTTTTTTTTTTTCCCATTACCATTTTGGACTGCTTTTATTGACTGTTTTATTAGGAGCTACTAGAAATTAAATCTGTCTCAAAGTACAGAGGGGCAATATCAAATGGTGTGAGCTCATCAACAGAGTAACACTGGAGTGGGAGAAAACGAGCAAAATGAGAACAACTGAACAACTTGATTTCAGAATGGTTGTCATCGAACATTCATTTTAGTATAAAATGCTGCTTAATAAGAATATTTCTCTTTAGAAAGAGTATTTCTATAGTTTGGACAATATTCTATGTCTACAAATCAGGCAAATTGATGACAAGCATGTGATGAGGTTTTTTATAGTTTTGGTTTCCATTAAAGTAAGTAGAGAAACTGTTCTAACTGACAGCTAACTGGATGAAGTCAACGTTGTATTAAAAAAAAAAAAAAAGTTTAATTATTAAATTTTTAAATGCCTTTTAAAAAAGGAAATATAAATTCTGATACGAAGTTTTGATCTTGTTTTGTTATTTACATTCCAGAATTATAGTGGAAAGAGAGTGTGCGTATGGAGTTTAGAAACAGATCTGGGATGAATGTCTTTTTGATGTAAGCATTAATCTTACAAAAATACTTATTTTTTCAATATATATTTTAATCACAGAGGTATTTCCAGAAGAAAATAGGTCATTTGCTATTAGAACTTCAAAATATGAATATGAGCATATGGATAGTATTGCCAGAGTACTTGCAGAAATTCCTTCAGATCTGTCTCTGAGCATGTAGAGCTGTAGGGAAAGGCCAAACTGCATGAAAGAGCAAAATAGGCTGGTGCTTACTGTAATTAAATCACAGGTGTGTTGGCTAATTCTGCTGTAGATGTGAGATACAAAACAAGAAACACCGAACACTAATGGTTCTGTTGCTTCCCTGAAAATGATAACACACAGCAGGGTGTGTGATTTTTGATTAATAAACAAGCACCTAAAGTGCATGATGAGTCACAGGGTGAAGCCAAATGTTTTCAGACACCCTTGCTAGGCAGTTGCATATACAGATGCCAAGATACTGAGGAGACTGTAACTGAAATTGCTCCATAAGTAATTAAGAAAAAGCAAAACACTGATAAACTGTGTGCTCCTGTAAGTGTGTCTGGTCAGAGTATATTATAAATGAACATTCAACTCACATGTTAGACACTAATTTTTTTAAGCAGTGCTGGTTACTGGGGATCTGCATAATATCAAGTCTTCAGGCTACTTTTTGAGGGCATTTGTGGCTTTGTGCTTTCTCTGTTATCCCTTGCTGCCCATGCTGGTAAGGGTAAAGCTAAAGAGCATCCAATCTGCTGACTTCCCTTGTAATTCAAGACAGTGGAATAACCCTTGTGCTCTGTACCTCTTGTGCTTTTCTTTATTTTCAATAAAATTCTTTTATTGCTGTTTTAGATCAAATACTGTGGCAGACATGAAAATGTGGTGTTTTGTTTGTTTGTTTTTTTCCCCATTCATAGAATGCTCCTCGGTAGCCAGAACCCTTATGTTTTTGTCTCCTAATATGCAGCTTGCAGGATTTTTTTGAGGGGTTGGGTGGGTTGCCTTTTTTTTTTTTTTTTTTTTTGTAAGTACTGGAAAGTTAAGGGACATCTGTTTCAAAGTTTGCACAGGGGATTGTTGTTCTACTTCAGATCTGTGAAAAACAGATCCTGGATTTTAAGCTTTGAGAGGGGCAAAGTCATCAGTGACACTTAATTCTAAACACTAATTACATTGATGACATGTCTAAGCAGCACTGGGGCTCATTGTGTGAACAGTGTTCTTGCCATTATGGCTAATTAATCAGGATAAAATCATCTGCATTTATGTTATTACTTTGTCCCTACGAAAGCTTCTTGAGAGTCTATACTACAATAAACAAAGGGTTTGTGAGACTTACGAGGCCTTCGTACGCAGAAAAGTAAAAATACTTATAGTTTGGTCATTGAGAACAAATGCTTGTTACAGCAACATATGTACTGGCACAGTACCGTTGGAGGCCGTGTTGTTTATACCCGAACCAAGTAGGACTTCTCATCATGCAAATTGTTAATGCTGGAATGATACCAAGCATTGGAAATATGCTATAGACCTTAACTTTTACTACTGTTGCTGCCTTTTCCAAGTATCAGGACCCTGAAGGTTAGCCATAAAGGCCCAAACCTGGGGCCTTCACCCACCTCTTCTTCCCATGGAACCTTTAGCCCCATTTCGGTTCAGATCTGGCTGTTCCTAAATTGTTGTTTGGACTTGTTGGGCTCCGCTTCTGCCTTGATGCTTCAACCTTGCTTTTGCTTGAGGCTTGCTAGGCTTCTGACGGAGCCTGCTGGTGTCACTGCACTGCTCTGCGTGCCCAGCTTTTGGTGCAGTCATTGCCTGGTCTGTGTCATAGCCACACTGAGCTGCTGGCTCATCTTTTCTGGCACCAGATTGAGAGGTTTCCTTTCTAGTGAATTCAGAGATGTTCCAGAGTAGCTTCTGGGTAGAGCTGGGTTGTGTGGAGTTATTTAACATTAATTACTATACATGTCCTAATGGGATTTGGCAAGCACTACAGGAGTGGGAGGGATTGCAGTATTTCACTCTGAATCATTGAGTCAGCATAGGAATAAATCACAATAACTGAGTAGCCACAATTACAGTAGTATGCGTTCAACACATCACCTCATCCCTATCGATCTTACAGAGAATATATACACTATTTATCCTCTCTGTAGTTTTTTCTCTGTGTTAAGCAGGAGAAGACCAAGCTACTTCATTAGTATTTAAATCATTGACCTGAGGCCCATAACTGATAAGTGCTGTATGGTAACAACTGTAATCTTGACCAAAGTAACTACTGTTATTGTGCCCTAGTGCAGCACAGTGAAAAAGTGCTTTCCCTTGTGAAGTGCAACCACCAGATTATAAATTTGATGTCACTGGAGTTGGATGATTTTTATGTTACTGGAGTCCTCCTTCCTGAAGAATAAATAGCACTGTAGAAAATTCTGTAGCAAGCAGTGTATCTAACCACAAACTCATTTCAGTGATAGAAATTAGGGTGTTGTTTTTTTTTTTTTTCCCCAGGAGTAATTCTGGATTTCAAGTCTTTTATTATAGGGAGGTATGACATCAGTCTGGATGTCTCATCCCCACAGTGGAATATAATCATGTACTCTTTTTTTTTTTTTTTTCCTGATTTTGAGATAATTACTCCAGTCTTTACGGCCATAGCGACCAATTAAATCTGTCTCAAAGACCAACTTCAGATATTTTGTTCACGAGCTGATTCTGCTTGTAGACAGACATTTTAAGACCCATAATAGCACCTGATGGGATGGCTACTGAAATACACTGAACAGGGAATGTAGTTCCAGAAAGAACTTCACTAGAATGAACGTTTTTCAAATGGAAGAGGTTTTTAATTTCTTCTGAAATCTAGAGTCCTGATACCTAAATGCTTAGGTCTTGGTACCTAAACATTTGATAAAATCCACATGGCATTAGAAAAAATCACAAAAACCTGAGTCAGTGTTTTTTATGCAGATTAGCCATTAGGATTTTGTACATTCTTTTTCTTTCTAAAGCTTGATACAAAATGGTCTAAATACTTCATATAACCATGTAATGATGTAATTCACATTCCTGGGTTATCAGCTAGCTTGTACGTGCCTCTAAAATAGTTGTTGCTTCACCAGAGTTCAGATGACCACAACTTCCTATGTCAGAAATTGACCAATAATGCATACCCTTCAATGAATACTAACGTTTAGGCTCAGTTTTGATACCAAGTATTAGTATTATAAAAAGTATTAGAGCTTCTGATCATCTGAAGAATCATGAATTCATCACTACCACCCCAAATGGATCAGTATTTCTTCCCACCTACGAAGTATTCAACACAAATGCTTTACCTGGCATAGGTTTAAAGCAGAATAATTTGCTTTATGATTAAGAGTAAACTATTTCTACAATTGCATGCCATTAATATGAACCATATTAATCATCCTCAGGTTCTGCGGTCTTTGAGCTGATAACAGAGGTCTTCAGATAGTGAAGACTATCAACAGTGATCCTGTTCCCACCTGCCCTCTATATCCATTTTTCTGTAAGACTGTATAGAAACATAAGGTACATGGGTGTCTGTGATGGATTCCTTTGTAATAAATAAATTTAGTTTCAGTGGACAAGTAGCATACCTGTAGCATGAAAAAGAAATGATGTAAAGTGGAGAGGTTCCAGAATTTTCCAGTTTTAACACTTTCCTTTTAGAAATATTATTCGTCATGTTTAAGATAATTTGTGTAAGTACTCTAATTTTTACTTTTTTGTTTAGTGAAGACGAAAATTCCTGCTACTGATTTTTTTTTTTCTAATTTCAATGTTATAAATAAAATTAGCACTGAAACCAGCTGATTTTTTCAAAGAATATGTTTTAACTGATCTGAAACAAAACATGGCAGAGTTTTTTATGGAAAATTTATTCTGACGTGAAAAAATGATATGCAAATCAATGCAAATCTCTTGATATCACTAGGATTGGGTCAAACTGCCTTTTACAGAGATAATGCATCATTACATTGAAATAAAACAATGAGACTAGAAGTTATACTACTGTCACACTTGCACCAATTTGCAAAGTATTTCTTACTAATATTCTAGATTCATGATTTGTCCTTTTAATGTTTCTAATGCAGACCTGGAAAGAAAAAAATTAGTTCCATAATTCAAGTTCATAAAAGAGCTTCTCGTCTTTTGTAGGCCTTATGGGCTGGTTTTAGACCAATAGCTTTTAGGATGTCAGGACACACCTTTCTCTTTGCAAAGAATGTGCATGCTAGTTCTTCCACAGAATAATTGAAGAAATCAGTGTTAATATAAAATGTGCATTAAGAAGGAAATGGTATTGTTTATGAAAAAACAAAATACAAAATACAAAAAAAACACAACACAGTAGAACTGCAGCAGATGGAAACAAATAACTTAGTGCTGTTCTTACCCTTCTTAAAAATAAAAAGATTATATCTGGAGAAAAGTGACTGAATATTCTTTCCATTAGGCAATTTTAATTGCATCTTCTCCAGTACTAGTTATCCTGAAGGTAAAGTAGTTTTATTAAGGACTAGAACTGAGTACCTCAGTAAATGCATGCATTTCTCAGTACTGTTTGTCTGAGACAAAGTTTTTCCTTCCTTTGGGAGCCAACTCAGACACCCACCTACATACAGATGTTTTCTGCTCTTGTGAATTTTAAAACATGCATTCTAAAGAGCAGAGAATTGCACTAGCTGAGGTTAATAGTTAGCTGAGGTTAGTAGTTAACCATGTCCCTTAAGCCCCAGAGAGACACTCACTTGCTCACTTACTAGAAAACCATTATCCCCAAGAGACACGTGCTACTGTGCTTGCTCGCGACAATTTAAGTGTTCCTATTTCTGTCTGTCTCAAATGTTGGAGAATATGTTAGTGCAGACTTGAGGCTTATTGCTGCCAAGGGTTTGCTTCCAATTTGCAATTGCTTTAAGAGCTATCTGGAAAGAACAAATACTGTACTGGCTTGCTACTGTAAATGTATTTCAAGAACTTAAGTTCATCAGTTGTGGTGTTATTTTTTTTTTTATTTGTCAGGGCTGTTTTTTTAATATCATTTACAGTTATATTAAAATACAGATCTAAAGGCATATATATCAGACCCAAGTGATTCCCACTCTTGAACAGCTAGAGAGGCTTGAGTACATGTAGACTGGCACACAGAACAAGTTTTTTTTTGATGCTATCCTATTTCTGTATAAACATATACAGATGTTTATTATTCACTAATAATTTTATTATTTAATTATTAACTTTTAAGCTGAGTATGTCCAGTACTAAGCAATCTCAATTCTTAGTCCCTCAATCTCAGCACTCTGTGGTTGTTCAAAGTATTTGTAGCTCCTATTTATGCTCATATTTAGTCTCTTGTGAGGTGTGAGTGTAATTCAGTGATGGTTACAATGTGCTAGAGAATTACAGCCTAGAGAGGAAATCAGCCATCTTCAGCCACTGCTTCTTCCCTGAGAATATGATCCATCTCTTCTGCACTTTAGATAGTTCTTTGAAAGGGGAACCTTTCCCAAGGGGAAGAACAGTTTTTACAACTCCAAAAGCTGTGTGGACCTGTGTTTGCAAGTGGCACTCATGAGAGGTGCTTTAGAAAAAAGAAATAGTATTATTGTAACTGCACTTCCAATCCTGCATTGGCACATTTGCACAGCAGAACATACTAGGAGGACTGCTCTTGTTACATATGGGAGGTCAAATAAAGCAGAGATTTTTTGCAATTTAGAAGACTGTTTCTAGCTTCACTAATGCCTTTCTACACCATCATACCTTCTGTGAAGTCACCGTCTGGTTCAGGTTGCACTGAATACCAGAGTCCATTTCTGAAACCATGACTGTGTCCATTTCTATCAATGTTCTTAATCTAGGATAACAAAGAGGTAATTTTTGGTGTTTATCTTAAATTGTGATGCTACAGACTGAATAGGAAAAGAAATGTTATTGACCATCTGTGAAAGCCCACAGAGTTAAAGCGTGACTATTTATCAGGTGGCCTGGAGAGAGCCAGTGTGATGCTTTTGTATAGCCCGTGAAGTGAATTGAATTAAAACATCACCTGCTGCTCTGAAGATTTACATTAACACCTTGTGTTTTTGATTGCTTGATGTTGATAGTTATAAATAACAGATCACTAGTACTTACTCATGTTCTGGCTTGTTTGTAAGTTACAATGTCATAGTCTAAAATTTCATCTTTCAGAAGAGAGAAGTATTGACAAATATCTTGATATCTTGGAATTATAATTGTTAAAGTGTTGTACAATAGAATTGTCTTTTCACTAAAACACTTAACAGTAAACATATTGGGACAAACTTTACGATGAAATTATCCATGATTTTGCTATTGCTGACTGAACAGGTAAGAAAACTTCAAATAGTTGACAAAGCAGAAGTACTCAAGTGGCTTAGGAGTCTATATTCTAGAATCATGAAAAGCAATGAAATGATAACATGCTTTTTGAACTTAGTTCCTACAAACTTTTCTGCTCTGATTGGGTGTCATTTTAGCATTTTTCAATATGCTAAGAACATGACTGTGGTATTAACAGAAGTGTCTATAATTTTTCCATCATCATGTTTCTTTCTTACCTTTTTTAAAGCCTGAAACTGGTGGAGTCTGCTACTTCATTTTTCAGTCTAGTTATTCTTAAATATGAAGATGCCTAGCATCTGCCTTTGATTGTAAAATATAAATTCATGAGTATCCATACCAGAGATTAATATAAACCAATGAAATAGTTATAGAGTTCATTAGCCTTTGTTAACAGTTGAAGTTTAGAATAATACATGTAGTTTGAGCTGCATGTTTTTCCTGTTCTGATAAGGTGAGTTGGAAATATGTGCATAAAAGAGAAATATGAAGCATTGCAAAATGCATTGCATAACTGCTGTATGGCAGGGTCAACTACTTGTTTACTGTATTATCTCAATTTTTCATGTCATTGGCAACACTCCGTAAGTATCTTGAATTTGATATACATATTAAATTTAGCAGGCCAAATATTAGGTAAATACAAAAAGAACCATTAACACATGGGTCTGTGCTTCAGTGGTCTGCACAAACTTTACTACAGTATTCTAGCCTTCAACTTTCAGTTTTTCAAGCTATCTTTCACCCTAACTTTCCAATTAGAGAAATCTTGTATTCATCCAGACTTAAAAGAATTCTGTTCAGCTACTTGACCATCATAGGAACTTGCTACATTTTTGTCTGTCTAAAATCCATAGGAAGCAATAGGAGGCAAAAAGCTCCTTAACTGTCATTAAAATCTGAATTTTTATTACTATGCCTTCAAATTAGAACTCTTCAGAGTTTGTTTCTATTTTTCTATTACATCCAATCTAAACTACTGAAATGAATGGTACTGGCCTAGCCATGAGAGCCCTCCATTGGGCATTAGCTGGAATAGAATGTGACTTCTTATGTTCAGTTGCAGAATGTGGTTTCTCATCTTTATATTTTGCATCAAACATATAGTTTGCAGGGAATATATTTTAATTTCCATACTTTTCATTATGCACTGTGAACCCTATGTATTACATCAGAAATCATTTCCTGTGGTATTTTAATGAATTTTGGAATCAGCAATGCCAGTTCATTTGTTATTTCTGAGAGATAAATCGTGTTCTCAGCAATCAACTTGTAATTCTGGAGTATGTTCTGGAGTTTTATCTGAACCTGATCCTTGTCATTGACATTTTGATGGTGCTTGTTGTAGTGTTGTAATTCTTTTGTCAATAGGTATCATGACTGGTTATCCCTCTAAATCTGTCTTTCAGTTGTGTTGAATTTATACAATCAATCTATCAATATTCTACAAGCACCTATACATATGCATTACCTATCCCCGCCTTCCCTCGCTTCTCATGCTAATTAGCCTTTTGGCACCTTGCGCCTGCGTAGAGCCTTCCAAGAATTGTGGGCAGGGGTCTTTGGGACGTGGGCAGGGGTCTTTGGGAGGAAGACCCCGAGTCTTCCTCACAGTGTACTTTTCACCTTTGGTCAGGAATCTGCTGAATTGGCATGTTTCTTAATTGCGAGAGCTGGTTGTTGCCAATTCTTCCGTTTGTTGTATCTTTATAATGAATTCCAATGTCCAGTTTTGAGATTTATAGTCCTTACGTTTGTTTCTCTGTCCGTCTGCCGCTTCCTTATCATGAGTTTCAGTGTCTTGTTTCGAGATATACAGTCCATGTCTGGGGATTGTCCTTGCCTCCCCAGTACCTCCCCAATACCTCCTTAATCAGTGTGCAAGGTAAAGAAGATGAAGTTGGAGGAGTGTTGTTTGAAAAGAGTACAGCATCATTTTCATTACATAAACTGCATTCAGATATTCTGTGTCCTCACATATGTATATCATAATAACAGTAATCAGAGCAAGGACTTTAACTTTCTCGAAAGTTCTCTCTGCTGTTACTGACTTTATTTGATCTTAAGTCTGAGAGAGAGAAATCCAATTGATCAGCAATTAGAAATCCAATTGATCAGCTTTAGCTTCTACCTGGCATCTGGACTTGCTGGGTAGATCAGCACTAAGCATTGCTGAGAACATGCCCAGTGACTTGGATTATTCCAGACTGGTCTGAATTAATGTGTGGTAGGTCATTCCTCACATGTGGGAGAGTTCTGTATGTTGAGTTATATGAGACTCAGTATGTCTTGACAGCCTACGCTCACAGCCTACGTGCAGGAGACTGAATGTACTCAGATTTCTCTGGACAGAAAAATGTGAGCCCTATACAAGGAGAAATCATTTAGCTTTTCTCAGCTTGGATTTATTCCTTGATGAAGTAATCTGTAATGATTTGTCTATAAATATTGCTGTATGTTTAAAACAGTTTATCTGTGAAGTCCTCTGAGCTCATAGAAATAATCTGAGCTTGTTCATATTAAGTGCTTTTTATGTCAGCATATTTGCATATTTACAACTGCATAGTATTTTCTGTTAGATCTCATAAGGGCTTTCCTTCAATCCAAAACCACAGAGTCCATAAGTTGTTTTATTAACAAAATAATACTTGGCAAGAAATAGGGTAGTCAGATGGGTAGTCAGATTGATTGATTGATTTGATGTACTTATTTCCTAATATCCTTTTATTTTTATGTTTTTGTCTTTGTTACTGTACTGGTGAGCCCAGAACTAGACACAACAGTCCAGGTGTGGTCTCACCAGTGCTGGGTTAGAGGGACAGGATCCCCTCCCTGATGGCTACATTCTTCTTAATGTAGCCCAGGATAGCAGGATCCTGGAAAAAACAAGAGGCAGTGAACACAAACCAAAACATAGGAGTTTGTGTCTGAATGCAAGGAGACACTTTTTCACTGTGAGGATGACTGAACGCTGGTACAGGTGGCACAATGTGTGGAGTCTGCATCCTTGGCGATGTTCAAAAGCTGCCTGTGAATGGTCCTGGGCAACCTGCTCTGGGTGGGTTGGACAAGATGACCTTCAGAGGCCTGAGGACATCAGTCATTCTGTTATTCTTTATAACACAGACCCGAGGTAGCAGAGGCATACAATAGCAATTCATCCCTTTCATATCTTTGCACTTGGTATTAAGCTACAAACTAATCTTAGATTCTCTGACAGGTATGTTCCTTGTCAAAAGGGAAAAGGTCACCAGCTGGATTATGGCCATTGTAACCTCTAGCAGTGTCCTATCATATGGCTTAAAGACCAGCATATCAGACATACAGAGGTTTCAGTTAGGAAGAAGATGGGAAGCACAATAATGGTGAATATGAGGAAAGGATTACACAAATGATGCTTTGCGTAAGTACACTTATGCCATGGGGGTGCGTTCAAATAAAAGAAATTTCCTAAAAGGCTGTATGTGTACATTTAAAATGAGTTTTTGTAGAAGATTGTCTTCAGTAGGATTCAGTAGGGAGGGATTTTATATCCAGGAAATCTCAGTGCATTAGGTCTGTTGCGTGTGGGTTGTGTGCAGGGATCATAGAAATACAATAGTTCTAGAACCTTATGGACCCATAGGGTTTTTCCACTTATGGAGAATAAGGAGACAAAATACAAAAGAAAAAAAATCTGAAAAGACACATTCCTCTTACCAAAATGAAGACTCAATTTGTAGCAGGAAAATGTGGAATTAACAAAATATTTTTGGAAAAGTATTTACTTTTTATAAAATGATTTGCTCAATTCATCTTGAAATCCAGCTACATTCTGAATGAAAAAGGCAAAATATTTTGTTTTGAAGTCTTTCAAAATCCCTTCATTACTGTTTCAAAAAACCTGAGTTAAACTTGTCTTGATTTTCTTTGCCCTGAAATGACATATTTGGTATCACACTACTTGCAGATAAAAGAATTCAACTCAATTATAATGCATTTAGAAATATCAGTGTTACTGAAAAATACATTATTAAAAACAGACACACTTTTTTTCTTGGAAATACACATTTACTAGAACTCCATTTTTACCTATATTGGAAAGATTTCAGATATTTATTATGCCTAAAAGGAGAGTTTTTCTTCATATAAATTAAAATGGAATAGAAAAGCAAGGGAACGTAAAATCTCTTACATACTTCTCTTGGGCTTTAACAAATATAAACAAATAGCATAGTCTTTCAACACTCTAAACCTTGTTTTGTTTTTCATGTGGCTTATCAGGCGTTTTTGTGTGCATCTTAAAATGTCTGTTTGTGCCATATTCTTAGATGGTCCTTGGGCCAAATTTAGTTGATGCAACTATAGGGCTAAACAATATGTGTTCTCTCATGCCTTTTAGAACACAAGGAAATGACCTCAAGTTGCACGAGGGGAGGTTTAGATTAGACATGAGAAAGAATTTCTTAATGGAAAGGGTATTTAGACATTGGAACAGTTTGCCCAGGGAAGTGGTAGAGTTGCTATCCCTGGAGGTATTTAAGAGATGTATGGTTGTAGTGCTTAGGAACATGACTTAGTGGTGGACTTGGTAATTAGGGGTAGTTGGACTCGATGATCTATTAGGGGTCTTTTTGAACCTAAATGATTGGCATAATTGTGCAGCTACAGAAACTTTGCTTTTACTTATTTCATAGATCAGTACAATTGAGCTTCTTTGAGAGCACATATATCCATTACAAATTCTACTGAGATAAGAGCAAATGTACAATATATTCTTTAAGGTTGGACAAAGTAAGTTCTTGTGATGTCTTAGTGATGTGCTCCTCACCCTGTTATTTTTACTGTATTTATCTGTAGACACTTCCACTTTGAAACAATTGAATGGTCATTTGCATAATGATATGTGGTATTGGAAAGATTGTGTCAGTGATACATTGGAGTATTTCTATTAGGGTCACTGGCTAGATATTTACATATGTTTCTGTTCCAATTTCCAAGAAAATACATAATGATAAATATGGAAATCAGCAATATCCTCTGTGTTCTAGATTCTTAGGGTTGTTGCATCCTCTAGCAATAACTACATTTATTCAAAATACTACTAACATTAACTTGTGTGTTTTTCCCATTTCTCCTCTCAGCAGTCTCTTCCTTAAACTTTCAAAGTCTACTTATAAACTTACGGTAACCACTATAGAAAGATACAAGGTTAATCCTGGTCTTCAATATACAGACTTGAGAAAGACATTGCCAAAGCAAAAATACTAAATTTGTGATGAGACAGCAATTACATACATCCTTTTTCTTTTCTTTCAAATTTCTTCCTTGTGTATGAATATTTCTGCAATAAAAGTAGTCGTATGAACACCACTTAATTGTTTTGCAATTAAAAGATTTTGTACTTTCCCTGTTCCTTTTACATAATGCTTCATCTGTGAGGGCATGAAATAAAAAAATCAGTGAATTGATCTAACTGCCTCTAAACAGTTCCATTTTTAGTTCTGAGTAAGAGTTATAGATTGAATTATACACAGACCACAATTTTACTTCTCCTTTGATCCAATAACCTATAATCATATTTAACAACCCAAGAAAGCAGTGTCACACACAGATTATAATCAATTTATTCAGATCTACTTTAAAGTAGTGCAAGTCCTGAATTCTTTAAAGTTCTTAAAGTATTAATTTTTTTTTTGGAAGGAAGTTCATCCCAAAATTTCTTTCTCCTACATCTGCCAGACTTTCTGCTTTGTTTGTCCTGAACTGAAAAGAGAAACATCTTTTTCTACTGCTTATCTAGGAGAATTTGGACAAACTTCAAATGTAAATATTTGTGCTTTGAAACTAACAGACATAAAGCCGATATAGTGCTAAATAATTTTCTTGGCCAGATGGCCAAGTGGTAGCAATGAAATCAGCCAAATGGGAGAGCTACACTGAATTCTGGACTTCAAAATACAGGGCTGTTGTTGATGAGATTGATACGTTGTTTTTGTGCTTTTTTTTTCTTTTTTTTTTTTTTTCTTTTGAGGGCAATGACCAGAAAGTTTTCCTGTTAATGCCAGCTGGCTTTATAAAGTGCATGCTGCCTCATCCAATAAAGATCTCACACTGTTTGCAGCCATGACAATATTGTTGCCCATTATGTAGCTTTGTTTGGAAAAAGCAAAACAGCTTGGTATAAGTAGGGAAAGAGCAAATGCTTAAAGTTCAGACCAGAGTACATCGATTTATATCATCTGAGGATTTGACCTCTGTAAGCTTATCTGTTCACGTGAAGAAAATGAAAAATAAATAGTGAAATTAATCCTGAGAGTTGCAAAGTTCAAAGTGGAAATTGCACCCATTCATCTATAAGGTATAGCATGAATAGAGATAAAGAGTGCTTAAGAAGCTCAAGCAGCCTTCTGCTATGAGTCCTTTTGAACTGGCTCAGGTGACTTCACCCTGCAACAAAATTTATGATGTAAATATAAAGACTGGTGGAGATTTAAGCCTAGATACCTCTTCCGTGTTCAGAGATAAAATTTGAGGAGTTATTTCCCTGGTGAATCATAAACACGATCATCTCCTAGGAGAATTCCTGTACTGAACCTAACATTATGGTTCATCAGAACCTGCAGGCATCCTGACCCTGTGGGAAATGACCACTTTAAATAAAGAGAGCATTTTTGGTGGTGAATTTTGATATTTTCATTATGTGATTCTTTTAGAAATGATGTGATATTTTCATTATGTGATTGTAATTTCTTTCTAAATGGTGTTACTGTCAAAGCTAGGCTTTAGAATGAAAAAAAAAAATCTGATTTTAATTATGTTTTGACTGAACAATATCTCTTTCTTTTCTTTTCTTTTTTTTTTTTTTTGTAATTATCCCACCTAATTATCCAAAAGCCTACATTTGATTTTCTGCATGACACTGTACAATGAAAGGATAAAATTACATGAAGTATCCGAAGCACTTCTTGCTTTTGGTACTTAAAAGTCTTTGGCAATAGACAGAAAGAGAGGTGGTTAGGCAAAATTGGTATTTGTCTATATGTGACACCACCTAACAGATGATTTATTTCCACTTGGAACCTTTTTTATAGCATGTTAATATTTAAAACTTCTTTGGAACGGATAGAAAGCATTAGAGTCTCTTGAATCACAGTCACAGAATTAAACACATTCTTAGCTGGGTATTTGAGTGAGTGCATAATAAGGATGAATTTGGCTGTCTGAAAAGTCAGTGCTGCCTACTTCGAACCATCCTTCACTCACAGTACACTTCTGTGGGCCTGTGTTTTATTTCAGAAAATCCATCAGGCTGTTTTTTCCTCATGACCTTGAAAGTTACCCATCTGGTCAATAGCTCTGGAATAAAGTACCACAAATTCCAGTTCATGAACTTGTTTTAGAACTTTCTTGAGTCTCAAACAGTGCACTCATGGGCAATGTTGAAAATGATCAAAAAAATTCCTGTATACATGTGATTGACAGGAATGATTGCTGACTACATAAAAATGTAGATAATGAACTGCAATTTGAACTCATCCTTTATCAGACACGTTAAAAAAAAGTATGATAAATACTTTGTTGTCTATTGTATTTGACACATGCAATGAAAACCAGCCATGTATGAAACCTAGACTATATTCCTTTCTACTACTTTATTTTCAGAATGCTTAAAGCAACTAACATTAGCTTTAGTAAATATATGTTTCTGATAATCAGAATTCATGCATCTTTCTCCCATGACAAAAAAAAAAAATAAAATAAATAAAATATTAATGAATATTAGACTGTTTTTCTCTGCTGAGAATGTCTTGGAAAGAACAGGACTAGTTGACTTCTGGAGACCCCTTCCAGCCTCAACTCTTCTGTGAATCTTTTGACAGGGAATCCTTGCACCGTTCTGTACTTGCCATCATTGAAAGGTACACTCCATCCATGAACGGACAAAACTACATCTCCATATTTAAGATGTTATAGCATATTGATGACTAATGTTTTTGTTATCCAAAACACCTAATGTTTTGGACTTACACTTTGTTAAATTGGTGATGAAATGTTACAAGTGTAACCATATTTTTATGCTAACCATTCTTTATGCTAAGCAGTTCCAGAATACTTCAACTAGCTTGATTATTACAGCCTATCTATAGGTGCTACTTAAGAAAATAAGACTACAGTGTTTTAGCTATTTTTATTGAGCCATGCTTTTCTGTTTATGCTTTACATTATGCTTTATGAAATACTTTATGCATAATTAATGGATATTTCTTCATATAGATCAATTTAGTTATTTTATTTAGATGAGAATCTTAAGAGACTTTCTTAAAGGTGTCGGAAACCATTCTTGGACACGAGTTTGAAGTGAAAGATAAAAGTGATTTTGATTTGGAATGTGAAAATGAAATGTAGAAATCTAGTCTTAGGATAACGGAAGAATGCACATCCAAGAAATTAGCAGTGTCTCCACTGTTCTTTTCCAGGCAGTCATGTCTTTGCCTTTCTTCAAAGTCATATTTTTACTATTAACTGGCTGGAGCATGTATTGATTAGCATATACCAGATTTATTTTTCTAAGAAAACACAATTTAAAATTTGTTTTCATAGAACTTCACCTCGTTCAGTACTCATTCAGTAATAATTATTTAACAAATTGGTTTTAAGCAATTCTGCAGATGAATATTCCAGTACTTCTAGTGAATCTGTGTGTTTAAAGAACCTTTACTGTTTTAGCTACATTTCCAAATAATTATTTACATTTTAAGTAAACTGTAAGACATATAGTAATATATGTCTTACAGCTTACTTAAAATAATATATATATTATATATACTATATACTTATATACTATAATATATATAATATATAATATAATAATATTATAATATAGTAATATATTATTATTATTATATATATATTATGTATTATATATACTATATACTTATATTACTATACTATATAGTAATATGCTTCAAATGACATCACTGACAATTAAAAAATAACCTAAAGAAATAGGTGTAATTTTTCAGATGGTCATAATAGATATACTTACTTTTTGAAAAATGTATTTTTGCTTGTGTATTTGGGATATATCTATAGGAGTTAACTTATTGTCAGGAAACCTCCCCATTTAGTTTGTATTTTAAAGTACCCATTGAACTCTATATTGTTCTGCAAACCACTACACTGAATATTTTCCTACAGAAAGTATATTCTGATTTTGCAGTAAAAGCAGTTTAAAGGTTTTTCAGTAGAAATGTAAAATACACAAACAAAACACACAAAGTAGCAACAACAATAACAACAAACACTTGCACCTTTGGCTGTCTAAGTAATTAACCTTGGAGTATAGTTCTGGACACAGACTTCATCCATTATTTTGTCTGTAACTACCTTTTTATCATTTTCCTCTTCAGTTACCTCTTCTAAATGTATTTCTTCCAACAGTCTATTTTTCATAATGAAAGTGTATGCAATCCTGATGAAAATTAAATTGTATTGTTATGTTCATTCATGCCTCTTTTTCCCCTATTAAATCTGTACTGCATTTTCAAATACCATTCATTTTATGAACAAAACTAACCATTTTCCATCTCAAAGCCTATATTTTGAACCTTTGGCATGTTTATTACAAAAGTTGCCTAGCTACAGCATTCATCAAGAACATCATTTGTTAGATCTAACTTGAGTGATCTAAAAGTTAAGTAATGTAAATTACTTAAGAGAATATTTACATTCTCTTAAATATCTTCCTAGATGGGATATATTTCTATAGTTATATCCTTCCACTTTCTCTAGAGAAGCATAGTTGATTATCTTAAATTTTTATACCTTTTTAATTGGTCATGATAAAAAATGTGTAAGTCCTAAAGTCGACCCTACAAAAATCAATGTACTTCTAAATTTAATACATTTAATACAATTTGGGCAGTCTAGCTGAATGAACAGTAAACAGATATTGGGGTCTACATGTTGCATAAGAATAGTAAAAAAATTGAGCCCATTACCTAATTTTGGAAAACAGTTTGACTGCATATGTTGGAAAATATGTCATCATTGATACAGTTTCAGTTAAAAATAAATAAATCCTTGTTCCTAATCTCCCAGAAAGTGCATGAAAATCTGTGTTTACATACCTGCTCTTTTAGACTTGAAATGCCTGGCTTATATGTTACTTAAATTTAAAATTTGATCCTATACTTCTAGGAGTTATTGCTGAATTTTCCTAAGATTAGATACCATGATTCTCCTCATTCACACTGTCCAGCATATCTTGTGAACAGGCATTAAAAAGAGAACATTCTCAATAGTATTAATAATTAATCTTTTTAATAATGGTAGCAGGTAAAGTCAATCAAAAGGTGAGGTTTAAGGACTAAAAAGTTCCACTTGTATTTGATGTATGCATTAATAATTCAAATCTTTATTGATAGCTATTTTTTCCCAGTTTATCCAATGAGTTCTATACAGAATACTGTGGTCTAATAGCAATGTATTAAAAATATTTCATCTCATCTTAACAGCATATTTTTCATTACTTAGAAGTTACATTCTGAAATACTTCACTTTTTATGCATCAATGCTTTCTTATTACTAAACCTTGGTGTTTTGAAAGGTTTGTTTATGCTTTAGCTATCTGGACCTGTGATTTTAATGGCATTTTGACAAATGTGGACATAAGCCTCTCTTTGTGCAGAAAAACAAAACATACAAGAAATTCTAAAAGTTTATGCCTACATTAGGAAATAATGGCACAACAGAAATGGACCTGTATGGTAAAACTGTGGGTACTGAGGCTTATTTTTATACTGTATGCTTTTTGTATTTTCTTTGGACTAGCTTTAGTCTGATCCTGTAAACTGAGCTCCTGTTAGTTCAAGCTATCTAGGTATGCTTTTAGCTCACATCTGTAATTTTTTTTGGATCCCAAAAGAGTCCAATTTACTTGCCTCAAGTAGTTCTTCCAAGGATAGCGAGGTGCATTATTAGGGGACAATGAGGAGATTAATTTCTATAGCTCATACCTAATCTGACCTAAAATTTTAATGAAGAGTTACCCACAATACTGTATAGACCATGTACATCTATTGCAGACTGTTCTGTAGTTACATATATGTATTTATATATGTACACATGTGTACATACATATAGGTATGCATGCTTACATGAAATAGAATATGTGCAGGACCTCAAATGATATATACATAAATATTAGTATTGCTTAATTGGATTAATTTTATCTATCACATCTCATTTAGACCCACTTGGACCACAGACAACAAAAGGATCATCGTCCTGCAAAAATGTGTGTGGACAGTCTTTCTGGTCATATCCTTTCTCTAAGGGAAGATTGGTGTATATAACTTTGGAAGTAGGCCTCCGAACTTGCACATTCCATTTTAAGGCTTTGTAGCGCCTGATAACTAGGCTAGGTTTTTCCTTTGAGCACATTATTTTCATAATATTCCAGTTTCAAGAGAAGCTGCTGATGATTTCAATCCAAATATCATCATGGTTGAGATTATAGGATGTTTTCTAAAAACACAACAATTACTGCAAGCCTCAAAAATTATTTACTACTGTGTGTACATCAAAAATGACCGCATGTTTCTCATTGCAGATCTCTTTCAGGAGAATTACTCTGTTTTAGGGTTTGTATTTTTGTTCATACAGTGGGTGGGGGATGGGGGAGAAAACAACAAATCTGTGTAATTTTTAAGGGTAAAGAAAGAGCAGGCAGATGGGAATATTTTTTAGAATGAGGGTCCAGATAATAGTATCATTGTAAATTAAAAAGAGGGCAAGTGTGGGGCACAGCAGGTGTATGTGGTTAGTTGTGGGCATGGAAAGAATTGAGCAGTATTGCACTGATTAGCAGTAGGATCAGTATTTATGTGTGTACAATTAATAATGAATAAAGGATGGAAGTTGAATGGTTATTTTATTTTATTTTATTTTATTTTTGGGGGGGGGGGTATTTTTTCAGAGAATAATATTTGAGACAATGAGAAAATTTAGAATATGCTCTAACAGTTTAGAAAATAGATGAGATAAAAATTTTTTGTATGTAAGCTGTGAGTTAGGAGGTAACAGAATTAGCAGTCTCTGTGAACTGATATCCCTGGACTAGTGAATTCTCTGCTGATGGGCAGAAGAAAAGAAAAAAGTAAAACAATAATAAACACAAAAGAACTCCGTAAAACCACCTTTTCCAAAGATGTCAAGAAAAGACAATGATCCGGTCACAGAAAAGTTGAGAAGCAAAGAAAGTGTTAGCCATTATGAAGAAGCAAGTAGAAGGTACCTGAATGACAATTAGCTAAATAGATATTATTCCACCATGTTAACAATACATTTTGGTCAAACAAATGTACTCAGAAAAAATTAATGGAACTTTTTAGAAAGAGTTGGAGTGGAATACTGAAATTTAATGAATGAGTTCAGAAAAACAATCTAGATCCACTGAAGTTGTGCTTAATCTCCGTGAAAGATTTAGGACAACCCCTTTTTTAAGAAAATAGAAGGAAATGGGATAGAAAACATACTTCATGTTCTATTTGTTCTTGGGAAGACAAAGTGTTGCTTCCACCACTTTCTTTCAGAAAAATCAGTGCTTCAGGGTCATAGATGGCTGGTTCTTAACAGTTCTCAAACAGTGGGATACTGACAGATAACTTGACATTAAATATATTTTCATGAGCAGGCGAAAGAATATAATTGAATTATTTTGACCGTCTCTGCCTTAGATTCTCATTTGTTCTTGGTTTCTTTATGCTTATCTTTAAATAGGTACCAAAAAGAGCTCTTGTGAAATGATAAGAATATTGGCTTCGTTAAAAGCCTTTTAAATCTTGTTTAATTTTTGTAAGTGAACTTGTGTGCTATACTTTGATAGGAGGATTCTATCATAAAACAGTATTTTTGAGACAGGGATGCTTTTCATATTTTTAGTGTCTTCTCTTTTGATGTTTATCGAAATAATAAGCATGGCTTTTGTTCGTTTACTTGTAACAGAAGTGAACGTAACTAGGAATCTACTTAATGATCATAGCCAGGTGAATGAAAAGGATTTCAGGCTGCTCAGAAATCATTGTCATGATTCAGAAAGGCAAATCTGGATGATCAGTGAGATAAGATATTTGGGAAAAGCATTGAACTTAAAATGAAAAACATATGTTTGAATGCTACAGAAAAGATGCCCGTAATGTAAAATGCATTCTGAAATATTTTCCCTGAATATCAAATCTTAACATGTACCCTTGGGCTTAGGCAAATAGATATTATTGAGTTTGTACTTCCTGTTTATACAGAACAAACAAAATATGCTTGTGGCTCATGACCAGGAGCCCACATGCGACTGCAATTCAAATTAACAAAGATGCTACCAAGATTGAGGGCGGTGACGATGGAGAGTGCCTCTGCTGTCTGTAGAATTCTTCCCTGATGGCTGAGCTAATCTCCCTTTGTTGCAGGTGATGCTTGCTAGAGACCTTGTAGTATCAAAATATTTCTAATTTTTTCAACTCCTGTTTGAAATTGCAATTGTTACTGCCTTTTTCTGAATTTAAAAGAAAAAGTTGGTTATTCTTATCAGTGTGTTTCTTCTACTCTCCCCTCCTGTTGTAGTACTTGTCTTGGGTTTTTCAGGCTTCTCATTGAAAAATAATGCCTGTTTAATTTAATTTCCTGCCAATTTTATATTAACCACAATGGTAGAAATTTAGAACAGTACAAATATGTGATTTGAACAGGGAAAAGAGTTGTGTGGGTTGAATCTATTCATGCAGAATAGTAATTGTTCATTAATATTTTGTTTGTCTTTCAACAAGTTTCCAGCAATTAAGAATGAATAGGAAAAAAAAAAAGGATAATGACATGTTTTATCAAAATTCAAGGGCTTAAAGAAACACTTTGAATTTATGTGATGAGTTGATGTAACTCTTCTGCTTTTTTTTTTCAGATCTACCCTATACGTATCTCACAGTTGCTGTGTTAGTCTTGACATTGATTGACTCTGTGAAGCTAAAAGGAATTATAACATTATTTAGGTTTGACTCATCACCAGTGCTTTTTGTGCTTTGGCACAAACTCTAATACAAAAAAAAAAAAAAAAAAAAAAAATCCATTCAAATATAAGAAAAATCTTTGCTATGAGAGTGACATAATGTTGGAACAAGGTGCCCAGAGAGGCTGTGGAGTCTTCTTTCTCAGAGATACTCAAAACCTGACCAGACATGTCCTTGGGCAAAGTGCTCTTCGTAATCCTACTTTAAGCTGGGAGGTTGGACTAGGTGATCTCCAGCGGCGCCTTTCAATGTAAACTGTTCTGTGGTTCAGTGAAAAATCTGAGCTAGATAGATACTTGGCCAGCTTAAATCATGGCTGAAGATATCATATGCCCTTTAAAGTGGGAAGTCATCCAATATGAGAGTTAGGGAAAAACAAGAACTTTAACTGCTGATCTTCCAGTGTTTTGGGTAATGCCCAAGCTAATGCTGAGTAAGCTAGCAGAACTATTAAAAACAATGTATCTTGCTTTAGCTTGGTACTCAGTTTGGGCTAATTTTTTATGCTTCTCATTTTATTAAGTTGCTTCTTGGATAGCATTTTACAGTTTAAAATCGTTTCAAAATCCTGGTGCTGTTGAGATGAAGGTGTTGCAGCAGCAAGGGAGGCCTGATAGAATCTTGCTATTTTTATCCAAGTGCTAAGTAATGAAGAGAGAAAATTGCTAACTGTCCCTTGTTACACTTTAGAGCATCCACTTTGTATCCAGAATCAATAGTGAGGTAACTGGCTGAGAAAGGGTGAAAACCCTTGCTCTCAATTAACCATAAAAAGAATTGAGTCTTTCACCCTTCTACTTCCTGCCGTTGAACCAGGTGAACCAGGATTTGAACCAACTGTATTTACAGAACTGGTAATAATTTCTATACAGAAACCATGATAGAATATCATCCCTAAACAATGTGAAGTAGCAGGAAATAAGATGCAAAACAATAATTTTAGAAAATGAAAGGAAAATCTTCATCGTAATGAAGAAAAAGTGTCACAATTAAGCCTTATTCAGCTATATGGTTATATTGCTTTCACCTAGTCTATTCACAGACTGTCCCTGATTCCTACCTCCGAAATTAGGGTTTGTCATGAATTGAAATACAATTTTACTTTCTAGCTTGGATAAAGAAGAGTTAATCAATGCAGACTATGATAAGCTCTGTACCACAGAATAAGTCTGTATTTGGCATTGCAGAGATTTTTGTTCTGCTGGTGAGAAGAAAAGAAAATATCTGGTTCTTGAAGTACAGCTGAAAGAAGGAAGAACATGTGATTTACCTTTTATTTCAAGGGTGCATTTTTTTCTCCATGATCTGATCATCTCCATGATCAGATATAATTGGGCATAATTCTACGTGCTGTTACCAGAAAATTAATCAACCTTCAGAGGGAGAAAATAATCAGATCTCTTGCATTCCTATAAAGTGGTGTTTCCTGTGAATCCAGTAAGGACTATCATTACTAATGATTGCTATGAAAGTAGTAAAGGCTAAGGATTGCTGTTTTGCTAGGAAAGACAAACTGAAAACTAGTGGGCTTATTTGCGTAAAAGCAGCTCTACCGTATTCATTCACAGTTCTGGCAGATGGAGCTGTGTTAATGTTGTGAACTGAAAATGGATGAAGCTAAACATAACCCTCTCCTCTCCCCACATGGACATGTGCCTTAGTTTGTCAGCACCTGGAAATTTTTCATGCCAGTTTTTCTGTGAAATGTTATCAATGAAAACAAATTAAAGATGTAGTCTGTTTCTCCTGGTTACAGTGTGGTTTGAATCCTTGTTCCTAACATTGCAATAAATGCCAGAGAAATACAGTATTTTACAACTGACTTTTTGGAGATATTATTCCTGATATCTATCCTTCTTCTCTTCAGTTTGTCTCACTATAGAGTTTTCTTTAAAACCTCAAAAGTTTCACTGATTGGGATCTAAACAAAGATTAGGCTGCATGGGAAAAAAAAAAAATCCTGTTTATATTTTGTTAGATTGTTTTTATTTTGCATTCATAGCAGTTGATGTATAAATACAATTTCTTGTGTATCAGCATTTTAGTGCTCATAATTTTCTTGATAGGGATTAAATTTCATGTAACTTTTAAATGTTCATGTTAGTAATAATTAAAGGGCGCCTATGTTTTATATACAGTACAGGTCATTGCCCTTTTCAGAGGCATTTTTTTAGCAATCTTATAGTTTTGTATTATCATCTTTAAGATATAATCATTTGTCATTGTAAAAATGTTTACCATAATTAAATTTTCACCTTAATTTTCCAAATATATAAAAACTCACTATCTTTTATGATCCACAGTTCTGACTATTGCTATGTTTATCCAAATTATACTATCTAAAGCATATGGTGTTTTATATATGGTGTTACTGTAAAATGCAGTAAGGATATCCTTTTTTTTCTGTTCTTAAAACACATTAAATTCATCAGATGCAGTGTTTGTCAACTACATAGGTATAAAAATGTATTATTATCAATATCTCTTTCTTCTAATCAGCAAACACAGGTCATGGTGTTATTCCATGAGACATAATGAACTCAAATTTAGCAATACATTTGCCAGAGAAGACTTGGTTCTCAGAAGTAATGCAATATAGAGGTCAGAACTGTGATATTTATACTGTTAGTAGAAGCGCAATTAATGCTGCAGAATAACAATTAAACATGTACATCATTCATTGGGAAAATATTTCACCAGCATTATATCATACTCATTAATACTCTGTGGAATGGGCTATATGGGTGAACTGAACTGAATGTTACTTGTGTTAGTTTTGTGTCAGATAATTCCTACTCAGTTCAGCACTTGAGAAAAAAAGAAAGATGAACATCTGGATCTGTTTTAAAGCACATTATTAATAACTAAGTAAAAGCATGTGAAATTTCTCTTAGTTTAGAGAATAATTTATTATATTCTTAGGGATTTTCAGTCTTATTTATAAAACAATCTGGTTTTGCAACTGTTCTGTATATTCTTCTCTATATGCCACCCAGGAACGACATATATTCTTTAAAGAATACGGGAAAGGAAAAAGGACAGTCAATTTCTTTTAATTCCAGTTGCATCCCTCTGGTTCTTGTAGTAACTGCAGATGGTATAGAGTGTTTATGGTGCAGTGTGTCTTGGCTACAAGATTATATCTGAAAAAGGAGGCGGAACATTTACTAAATGAAACCATAAAAACCTTAAGCAAAACCCTAAAGAGAGAGTGGTAATATTTGTCTCCAATGTGAAATTTCAAAGAGGTTATCCCAAACTAGTCTTTTGAATACTTTGTAAGTAGGACAACAGGTATGCAGTAACTGTTTATGATAGGCTTTGCATCCCACCCTTGAATTCTTTGAGGTCTCCAGTGTCTCTAAGTGTCATACTCTCCAGTTATCTACAGTTACATACAGTGCAGGTGTGATTTTCCTAGGAGAAACCTGAATAAGGGGCAGGACCTTCATATTTTAAGGGTAGGTTCTGTTGAGCTTAGCTCTGAGTTGCAGTGCATTACTTTTACTACTTCAGAGGTAATCTGTATCCAAAGGTATTTAGCATCTTTTAAACAGTGGTTCCTAAACTGTGGCCTGTGGTTCACTGGGAATTTGAGAGTTACCAGTTCATCATATGGCTATATACATATAGGTCTGTAGGGCCTTTCAAATGTACCTTCTTATGCCTTCTCAAGAAATTTGGTAACAAGCAAACGAAGCAGCCATCTGTGTGAAATTATGAGCATTGCCTCCTTAATTTGCAAGTTTTCTAAACTTGTCACAGTATCCCTAGCAGTTAATTCCTTACTTGAGTTATACTGTGATATTCAAGAATAACCTGTGGGAGAAGATCTAAGTAAATCCAAATTGTGTGAGGTTCTCAAAGTTTATATTGTTGGTCCAGAACTTAGTAGTAATTGATGCATACATGTATATAGCTACAGCATACAGTGCCTCATTACATGATGTTTTGGTCTGTCAAACAGTTCACAGCCTAAGTACTGACTAAAACAAGGATTTATAAAGTTATTTTTGTAGTGTCAGTATGATCAGTGAAAATGTATATCTTTAACTGTAGTCAAGTGGAAGTTTTGGATCCATTTTAATATATACATTAGCTATCATAAATTGTCAGTAAAAAACTAATTCTGAACATGGAACTTTGCTAAACACTTTAAAAATTGCTGGTCTTGCACCTGTTATTGCTAAATCTGTTCTTTTTTTTTTTTTTTTTTATCTGAAATGTACATGCTACATATGTGCTTACCAATACATATTAAGTATATTTACTAATATTCTTTAATATTTAATATGGGAGATAATATACAAATCACTCTTGCCTGTATGTGTGATTCCACAAAAGCTTGTCATTTCAAAGATAAGCTGTGTGATTTAAGCTAGATCTTGTTTTAAAGCAAAATGCAGTTTCCTGTTGAGAACTAGCATACAGATATTCCTTACATGCCTAGATGCTTTAACTGAAAGCAGGTTTCTTCCACTCCAAGCATATATATGTATTGCCACTAAATACTATTTAGCATACTATGTATATATGCCCATATACCACCCATAGAGCCTAATCCCCTGACTGCACAGAGTATGTAACAGCCAGAGAGTGTGCTCACTGGGGAGCCTGCCAAGAAGGGGGAGACTGTAGGTTTTTGATTTCTTGCAACACAGGGCAGACAGCTCTTTCATCTGTACAGGGGTAAAAACTCTGCCTGAGGAAGCATCAGAAACCCTCTTCTCCAAGGGCATAGAGTTCCCATTTGCTGACCTAGCCTGATGTTTAGGGAGATTTGTAGTTTGATAGGTGCTCAGGTGTAGGATGGGTTGGAGAGAATCCTGAGGCTTATTCACCTTCAGACTATCAACTTTTGCTCCTCATCCACCTGGGCACTGGTGACAGTTGTTGACTGTATCAAGGGGTGGCTGCATGTCTCTGATGGGAGAGGGTGAAGAGCATGTGGGGCCAGGTGTTGTTTTGACACTGAAAGGCTTGGGAAGGACCAGATAGATCCTGAGGACCAACAGCTGGTCTTGCAAGAAAGGGATCTTTAAAGATCACTTCTAGATCTTTAAACTAGAAATGGCTGTGGAGGGAAATCAAAACCACAGTAAAGTAAGGAAGTGGTGGGCAGGGGTGGCTGCCACTGGGTGCACGGTGGCTGCCACTGGGTGCACGGTGGCAGCTACAAGAGACAGTTTTGCAATGATGAAGCAGGGTAAATGCAGGGGCGCCTCCAGCATGCCATGTGTATGCAAATGCAAGCAGACTGGGAAACAAGCAGGAGGGACTGCAGCTCTGCGTGCAGTCACAGAGCTACAGCTTTGTTCAAATTACTGGGCTGATCTGGGAATAGTCAGATTGGAAAGAAACAGCAGAGCCAGCTTGCAAGATATAAAATACTGTCTTTGTCTGGCATCTTTTTATATACTTAGAAGTCAACCTGTGGAGAGCACAAGAAGAGAACTGATTGTTAACATAAGCAAAAACAACAATGAAAGAGATGATGGAAGAAAATCAGTTGTTCACCTCTAAAAGTATAGCTTAGGTAAATATACTTGATCTTCACATTGATTTATTATTTCTCTGAGGTAATTTAATGTGTGCAAATTGTCAGTAATACAGTACATAACCTATTAAAATATTAAAGTGTAATGCAAATGACACAGACACTTTGTGGGACATGTTATTTTAAAGGTCTTTGTCCTTCCATTATGATTTAAAGTTAGTTGGAAAGGTTTTAGAATACTTGTGCAGCTCAACAAACAGCTTCCTTCTGAGTACTTGGGGAAGAGAAAGATCTTACTGAGAATCTATGGGGAAAAATATTAAAGTTGTATATTGTAGATCTAGGGTCTTAACCTAGCAGTTGTAATCCTACTGTATGATTTATACTGTTTCCTCATACTTCAGTGAAAGGAACAGCAAGTCTATTTTTAATGTGCTCTTTTAATCTGCGTTATTTGTGCTCTCCATTCTTTTGTTTTGCTCCTCTATTCTACTCACATTTGATATATTATGAAGCCTTAAATTAAATTGCTATAAAAGCACTTTTCAGCTGAAGAATAGGAAACTTTAAAAGGTCAAAGATTCACCAGAAGAATATCATGACTTGTAGCTTAGAATTTTCTCATATTTATAGCAACACTCACATTTGTAAAGTTCTGATCTACTTGTGCCAAGAAGGCTCAGTGTTATATTTGTAGTCCTGCCACTTTATCATCAGCATTGAATATTACATTATATCTTAAAAACAACTGTAAAAATACTAATTCCAGTTGAAACTCCAGCCCTCTACTTCTAAATGTAATGTGGACTCCTGTTCATCCAGACTTGCATAAGTGGCTGTAGTTGCTGTTTCCTCCCTTCTGTTGTGCATACACGTTTCCACCCTATAGTGTGACGAGAGGTGCCAGTAGGGGTGTCTCATTCTAACATACTGCTGGAAACATATCTGAATATGAAGACAGGAAGCACCCTCAGATCTCATATTCTAAACATAGGGAAGTCTGCAGAGTGTCTTATAAAAAGGATCAGTCAGTGTTTGTTTTAGAAGGTGCTTTCTAGAATATGTATATACCTGCATGCACATATTATGTATGTGTGTAAACACATTTGTCTGTGTTTACATACATATATAACATATATAATATATAATATGTATATAATATATACACAGTATTTGGGCATACAAATCTATGTGGTGAAATTAGGTTCTTTATTAGAATATCAGATGATTTTATGTGGTTTTCTAGCCTTGTTAACAGTAAATTATTTCAAATGTATCATTACTGTTGAAGTGCAGTTTAAATCCTAGGAGAATCCTCTAGTTTTCTTACTGAATATCCCGCCTGCATTTAGTGTCCTCAGAAATGTGAAGGATCGACTCTCCCACTTCCTGGAATATTCACAAATGCCAAAGTTCAGCATGTAGACTTCTAGAGTAACAGTAATATCTGTCATTTTGAATGAATACAAATCTATAACAATCTATGTTTGTACAGTCTCAGTGGAAACATGTGGTGTCAGCTGTGCTTGCAGTACTTTAAAGACTTTATTAAGTTAGCTGGCAACACACCCTATCTCCAGGCACTGAATTTTATGGCGAAGAAGCTAAGAGAATGAACTCTAACTTCTTTTTCCCTTCCCCTCTTCCAATTTTTCCCTTCTTCTCCCCCTCCCCCCCCTTCTCCCCTCTCCACTTTTTAACTTTTTGGTGTCAACTAGCTTCTAAAACCACAAGAAATTATTTTAAAGAAGCCTTATGGATGTGTTGCTATGTTGCCAATTCACATAATATAGTTTACCTGTGAGAATTTATACCCACCCATACCCTCTTATACATATACATGCACACACTGTCAAGTACTTTTATGCAGTCTGATATAAACTCCATTCAAATTATTACTATTGAGCAAGGGAAACTGAACAGAATTTATAAATAATCGTAAAATAGTTTGCTTAGCTTATGCAGCTGCTTGAAAGGAGTCTATACAAAACTGCATGATGGTTCTAGACACTAAAAGTCCCCAGATACTCTGTCCAGTGGCCTTTTAAGGACTGTACTTACTGTTTGATTTAAATTAGAAAAAATTGTTTAATGAGTAAATGTTGAAATACTAGTTTGCTTAAGTCATGTTTTGAGAATCAGTTGTTCATAGACTGAACTTTTCAGTGACATTCAGAATCTTTTCTCTTGCAGCCATTTCGTAGAGTGACGTTTTCTGTTGTGAGTCAGCCTCAGGACCCACATCAAGGGTCATTGCAGAGTTGCTATGACAGCGGTCTGGAGGAGTCAGAAACACCAAGCAGTAAGAGTTCATCAGGGCCAAGACTGGGTGCCCTTCCACTCCCAGAGGACAACTACGAAAGGACTACGCCGGATGGCAGTGTTGGTGAGGCAGAGCATATGGAAAATGGTAGGGGCAAACACAACATTCACACATATAATCTCACTAGCAAGTGATACTAAGTAGACTTTTGAAAGGTCAGTCCAAAATAAATAAATTAATTAATTAAATAGTTTAATTGTAAGTATTTTATTTTAAACTTTGTTAAAATCCAGATACATAAATTAATGAAACATAACACTACTAATAAACCCAGCACTTTTTTCTCTTTACATGTTTTTAAAACTATACTGCAGAAGCAGTTAAAACATTGACAAAATACCAGTAGAGGCCTGGGGAGATGGTAATTGAATTAATTTCCATATTTTTCATTTTAGATAAAATACCATATATCTTCTTTTCTTTCCATTTTTGATTCAACAGCTACTTAGGAAATTTCCCAGAATGCAATATGTACAGCATCACAGAAAGAAAGCAGGATATAAAAACCCCACTCTAGAGAATTCTCTTTTCCCCCAAAATGCTATATAGTCTGTATTCAAAATAACACTAAGTGTCAAGTCCATTCTTCATTATTTAGAAAAGAAGGATGTTACTTTCTTTTTGTTCACTTTATTTTGCACAATATTTTTAGAATATCTCATTCAAATTCAGCATCTATTTATGTAGAAGGGGAAAAATTTCATTTCTTATTTATGCTCTAGTAATTTTTCATCAATTACAAAATAAAAGTCATTTAAATTTCTTCTTTTCTGTCTAAAACTATTTAGATTTTAAAAAAAATCTTTTCAATTTGAAATATATTTCATAAACCCTGAATGATTTACTGCACTCCACTTACTGGCCTTCATCTAAAGTTTTATGAAGTCAGGCACTGACTTCATTGTGTTTTGATTTGTCCATAAACAATAAAATAAATTACTGTATGTCAAAGTGTACAAATTTTTGATAACCAATGAAATAATGGGTTTGCTAATCCAATTGGTATTGTTGGGTATACTCGAGGGGTGGTGTATTTTCTGGTATAGACTGACTGAACGAGTTTGGATAAGCATATGTTTTAGTTTTTCAGAGATTACAGCACTGGTTAATTGTTCTTCATTTTCTGTCTTTCCTGAGATAGACATGTTTACCAAATAAAAGTAAATTGTTTTCCATGGTAAGATATTGCCAAATCTAGTATAATTGACTGAAGAATGTCTGTAGCGCTCTACAATTGCTTATAATGTATATTCCCCCAATAACTGATCAATTAATTCAAAAAGAAGATGGTATTATCCATCTAAAAATAAGATACATTAGGTTATGTGTAAGTGTGTGTGTATATGTATTCTACTTGGTTGTTTGTATGAATATGTCTCTTCATGTTTACTTTTTCTGTGTGAGTGACAGGGGAAAAAATGATGCTGGTACTACAAGAAAAATTGCAGAAAAAAAGATTTCTAGACATTAACCCTAAAATAGGATGATTGCTTCATTGTCTGTTTTGCGATAGACTTTGGTTAAGAAAATCTAACTAAACAATTTGTTCATTTCCCTAGACATGTAGCAGTATAGTTGATTGCTGGACATGAAATTCTGAGTTCAGAAAGCGTGTTAACATGGAGTATGTCTTAACCATATAGGAAAAACTGGAGAGCAACAATTGAACATAATTTTGAGTATATTCTGTAGTCAATGAAAATAACCACCTTACTGAAACATAACTGAAAATGAAAAGTGCTTGAGTGGTGTGAAAAATGAAAGCAAACCAGTTTAAGTTTTTTAGTTGATGTTGAAACTGGCAATGCATTCTAGTAAAAGAAGAATTTTTAAACATTACTTTGATTTTTTCAAAGATGATAACTTAAGTTTGGTAGGATAAACTTGTTTGATTCAGTTTTAAAAATAGTATTGTATAGATAGAATAGTTAGAAACGTATAGACAAATGTGTTATTACATGAATAACTGACTGGAATCAAAAGTATCTTGAAAAAAATATTGTATGGCAGGACCTGCATACAGTAATTAAGGATTCCTTCTCCTTTATATAACCTTGAACTGAGACCTTTGAAAGGTGGGTGACATTGTGATGAAAATTATACTCTACAGACTTTTGGAGTTTTCTGTCACATTTTAAAAAACAAGATTTCAACAGTTGGATGTCATCCGCCTCCAGAATATTTTGTTAACATTAGTCTATAAATAATGACAGAACAGGATAGAATGTACTTTTGTTCCTCCATATATGTAACATCTGACATTTGAGTAAGTTTTTTTAAGTCCACTTGTATTTTAACTATTTTAAGCAAAATTGTATTGTTCAAATTCTGATAATGTAATCTTCAATATTAATGGATCAGTCTGACAGAAATAGAATTGGAATTGAAATCTGTCAAGTGTTCAATTTGTCACATCTAATTGGAAACTAGGTAAGATACAGAGTTTAGCTTGGTTAGGTTTTAATTAGAATTTATACTGGGTTTTCATTCAGATTTTCCATGGAAATGACAATTTGAAAGCTACCTTAGTTCTTGTTAGTACTTGGAATATTTACTATTTATTTTCATTTGTCGTGAAAAAATGCAGTTATAATTAATTGCTTTGGGTTTCCACTCATTTTAAAGTTTGCAAAGATCATTTTCAGCACTATTCAATAAACCCTCTGATGTGTTTGATACGTTTTTGTGCCAGATAAGATGACTAAGGAAAACGAGTCGTTTTTATAGTTAAGGAAAAAGTGAGAAGGTTAAGTTCACAACAAGAGTAAATACAAGATTCAACTTTCTTTTTGCTGGTAAGATGCCTCTTTCTACTTTCTCAGGCTAGGGTAAACCACTAAAATGAAACAACAGGGAAAGGGGGTCATTTTTTTAAGAATATGTTGTGCATTGCCTGCCAGCCTACATGACTGTCAGATGTAGATTGAAGTTTTGTTCTGATGATTAGCTGTGGTGTCAGATGCAGGCAAAAAAGAAAAAAAGAAAAAAAAAAAAGAAAAGAAATGCTAGCAGATTGACTGTGAAAATTCAGTATGCAAAGATCTTGTTAATTAGTAAAATCTGCAGAACCAGAAGTTACTTCTGAGTTAATTTATCCCCTGCCCTTGGAGCTTTCCTTACAAGGAAATTCTGCTCATATGTACAGCCTTCTTCTCTAATTTTGCTGTTAGAATGGCACTGTCTTAATGTGAACTGCACAATAATTTTCTCAAGAACATTTTTATTACATTTGTACTTACATCAAGTCTTTACATCAAGTCTTTTGATGTAAATTAATTACTGTCTTAATTACTGTCTTTACATCAAGTGTAAAGACATTACCATGGTAAATGAGTTTCCTAGTTTTTTAGTCATAGCCTTCTGTTTCTGACAATGCCTAATGCAAAAATCCTATGGCAGCTACTTCCAGAACTACTTTACCTCCTGACTCTAACAGTTAATAGTCAGCATATGCTTTAAATTGTGATTTTCTAAAAGATAGTAGTAAAAAGGAACCTAAGTTATCATGAGACGTAATTTTCTTAGTGTTACTGGCCTGAATGATATCTTTCAACAGTGAGTTCCTCTGAAGGCTATTAAAATTGTTTTGTTCTTATTAGCTTTTTATACATTTTTCTCTTACTATACATCTTTAGTATATGTGCTTTTTTATAATTATAAGAAAGAGCATGGAAGTATTCCATTTTGCTCTTTAAATACTGTGGATTTTGTTTCCTTATCATTTGTCTTTTCTCAGAACAATATATTCCTAGGCTTATCAGTCTTTGATCAAGATGTGCGTGCTAATTTTTTTCTTTCCATGAACTTCTGCTTTATATTCCAATGTGGGGGTAACTAGAGATGAATATTCACCATTCGTGGAATGGACAAAACATCCTTTTAATATTAATTTCTATGCTATTAATCATACATAGAATATTTAAGCAGAACTTTTCATTGTTCTGTTTCACGTTCATTTACATAGTTCTGCTAGGTCTCTTTTGTCTTTCTTGAAATCTTCTTAGAAATATTTGATTATACTCCAGTTTTTCAGATTTTTGTATATTTGGTATTTATTTTTAAGTGGCCTAATCAGTTTGATTCTTTGTTAAATATAGATAAATACCTCTGGCAGTGAATCTGCAGCACTGTAGATTTTGGCTCACATGCTCTTTCTTGGGAGATTTGTTCCCATGCAGTTGTAATTAGTTGTAATTGCTTGCCACATCTGAGATATCTATGTTAATGCTAGCTCAGGTATTTCTGCATGAACATATCTGTTATCTGCATTTAGAATGCAGTGCAGCATTCTAACTCAGCCTGTGTTTCAGTAGCGAATATGTAAGGGTGGGAGAACAGCAGTCATCTCTGTGAAAGAAGGAAAAGTAAGGGAATGGTTTACAGCTGACATTTTTACAAGGGGAAATGGAGTCAAGAAAGATTAAGGAACATGTCTGAAGTCACACAGGAAATAAGGGGCAGAGTTTGAAGAAGAGCTCAGGATTTCTGTGATTCAGTTACTTGACTCCTACAAAGAAATCAGTAGATAAATTACACTCCAGCTGACACATGGAGGACTAAAAAGCAAGAAAGAGAAGTGCATTATCAAGGTTCATACAGTCTGATAATATGCTACATTCACAGCGACAATTTAAGATTTAACTGTAAGTGTCAAAGTTTCAGTGTAGAGCAGGAATTCATGGTATGTAAGATAATGACTTGAAAATGTGAAAGGAATTTTGATGATTAATAGGTTTACTTAATTTTATTTACGAGTCTCACTTTTGCTTGTAAGGTAGAGTATTGGTCTGTTCTCTAGACAAAACTGTTAATAAAGTGAAAAAAGAATCAATTAGTTTACAGAATCCATTTCCCTTTAGGTTTTTACAGTGCAAATAAAAATACAGGTTAATATTCATGAAGAGTTAAATGTCCTTATTGTAAACCAGACATTCATTGGCTTGCTTCAAAGAATCTTTGCAGTTCCCATTATTTTCAGGTGTACTTCCTGAATTCTCTTGAATTCAGGTCCTGAAATTGCATGTGAATAGTTCTGTTTTTAAACTCTACTGAAAATGTTAATGCAAGTAATGCTGATGCATACATCAGAGGGTTTGAATCAGTAAAGGTTTTCAATATAGTGATAACATGCTAATAGTTTTTGTTTGTTTGTTTGTTTGTTTTTTCTTATTTCAGTGCTTCATCCACTGTTTCTTAAACATTACCCTGCATGACTCCAAAATACCAGAAAGTGCTGCACAAATTATTGTATAATGTATATACATAAGAGTTCTTATCCTCGTTTTTGATAAATCCCAACCTATAAATATACACACAATGAACACTGGAGTCTGTAAATCTGGCAATATATACATGGTAATGTTTTAGAACACATATTTGGTGACTTATGTCTTGAGCCAATTTGTTCTGAGAATGGAATATTCTGATAATATCTGTAAAAGGCAATTTTATAAGAGGAAAATCAGTTTCTCAAGCAGAAGATGACTTCACAGGGATCTCTGTTATACTAGTATAGCCTTATGTAAGAAAATTAACCTACCTCGGAAAAACTCGGGCTGTTTTGGTCCTTGATTTCTTTCCCCCTTTTTAATCTTTTACCATGTTTATTTAGATGACCTTACTGCATATGTCAGCTTTTTTACCAGAAGAACGTATGGTTTGCTAACCTATGTGCATAGTAATACTTTAAAATTCAAAACCGCATGGTATTCTTTAAGAGTTACTGTGCACTTTGAAGTGTTATATATGTATACTTAAAAAGAAAATGAGGGAAATATATTTTGATTGGGTTATACATTGCTAGTGCTGATGTATTTTTACTTCATTCGGTTAATGACAATATAGAAAGGTAAGCAATTCTTTTAGGTTGTGAATTACATGGCACTACACTTATTTTATCTTATCTGCTATTCTATGTTTACATTGTACTTCAGCATGCAAAGCAAAGGACCAAATATAGGCCAACTGTGAGCACAAATAACTGTTTCAAACTACCAGAACAGTATGTTATGTCCTCTCTCCTTATCTTTTTATTTTCTGTGACTATCCAGAGAAACACCAACAACCGCTGCATGCTTTCTATTCATGAAGTATGCCCAAGTATCATTGTGAATTGTTTTCAGCTTGATTAGGATTTTGGGTGCTCAGACAGTGCATGATTGGATCTGCTGGAATCATAGAAGGAATGCACACTTCTGTGTTGGAAATCTACCCCTACTCATTGATAGCAAAGCTAATTCTTTGTTTTTCTGATATTCTGAATAGCATTGTTATTTCTCTAGCTATTCTTTGTTGCTCTTGCATTATATTTGCTCTAGTTCCCTTTGTACTTCATAGTGAAGAGCAGCATATGGCTCACTTAAAAAAATTAATATTATAAGATTGTTTCCTCTACTTATGATTTCAGTATCCTACTCTTGAAAAGAAAATATATATGACAATAATTGCTTGCCACTCTTAAAAATGATATGTTATTACCAGACAACTTGAACTACCTTTTACTAAAACATATTTCTCTTTCATTACCTTTAAAAGATGAAGTCATATTCCATCAGTTTTTAATCAATAACTTGAAAATGGAGAAAGATGCATTCTTAAGGATGCGTTACTGCAGTTTTATCTGTTAGAAACAGTGAGGGAAGGGTTTATATGCATGCATGTGGGTGTGCATGCATGTATACTTCTTGGTGAGTCAGTTCTTACTGCAAATACCCATGAGATCTATACAGTTGCACTTACATAACCTGCTTCATCTATGAATTTCAAATCAATTCAATGAGGTGGATAGGAAAGAACATACTAAACTGAGAAATGGAGAACTAAATCATCATAAAGTGAGGTGGTATGTCCAACGTCATCCTGTGAATTGATCTTTTGTCCGGTAATTGATCCAAGAGGTAAAGCCAAACACTGTTCATCCCCAAGGAGTAATAATTTGGAGACCAACTTCCAGCTTGCAGTCAAGTTGATGAGAGTTTTGCTATTGACTTAGTGGAGTTAGGCTTTTATCCAAGTCCTCTGTGCCAGCTGGTAGCTCAGGCTGCCTCCCACTGATGCAGACTGCAGAACTCTTTGATACTGTCAGAGTCCTGAATGTGGACAGGGGATAAAATGCTTTCCAAAATTTACAAACTCAAGGAAGAAGAGGTTTATGAATGGAATATTTAGCAACCTTTGCATCCACTTCAGGCTCTTTGCTGGAAAAAAACAAATGCAGATAGTCAACGGAAATTTATTTTTCCTCAGTCCCAAGGAGTTCTTTCAGCATGCTGCATTTCCCCTGTACCCTGTAGTTAATGACATTTTCTTCAGTTTCCTGGACAACATTAGATCTTTCTGTCCCTTCTAATCTTCAAGTATAAGGATGATCCAAAAGAAGCCCTTTATAAGGGGTATTTCTTCTCCATTTCACTGGAAAACACATTTTGTTCTCTTTGTTTCTTCTGTTCCATTTATTTCATTTTTCATTACACCAGATGTCAATATTTTATTATATAATACCTATATAAAATTGATCATGCCATTTTGGACTTTCTCATACAGTTTGGATGTTTGCACTTTGATGTTTTAAAAGCTGGGGTAGTTTTTATTACACGCAAAAAAAAAAAAAAAAGTGATGAAATCAAGAGAAGAATCTCTATCTTTTCATTGAGTCCACTTAAAAACAAATAAACAAACAAACAACAACAGTTATTATTTTATTGCTATCCAGAACAAATATCTGACAGTATTTTCAAAATGGTGTATCTGGGCTGAAGGGCCAAGAGCATATCTAGTTGCCCTCACAATTGCACGTAAACGAATCATAACAGTAACAAAGATTGGTGTTTAAAAATCTGCATACAAACTCAAATACCAAATGCACTGAATTGAAATGGGCTCATATGTGCTATAATCATACATTTAGATCAGTTAACTACCCTTATATAGTAAAACTTCACCTTGAGTTATATTGGAGTGCAAGTACAAAGAATGTAAGTATTATCCTGAGTTATTGATATTTAGAGTATTTACATAGGCTGCTCCATTTTCACATCTAAATAAAGTCACTTCGTACACTGTTCTTTCTTAAATAATTTGTATTAAAGATGTATAAAAATCTAAAAATCACTGTGACAAAACATACATACAAAAAATAATCAGTTTTGCATTTCTTTTTACATCTAATTCATTTTTACATTGGATTATCAAAAAAAAAAAAAAGCAACTAAAAATTAGACTGAGAGTAGCTGTGTTCTTCTTATGTACTTTAGCAAATATTAATGTGAGATTATGCCAAAATGTACAGAATGTTATTTAAAGGAATTAGAAGCCCCAGTACGATATGCAACATTTGGAGATCTGAAAATTCTACTTTATAGGAAGTAATTGGTCTTCAGAGAAAAATAGCAATTTCTTTAAGGACCGGAGGATTTCAAGGGCAGCGTAATATAAATTCAGACATTTCAGATACTGCTGAATCTTACTGTAGTGTCACCTATAGTGTGTTTTATGTGTCTCAGCAACACAGCATTCAATGTGAATGTCAAATGATTGAATACCTAGAAAAATGATAGTATGTGCTATTCATGAGAATTAGGATTTTTGATAAATTATGTCAATTTATTTGTACAGAAATTTAAAATAAAATTCCAGAGGAGGTTGACTTGTATTGGGCAAGGAGCAACAACAACAAAAAAGATTTTAAGGCTCAAACATAGTTTTTATGCACAGATAAAAGCAAAAGCATAGACATAATTTATTATGGGAGAAACTGTAGTTATTAATGTGCCTTTTATAAGGGTGGTTGTGTTTTACATTAGACCGAAGTATTCTAATACTTTAAAACTCACATCACAGTTTACTTTAAATGTGCTATTAGAAATAAATCAACATCAGTGATTGATCCATTGATTTTTAAAAGAGCTGCCCATTCTCATACTGTAAAGGACAAACACATCTCAGTAAATAATAATAAAATATAGATAAATAAAAAGGATAGATGATTAAAATATGCATTTCTATCTACCATATAAAATAATTGAAATTAAGGCATAAGTATAAATTTTTGCTTGGGTGATGGAAGTAAAGTGTACAGGCAGTAAAGGAAGAACAGCATTTATGGAGTTAATTTATTTTGCTAGTTGTTTGGTTGCTCTTGGAACCAAATGAACGTGCCCATACTGGCTTTCCCAACTTGCTTGTCTTAACCTGTTTTTTGCTGTATCTAAGGAACAAATCAACCCTAAAGCACCCTGCGGGGGCACTTGTTCTTTTACTAAGCAATCTGTATTATTTCATCAACGAGAGAAGTAAAATCAAAGTGCATCATATCTGAAATCACATGTAAACAAGCCATAGGACAAGCTCAAACCAAAGTGTTTTCTTTTCCTATGGGTTTATGACAGATTTGTTTTCTTGATCCAAGGATTCTCTCTGTCCTCTTTTTTTTATTTTTCCCCCAGAGATTTCAACAGTGTTATAAAGACCAGTGTCCATAGAGGAAATCTTGGAAAAAGACTTCTTAAATCAAATCCAAATAAACCAAAAAGCCTGTAGCATTTGTATGCTGCTGTCATACTACCCTCAAAGTGTTTCAACTGTGCTGCAGGTTAATTATTTTCTTATGCAGGAGCATTTTACTCACAATTAACTCATATTGTCTTTAAAGAGGAGAATGTGTCCCCTTTTGGGGCAGTGCAATGACATTTATATTATCATGAGATGTTGAAGTAACATGTCAATGGAATTTGACATTGCAAGCTTTTATTATGAACAGAAGGCAAAGAGATCTGATGTAATTTCACCTTCCACTGCTATTAGCTAATAACAATCTTTTATTCCCTATGTGGAGAATAGAAACCATTTTGTTTTAACAGAATATTTGAAAAAAATATATTTAAGCACATGTATCATAAGCTATTTTATTAATGTCTTTCTATGTTTAATTCTATTACCAGTAGCTGTCATTTCCTGCTACTGAATTGCGTAATTTGTGCTAACATACATTTCATATTCCATCTATTGCAGTAATAATACAGGGATTATTGTGGTACGCCAGTAGATTTGACAGCCCTGGGAATGTGATTCTTTCTGCTACTCCATACATAGCTGTAGTTCAGGTACATAAGAGAGTAATAAAATAGTCAACATTAGTTGTTTTCTAGGTTTCTCGTGTTTTTTAGGTGGGGAGGGGGGTAGGAGAAGAAAGAGCAGCATTATTACATAGGATGATTTTTAAAATGCAATCTATTTAAGTATTTTTTTGTGTTTCAACATGTCTGATTCAATGTCCCACAGCATGATTAAGGTACTGTATTTAATGAAGTTTCATTGTTGTGTGACAATGTTTGGTTAAAAAAAAAATAGGCAAAGAAAGCTAAAATTAAATCTTGGCTTAAAAAATATGTACCAAATGTTTTTATGCTTAGTGTAGATTTGTAATGGCATGATGATAGAAATTTCACTATGCCTTGTAAAGCATTCAAGAAAATATTTAAGCTGCCCTGAAGCACTGGAAAAACACTGCTTGATCCATCTGATAATATGCAAGGAGCCTGCATATTCTGACTTAAAAGTGTTACAGGTACATAAGAGAGTAATAAAATAGTCAACATTAGTTGACTATTACTGGGACCCCGTTTCCAGCATGTTGCTGTACAGAAGTACAGCGTACTGGCAGAGGAAAGAAACAGCGTGGGCTTTGGTTCTACTCTGAGAATGTTGTGGCCAACTGTCTGAGATTTTAACAATTAACATAGGCCTGAGGAGACCTGAAAGGAAACAGGATTTAACAATTTTGACACTGTATGTTATCCTTTTTTATTAAAAAACAAAACAAACAAACAAAAAAAGGCAAAATAATCTATTCTGCCCATAGTTCTCTACCTAGATGACACCAAAGGTGGAGGGGAAAGGGTAATAGGAAAAAAGTATATCAAATTTTAATCTGTACCAAAATGTCTTCCGTGTGTGTTTTGATCTAAGGGACTCAACAGCAGTGTGCAAAGGGCATGAGTAGAATTGATTTTTCCCTACCCTCTGTTTCCACCTATACTGGAAATGGCCATATCTGCAGAATTAAACTTTGGGAAATAACAATGGCACGAGAAACTGGTTCGTGGACAGACTCTGATGAAGCAACATGGGCTGAGAGTCAAAGGGGAATACATCCTAGGTATTACAAAGGGCAATACATAGGACAGGCTCTGTCCTGTCACAGCGCACCATTTTTAACAAAGGATGTTCCTCAGAGGCATAGCTCACTTGCTAGGAGCATAGATACAGAAACCTGAGACACAGTCAGATCTAATCTAAATAGTAATGGGAGAATACAGAAAAGCTCAAGATGCCCCCAAAGGTTCAGATAAGTGAATATTTTTCTTGTGCTTTTCTGTTCAAAAGGAAACAATTGCCTTTAGCTTTTACCAGGTAGAGTCCCATATGCTATTGCTCACACTGTGAATGTTAAGTGGACCTTAAGACATTACCCTGAAATTTCTTGACAAACATTAACTGAGTAAATTAAGGAAGTTATTAAACTAAAGTCTCTAACAGAGTTCATCTCTACCAGGCACTTGTTTTTACTGCCACCTGACTTTTAGAAGTTTTGTTTTTTTTTTTGAGAAGGACTTAAGTAAACTGTACTGAGAAGACTAATTTGTTTATTACAGTGAAGATAAATAGTAAGAGAACTGAACCAAGACCAGGTCAATAGTGATGGGAAGTCATTACAATAAGGTGGCAGTTAAGTTGCTTGTGTAAAATTGAACTAACACCCAGAGGACATTACCTATTGGATAGGTGCTCATGCCCCCAGGAAGCATTAACTAGCATCCTGGTTAAGTGTAACCAGAACAGTTGAGAAAAAAGGATCTGATACCAAGTCCACAATTCTTGGCATGACAGTGGCTGCCAAATGCTACTATGTATGTATCATGGACAGAATTTTCTGTCTAATCACAACCTGTCACTTCCTATCAGCATCAGGTTTATGCAGAAATAAAAAATCCACCTAGGACTGAATTTCAACAATGGATTTAAATAGTTTTACTGAACAGAATAGTGATATTGAGTAAAGGAGATTACTCAGGGCATAAACTTCAAAGCAGAATGGGTTCCTCTATTTCTGAGCACTTGTACTAACCTAATTTTAAATGCTCTTAACATGAAGGAACTCCTCCAAGTTCAGATCATCACAATATAAAGAGGTTTTTTTAAATGCTGCCACAATTAAAAATGCTATGTGTTGTCTTCTGGAAAATAATGGTACTTTATTAGCAATGAAACTCAGGAATGCTTGTATTCTACTCACTGAAAATAAGGTCAGTTGTTGTCTTCCAGAAAGTATGGAACAATCAGAATTGAATATATATGTGTGTGTATATATATATATATATTTTTTTTTTTTTAATAGGCTCGAGACTTCTAACAAATTCTGCTCTCTTACAGAAATAAATTTTTCTAAACTTTACCATATTGGTTCCATTATTTTCTCTCACAAACATCTCTTGAAACCTTCTTGTGCTTTGATTTTCCAAGTATCTTGACTACTTCATTGATAAATAATCCCATCTTCATCCAATTATATGTATATGTGCATATATATATATATATATATATACACATGTATACAGCATAGTTCCCAAATAAATGTTGAGAGAACAATCAAATACAAAGAAATCTCTGTAGTTCGGAGAGTTGGAATAAAAGTGCCTTTAAAAATGTTTCTGCTGTGATCATTGATGTATTCTTGGAGAGCAGAGAATCCCTGTGTTATGCCTCATAATCTGGTTTAAAGATCTCCAACATCTTAAGCAATGAGAGGGTTTACTAGGACTTGCCCACCTCATGTTTTGCTACTAATCCTGAAAGGATTATTCATTTACAGCAATTAAAACAACCTCTTGTAGAGAGACTAAATCTGAGTTATTCTTACTTTTCCACATCTCATATAGGACTAAAATTTCCATTAAACAATGCTGCAGTAATCACTACTTTTTTTTCATTGGGAACTGCATTCTGCACAAGGGATAAAGTTAAGCATACAGCATGTCTTAAGATTCATCTGTAAGGAGCTAGATTAAAACTTCCCCCACACTACTGTAGCAACTGTGTAAAGGAGGGTTTCTTTAACTGTTGGAAATACCTAAATTTAATTCCAGCCTTAAAAGCATATAGGTCCTATATTTTGCAACAGTTTTTCTTTTAATTTAAGCTTTACACTGAGACATAGTGAAAACACCACACATAACCTATTCAACCAGGCAACCTGTTCCTTACCACTGTGTCATAACTAATGCTATCAGTGGGGATGCAGAATTGTAGGAAATAGCTACAGATTTTATTTTTTAATGATTGATTGTAGAAATTTGAATCGAATGCTAGCTGTATGCTAAAGCACATTAAACTGTCTAATTCCTACAACTCCTGAGCTGCTTGTATATAGTAGAATCTTAATGTCAGAAGCCATGGAAAACCTCTGTTCAAAACCAAAACAACACACACACACACCAAATTAAAACTCAGAACAAAACAATGAAAAAAACGCCAGACAACAGATTGACCTCAAAGGGACATATATGAATTTATGATAGTTTTAATTTACCTTCAGATATTTTCAACTTTATTTTGCTATTTCTGTGCTTCATTTTTAACACCTGAAGGCTAGCTATATATATATATATATATTTCATATTGCTCATAACTCCTGGAGCTGTGGCTTTAGCAAAAATAACATTTCTGCAATCTGGCACTTCTGTATGTCCCACAAGACACTCCTAAAGGAAATGCAGAAGAAGAATCATTAAGATGACTAGTAAAGATAATTATATTTAGAAATCTTCCTACTATAAAATAATGTCATTACCTAGAGCAAAAGACCATTTACTTTTTTTTACTCTATCAGTGATTATTGTCTTCGCTATATATATATATAGCCAATTCTGAAATAGCATGACTTGTTCTCCCATAGCATCACATAAAATGTTGCTGAGCTTAGTGAGAGCTGTGGTGCTTTGTGTCATGGAAAATCCGACAAAAAATGCGATGTCTGTTCTTTCCAAATCTCTGATAACTGGAATTCAAACCTGAGGAAAAAAAAAAAAAAAAGACAAATGTTAAGATCATCTTACTATTTTTAAAGAAAACAGTGAGAGGACTTTATTAATTTTTCCTCAGCTTTCTAGCAGGTAAAGGTTTTATGAAAATTTTGGTGTACTGTCTAGTCTGAAACCTGAGCTTGGACAAACTTTGAAATCTTTGCCGTTACTACTACAGTCAAGTAGAGAAAACTATTTTATTTTTTTTTTAACCTTAGTAGAGATTTCTTGCAAAGACCCTACCTTTGGTGAAGTGAGAGAAAGAAAACAAAAATATGTCTATGACATAAGACTTCTAAGACTTAAACAAAAACAACAAAACACTTTACAAAAAAAAGTTGGAAATTAATTACAGGTAAATAAAATGATACCCTTACTCCAACAGTAAGCAAACCATTAATCAGTGATTAATCAGCCACTCAGGTAGCCAAATAGTAATCCTTGCATCATGCAAGGATTGCAGTTGCATCATGCTGCGTCAGCAAGAAATAAGCAACTTCCACCTTTGAGTGCAACTTAAGAGTTCATTTCACAGCATGTATGAGAATAGATACCAAGAGCTGGAGAGTCCTGGATCTGTTTTTCAGGTCTGCTGCAGTCAGTGTGAGACAATGAGCTAATTTGTTAATCAAAAAAACAGATGCAAAATCTATTTCATAAAGTTAATAGGAAATTCTTTAGAAGTGAGCTTCTCCAAGCGAAGACTGCTGATAACGGAAACTTTCATGTACGTTACTTCCAAGCACTAGGTAAAGTAAGCTCAGCCTTTACCCTGGCTATTCTCACTCTTCAGAGAATCTTTATATTCATTGTTTTTTTCCAAACGCATACTTGTCAACAAATGAAAAAAAAAACAAAGAAAAACAAAAAAACAAGGGAAAAGACATACAGTGGCTAGATATGGCACAAAATATTCTTTTTCCTAAGTAAATATTTTCCCCCAGGGATGAGAAAAGTGTATTAAGTAAGCTAAGCTCTACGTGCCCATGCTATTGATTTTATAATGGAAGTAGCAGTGCTCAATTCAGGTTGCTCTGACTCTTTCCAGACCTAGATGTTGTTTTATTTTTGTTTTGTTTTCCCCTGAAAGGTTTATTATTAACAAATATATCTACTGTCTCTGCACGTCGGGGAAGAGGAAGTTCACAAAGCTTCCACTACTCCAGCAGCTGTAGTGAAGGGCCTTTCCTATCTTAACACCTAACTTTAACACAATACAGTAGTTTTCAAGAGAATTTGTATGTGTTTGTATTTTGGGTATCTTAAAGAAATAATCTTTTGAACAATGACTTAATTTTAGTGTAGTATATAGGAGTACTATTGATTGTGAGGTAACACAGGTCATTTTGCTGAATGTTTTGGTAGGCGTAAAGAATAATTACCCTTCTGTTACGCATGAAAAAATAGCTAACACTGTAATTAACGCAATGTTAAATCATCCTTGTAGGTGTTTAAAAATATTTTTTACAGCTTCCTGATAAAAATGATAGTCTATTCTCTGATAGTTTTGGAGTTCAAAGGAAGAAGCAATGCCACAAATTGTATATTCGTGAAGATGCCTCTTAGTTCTTCCAAAATGCAGATTTATGCTTCATTTTGGGTTTTTAATAACTTTAAAAAGCGTGTGTCTTATGCAAACCTTCCAGAAACATATTAGCCAACGTAGCTGCAGCTTTTTAATTTTTGTAATTGTCATAAGAAATAAAGAAACTTGCAGCAGATAATTATGTGACAACAGTATAACCACTAACGTGAAAATGGCTTCAACAAAAGTAACTTTCCAGCATTAATTATAATAAATGAGATTCTTTAGTTAGAGACAACGAGAAAAGGGCATTTTATATTTATACTAGGATTATACTTAACATTTTTCTTACACTTTAAGGAGCCATAAATCTAACGTTTTAAATTATTTATGTTACATTCAATTAAAGGTTAAGTTCAGCTAGCTAAGAATAATCATAATCTAAATAAGAAAAAATGCATTAAATACTTCATTATGCTTTTTTTTTTTTTATATAAGGAAAATGGATTTTAATAATTTCAAGCACATAGGTACTTTGGCATACACTGCAGTGTTTTTCTATTCCTTCTGTTGAATTAGTAGAGTGGTAGTGGAAGAGAAGCTGGTAGGTAGACAAGGCTCTGATTCTAGGTCATTCACACTTTCTTTCCTAGTGCACCCATGAACCTCTCTGTCATTGTTGAGCTATTTATGAAAATTTGTCTAGGTTTATTGACCTTTGAACTCTTGTTGCATAGATTAAAGCTCAGTTGCTCTTTTACATGTGAACATATTCTTTCTTTAAAATGCTGGCTTAAAAGATGTTCCTATATTCAAGGTGGTGTTTCATTCTGGTCATATGCCAATTTCTAATCCCTCAGTGGGAGGAGAATGGGGAAAGGGAGGGAGGGGTGTAGAGAGGGACTTTCCTTGCAAGAAGGGCATGAATTCTTCAGAAATACCAGCAGTCTAAAAGAGTGGTGGTGGTTCCCTCCCTGCCCTGACCACAGGAGTTTTGTTTCAGTCAAACCCGATTTAAGTCAATAGTTTCTCAAGAAGTGAATTCTATATATGAAACAGAATTCTCTTCTTTGATATTACAGGCAATAATATCCTACAGTGTATTTCTTTATAAACTGCACTTACTTTGGTATACATACTGCTCAGATCTTAACAACTTCCAAACCTTTCCCCCCCACACCTTTTACATTCAAATTTCACTACTACTACTGTTGCTTATTTTTGTTAATTATTTTTTTTTTGGAGTTCACTTTACATTATATAATTGCATTTGAACTATTTTTATTGTTTTCATTTATTTTAATATTATGTTAAAATATGAAGGAAAAATCCAATTAATTTATAATTTTATTCTCTAGAAAAGCAATGTTCTTTTGATTTCTAGTTACTCTTGGTAGCTGTGTAGGTTTTGAAATCCTTTGGGCTTTTTTAAAATCTTTTTTCTGTGAAGGGTTTGTAGTCAATAGTTGATTATACTAATGGTAAAGGAAATTGTTTGACTTCAAGTATAATAAATGGCAAAACACTTAATGTCTCTTGTGAGTATTAACATCACATCATGATGATAATATATCATGTAGCTTATTAACCTTGCAGGGGTGCAAAAATAAAGCAGCAGGACATGCTGCAGCAGAAATATTTTTTATCACTGCTTGGTGATTTCCTGTCTTACAGTAAAATACCAAGGAAACTACTAATAACAATTGTAGACATATGTTAAAAAAAAATCCTAGTTTTTTTTCCTACCTAGTTTGTTTAGAGCACTGAAAATGAAAAATTCAGAGCAAAACCTAACATATGATAATAGTTTTTCCTTAAAACTACCCAAATGAAGTCTACCATGAAAAAGTTGACATTATTATGCAGAAGATATAGTAGATGACCTAATTCTTTGCTTTGCTTGATCATTCCCTACAGTAGCATGTGCTTAACAGCATGCAAACAGAATATGGGTGTTTTTTTACTTAGGTCTCTGAGCGATACAGGACCTTTTGTTAGGGTGCAACATTGTATGGCATATCCAAATAACATAACTTATCCCCTGCATAAATTCTCATCTTTTTATTGTCTGCTGTAAAAAGGAATGGTTCACTCTAAAGGCTTTTTTTTTTTTTTTTTTTTTTAAATCTTCAGTTCAAGAAACTACTTTTTATGTAGCACAAAGGAATGTTGTTTGTGGGGAGAAAAAGGAGAAGAGCACAGATTTGACCATGTTCCTATTCTTTATTCAAAGAGTGTTTTACAGACCTGTTTGTTAAAGATACCCAGTCCATACTTGATCTGTAAAGGTCAGTTGTTTATATATCTCCAATCAAATAATAAAGATTGATCTAACATGGCTAGTTTTTATTTTCAAGAAAAATCCATAGGCCAAATCATGTTGGAATTAAAACATTCTTGAAAGACATAGAAAGCATTTCCTTCAGTAAAGCCATGCAATATGGAAGAAGTAACAGCAACTCTAAATATTCATTCTTCTGAAAAGATTACCCTTGAGATTTATTTTTTTCATAAAACAGAGACAGTACAGAGTGGAAGAAGCCTCCCACTCAGTCCCATTCTCTCACAGACAATTTTGTCATATACTTCCTGCTATAAATTTGGTTGAGCTCCTTCTTAATACGACTAATAAGAAAGAAAAGCCGATTTTTACACTTCTGTTATGAGGCAGACAGTCTACAGTTTTGAAGATGAAAAATGATTTTATGGCCACTTCATTCCTTTTTGTCCTTACGCCTTTAGTCCTTTCCATTTCGGGGCTGAGATAGTCAAAATTTTTAAGTACAAAATGTTTTGCAGTGCAGTTCTTCATTCAGCCTAAGTCTGTGGTCTCCAAGCCAATGTTCTTCCTTTCCTTTATCTGTGTGGAGTGATCCCAAGCTTTAAGCATTTGTTTTAAAGCCATCTAGTATTGGCAAAAACCCACAAATTTGGCAAATTCTCCAGAAGCCTGGATGAAGACTTGTACATGCAGTATTCTAGCTGAGTTGTTGATAACAGTCAAGTCCACAAGGAACATACATGCAAAGTTGTATATGCAGATATATAGAGAGAACACATTTATGCAGTAGAGAAAAAGTTTCTATAAAATATTCAATTATTTTTTTTTCCCTCTTTTTTTCTTCTGTTTCTTTTTTTTTTTTTTTTAAAGAAACAAGAAAAAAAGAAACAGAAGTGGTAATATCCAATTCCAGAAGCAGTAATTTTTTGTGTTAGCATTGTAGAAATAATTAGTAATGATTCAAGATGTCAGACAAATATTAAACCACTCTTTGGTTTTTGCAGAAACGGTGGTGGTCTTTGCAATACAATATTGCTTTGAATCATTAGAATAATGTAAGGTAGTTTGGAAAACAGACAAACTAACCTGCAAAGAATAAGAGAATATTCAAGTGTTATTTGATACATCATCTTCAATTACACTCCAATTAACATTCTTAAGTTAAAAAAAAGGAAGACCAAAAATACTTCAGTAGATGTGTTGAATGTTTCTGCATCAAAGTGTCTCTGGAGATTGTGACGTGCATTATTTTTAATTGGATCATGGCTTTAACAATGGTATAAGGTAAGACATGTTCACCACCTATACTCTATAACTTATTTTTGAGAACAAATTTAGTACTTACAGTGTAAGACTCGGATGCCAAGCTGCAGCTCCCTGTTAACAGTTGTTGAAGCTTCAGTTGCTCAAGACCAGAGACAAACCAGTTCATTAGGCTGAAAATTGAACTGCAGCTTCTCAAAGCTCTTAAACAGATTAGTTACTCCTTCACTTACATGAGCTGATTCTGGAGCCTGACCATAGATGCTTCCCTTTACCACTGTCTCTAGGAAGCAGAATACATCCGTAGGGCACTGTTACCTATTCCTATGACATTGACACCTCTTGAAATAACAGAGATGTTGCTTCTCCACTGACAGTGCTCCCAAATCTTGACACAGGTCTCCTCTAACACAGATGAATGGGCTGTAAGATTTTGGTTCCAGTTTCTAAAAATTAGTCAAATTAACTGACACTATTAGCCAAACTCTAAGCAGGTTAATTAATTCAGGAAAGCATCCATCTTGTCTGGAAGGTAGTAATCACAGCTAGCTTCTGCCAAGTGAGCTGACAATGTGTTGCTTACCAGCTAGAACCCTCACCTGGCCACACAACCATCAACAGCAGGTTGAGCTGAGCCACAGTCAGTGCTGCCATGAAGTCATGCTCAGCTGTATAACCTGAGTAGAGCCACCGTTCCTATCTATTGGTCACATTGTAAACAAGTACTCAGGCAGTCACATCTTCACACATACTACTTGCTGGTCATTATAAAAACAAACAAATAAAAAAGTGAGGATCTCTCTCATTCCTGAAAGAAAAATACATTTGTTATCTGACAACCAATATAACGAAATCCAAGTATTGCCAGACAGCCAGGGCTTTTCCCTTAGACCATTAGGACTTCTAGGAAGAAAATCATTTCTATTACCTTTATAGTCAGTGTTGAGTGTAATGAGTCACAGCTGTGCCAATGAATCATAACTAACTAACCTGATGGGTAATGCATGGAGGGTTCTAGCATCTACTAATAAGACAGTAAGTTTGTTGGCTTATGCTTTCAAGTTTCCTCATTTTCTAAAAAATGCAACAGGCAACAATGTTTTTCCTTGAAGTCTGAGTGTATGAGACCTCTACAGGCCAAGGAGGTAGACATTCTATCAAAATAAGGGTCAGATTTAAGGCACATCTTGCGATAATAGGGGAGCAAGGGTCAACCTAAACCAGGTCTTACTGAGCATTAATAACAAGCTTATTAAAATTAATAAATAAGGTAGTAATTGCAAATGAGATCATGTATGCTTTAGAGAAGAAAAAGAAAGTTGGCTTATGAGGTGGGAGGTAGAGCTAGCAGATGACTTGGAAAGAAAAATAGTTACTTGTATACTCTGCTTTTCAGGTGCACATCAAGAATAGACTTTGAAACTCAAATCTTTAACTTCTGTGAAGGTAACTGTAAATAAATAAAAGAGCTAAAGAAAACAAAAACAAATAATATGTGCTATGTTTGCTGTCCAGAGTTAGCCAATATGAAATTCTGGGCACACCTACAGTGCTTCAGTCTTTAGAGCTTAGCCACAAGCTGGAGTAGAGGGAGATGTTTCTTTTCATGTGGGATAGGTTTGTTTGTTATATTTGTTTCATTTTATTTTCTTTTTTAATATGAAAAGCAGACCAAAAACTTGATTTGAAGCTTATTCAAGCTCCATTTCTTCTTGTATTGGAGGCAGTAATGTTGGATGAAGCAGCTCTGCACTTGAAGGTACAAAATAGAATGCAAACTTTATTTCAAAATAGAAAACCTGTGAAAGAAATCTAATTCTTCTAGATAGGATTCTTTTATGGATGGAAGAAACACCAGTTTCTGAACTGCACATTCAGAAGCTCATGTAATTTTAGTATGTAGGATTTTACACAGGTGTTGAAGAATCAAAAAGTTCTACAGGAGAAACATAAAATGATTTTTAGTTTTTAAAAGTTCTTCAAGTAAGAAGGTTCAAGTTGTCAGTATGTTTTGGTCATTAGCAATAAATGTCATGATGGCAGCATTTTTTTTTTTTTCTGTTTAAAGAACATACTTCAGATGTACTTCTCAACTCAAAAATCGATACTAAAAATCCATGCTGAAAGACTAAGACCAACAAATTGGAAACAATTATAAGGGCAGAGGAGCTCCCTTGTAGAACAAACACGTAAAATTATTGGATTATTATTTGACTTTTGTGGTATGCTGATTATATGATTCTGTAATTTCTGAGATTGCATTCAAATTAAGCAGGTAAGATACTTAAGGTAACTAATTATTTTTTTATATATATATATATATATATATTTAATGTTATTAAAATGTATCTATAATTTAACCTAATTTCATTCTTTCCTGTAATATACTTTTGAAAAACAAAGGCTTCTGTTAAGCAAACTTTGTTCACTTCAAAGTAGGAAGTGAACAACATTTCTATGATATTTTTTACTTATCTGTTCTAGCTTATCTTCAATGTGTCCCATGGGAAGGGCAGCACTAAAGGAGTTTTATATGTTTAAAAGATTCATTTTCCCTTTCACACAGCATATTTCAGCATCTTTAGTCAGTTATGCTCTTTGAGTAGAAAATGAAGCTTTTAAACATGAGAATAACTGTGAAGACTTAAACCACCTAAAGAATTGTTGGGAAACCCTTCAGGTACTCTGAATGTTTAATATCTTTGTATTCATATAAAACAGTAGATATGGTGGTCTGCTTTCAGGTGTCATTTACCAAAAGTCGTCCCATTTATGTTTCTGAAGAAATTTAAGGCAATGACCGATGTTATATACTGGCTTTTTAAACTCTACCCAGCATATGTTCATAAGTGTGTGTGTAAAGCACGTCATTCTCCAGAATACATGCCAGCGATAGTTAAACCTTCAATTTAAACAACATAAGGTTTGAACAGCAAGGATTCATCCTGGCTAAAAGCCAAATCAAAATGTACCCTTTATATTTTTTATAATTTTGTGGCCTAATCTCACTATGGCAAAAGATTCACGAAATAACTGCTAAAAGATAATGACATGATTTTTTTTTTCCTATATATAAGTAAAAGAAAAGACAAATGAAACTGTCCTTGAAAGAAAAACTACAGTGATGCTTACAATTATTAAAGAATGGAGTTACCAACTTGAAGGAAAGATGATAGCAAAAGATGCTGCAGATCCTTTTAGCATCTTACAGCAGTAAGCTAAATGACATATACGGAGAGAGCTTCCAATCTCATTCACAGGGCAGATGCTCCTCACCTTGGTGTACAAATAAACTACCTGTACTCAGTTTTGAAGATTTAGTGTGCTGTAGGCTATGTATCCCTTTGTTATATATAAGAGGAATATAGTTTTTTTTGTTTGTTTGTTTGTTTTAAAAAAAGGTATTGCAATCAAGTATGAAATGGGTATTATGTTTATTATGTTTTAAGATCATGTGGTATTAGTAGCTTGCTTTCTACATATAGAAGATATTCACAAGTATTTAATGCCCTGAACTTGTCTCTGGTTTGCTCTCAAACTTCCCAAATATATTTAATATATGTTTTTGTGCAAGTTTCTGTACCTGTATGTTCATTAGATGGTTGTCTTCTGATGATTTTATCTGGTTAGTGATACATTTAGCACATGCTATGAGTCCAAAGATTTTTAATGTCTAATGTTTAGGAATTCTGAAGGCTTTGAGACAACCATTGATGGCCTGTAACATAGATGTTGGATTTTTACTCTTGTTTATATTGGAGAGTCAGGCTATTAGGGCTATTAGGTGACTTCTGTTTCACCTGCTATTTGAGCTGTTTGGGTTTCCTCCTAGCATAAAGAAGGTCCTAATTTTGTAGATGTGTTTGTAATTTGCTTATATTCTCTGGAATTCAAACTGAAGTCTTTATGAAAGAGAAATAAAGACTTAGATATGCAATTGCAGAAGCCCATTTATTCTGTAATTGCTTGAGTTTCGACTGTTGGTTGCATTACAGGATGAAATAATATGGATAAGCCATATGAATCAATACAAAATGAGTCTGAAAAGCTGCTATTCATACCTGTTATCTGACTGCTTTTTAGTCATACTGTTAGCAGGGTTCAGCTCTCTTTTAAGGCAGTCAGTCACCGTTTTAATTACGTCAAGCGATTGTTCAGCCATATGTACTCGTTCTCTCTGAATTATTTATTGTTGAGAATATTCACAGGTGTTTGATTTATTCAAATTATTTGAATAAATCACACAGTAGTCCTGTCATCTTAATAGGATTTTTATGGACAAAACCAATAAATCTATGCTGACGCTTGTTGTGACTAGAAATTATTTCTGTGGCTTCCAGATGAGAAACCTCTTCACTAAAACTTTGTTCCACTTAACATATACAGTTACATTTAACATATGCTATCATCTGTATAACAATTACAATAACAACAACATAAAGGTTAACCAAAATATGACTGTGCTAACCAGAGAAATTTCAATTCAGTTCAGTATTAGGCTGTGCCTTTTAGGCAGCTTAAAACAAACAACATCTTTCTTCAACTGACTTCTGCTGATTTAACAATATCAGACTGATGAGATTCAGAGTGATTCACCATTTCCTCTGGCTTCATGCCTAAATCTAGTCAGTCAAGACTAAGACTTCTAAGTGTAGAATATCATGCCAGATGTTGACTAAGCTTATGTTGTGAGGCTAGAAGTCATTAGAGATTTCATATCTCCAGCTAATGTAGCCAAGTTCTATTTTCTTTTGAAGAGAAACATGAAATAAAGGCAGACTTTTTTTTCCCCTCTGCATTTGCCTCCATTTACTGAGAGGACTTATTATTTACAGTTGAAGATATCTATGTTATTAATGTGGTTTTCTAAACTAATAATACATAAACAAGTTAATTGATTGCACAATGTTTATAAGTTGCATACTTGTGTTGGCTTCTTTCCCCCCATTTTCCTTACAGTTTTTCAAAAATAGTGCTAGAAATTTCTCTTATCATGCAAACATGTTTGTAGCAGCATATCCTCTGCTGTAACAGCTTAACCAGACTTGCCAGATAGAGAAACAGAGATGAATATGTGTTTTGTTTATGTTTTTCCCTCTGATTTTTATCCTGGAGAAAAATGGCTTCAATTTGGCTTCAGGCAGCTCTAACTTATCTGACCCCATTCTTACTCAGCAGATTGTTCAAGGTCTCACTGCCCTTGGCATCAAATCAGCAATCCCTTTTACATGGATTAACTCTTCTGGGAAACTTATCTAGCACGTGAGGTATCTAGCATATGCTGTGCTTCAGAAGGAGACATGCATACATCTTTCTACTTAATTGTTTCTTCAGTAAATTTATGTTTATTGTGGCTACTGAATGGAAAATGGAAGCTTTCAGGGAATGTTTGAGTTTGCTTGCATACTTGCTCACGTTACTGATGGAATAACTGATCATACATTCTGTTTCTCTTGACGTTCTCTCAAATTTCTCTTTCTAAACTTTACTATTCAAAATTCTAGAAATGATCACTAGTAGTGTGCAGTATACCTTCAGTCAGTGTATTGGCATCAGGATACTGAGTTTTATTGTTTGCAACTTTGCTAGTGTAGAAGTAACCTGAAGTGTTTTTGTAGATAGCTTAGAAGACTGATTTAGATAAAACACAAACACACATCTTAAGTGGTCAGAAACATATTGGAGAGGAATTTTTCTATTACATGAATACAAAACAGTGTAAGATGTCTGTTGTTTTCACTTTTCCCACTTGTCAGAGCAAGATACAAAGTTTTTTTTTCTGCTTTTAGTTTCCTTAAATATATTTTGTTTCAAAGCGTGGTGAAACTTTACTATCCATTTTATGCACCATGTATAGGGATCAGACTTAATTTTCACTTCCTAGAAGAGAGAATAATTATATACTAATTCTTTCTTAAATACACAAAATAGATAGCAATGTAAGGACTTTATACTTAAGGATGAAGATAGACATTTTAATCTGCAATGATCAAAACTCTTTCACTACTTATAATAAGACAAAGAATTTTCCAAAATGCTATCGAAATACCATTGTTCAGCTTTGTAATTTATTTAGTGCTGTTAAAAGTAGGCAACAACTTCTCATCTGTAAACAAAATTCTCAGACTTGGTTAAACTCTATGCCAAAGCTCCACAGGATAAAAAGGAATTATGGTGTAGAATTTAGAACTCTTTACCTTATCCCTGAGGCCATTCCATAGATGTCACTAAAACTTATTCTCAAGATTCTTTGTATCTTACAGTTACGGCAAGCAGAACACATTGTTTTCTCAAATTACAAAGTTGGAACGAAGAAACTGTTCTGTATTAATACAAGCTTTTGCAAATCTTTATTCAGTAACTGACTATCCTGAGTTCTGCTTCAATACCAAAATAAAATATTACCTCAGAAATTGAGGATCTTGGGAGGGCAACAGAGTTTTCAGGAAAAGAAGGAAGTTTCAACCCTAAAGTAATAATTAATTTCTGCAGCAATAGTGGGCTACCCTTTCACTTTACAAAGCTTTTAGTTTGAAAATAGTTCAACTATATTTTGAAGTAATTACTTATCTCATAGTAGCTTACCTACTTTAAACCTAACATACTGCCCCAGTGAATGTTAAATGTTCTCTTAATTATAGGAAAAAAAAAAAAAGATTTAATTACTTCTTACTTTGATTTTATTTGGAAGCTAAGCAAAGATGGATCCTTACTTTGCACCTCATTGTGTTTATTCATATATATATATATATATATATATATACATACATATATATATACATACAAACATATATATATATATATATATATATATATATATATATGCCTGTTGACTGTAGAGGACTAAAAAATATGATTTTCCCCTTTAGATAGATGCTAGATAACCAGTACTGCGTGTTATTGTTTCTTTTTAAAGTCCTGGTTTCTTCTAAACATCTGCATTATACATCTGTATATTTAGATAATACATCTACAAAATAGCATGAAAATTTCAGACATCTTTGGCTGTCATTGGTTTGTCAATAGAATCATTTCAGCTCAGAAGAAAGTTTGTTGAATCCAGCCTGATACTCAAAGCAGGATCAACCCTGAATTTAGACTGAGTCCTTACCAAGGCTGTATTCAGTTGGATCTTGGAAACCTCCATGGACAGAGATTCCAGAACCTAATAATATGAACTGGCTCTCCTGTTTGGTATCTTTACAGTTATGTTCCTTTTCCCTTATGTCCAGTCAGATCTTCCTTCTTTCAATATATAAGCATAACCTCTTGTTCTCCTACTACATTTTAAGTAATGAGCCTGGCACTTCTAAGTAGCCTTCTCTTAAGGTTTGTTCCAGCAGGCTTACTTATGTTTTGAGTAGAAACACTTTAATTCACTTAACTGTTTATTATTTGCAAGTGAAGGTTTCATCCTGAAGTTCAGGAGGGAAAAGAGTTTCATTATGAATTATAGCTTCCTTATCTTTTTATCTCAACTTGCTGATTTTTTGGTAATGTAGATTGAAGCTCACTCAGATGGGAGGCTTTTTCTTGTCTATTCCTAGCTTCTTCTGAATTGTTAAAGTATCATCTGTAGCATATTAAGCAGCAGGTGGTCAATAGGCTATGCACTGAAACACATCATCATGTTGCTGCAGTGCAGATTATTCTTGGTCATCAGAGAGAACATAGATATCAGAGTTGGTTATCAAAAGCCCCCACACAGTTAATGAACCATGTTTCAATTTTCATGGCCTTTACTGCATTGATACCAGCTAAGGGATGCAGCAAATTACTGTCAGGTTGTTTTGCCAGAACTGTTCCCTTTTCAATATAGCCCATGTTGGTTTTCCAGTATGGTCAGGAGGTCATTTGCTATATGAAATGTCCTCATTTTATCAGAATCCTTTTTTTTTTTTTTTTCCCTATGTTGATTTATTGGTAACCCTTCATATTCTTATATAAATGTGAGATATCAGTATGAATGGAGTAGTGACCATCTCCCAGGTCATGTAATATATGATTAAACAAAATCAATTTTTTTAAAGCTCTGGGTGTTATCTTAATTTTCCTTCCTTTAAGGCCATTAAATTAAATATTTTTCAAATTGACTATTATTTTTTTCTAAACAGGTATCAGCAGTCACTTCACTGGAAGTCACTTCTTGGAAGTCTTTTTCTGATGAACACTTTCAGTACATACACATCATAAGACAGGCCTTTCAAGAGGATTCAGGATTGACCCAAGCCCAATCCTGTTAGGATCACTGAATTTCACTTTTTCTGTGATGGAAGGTAGTGTGATTATAAAAAAAAATAAATAAATAAATAAAATCCTGTTTTGTCTTTTTAATGAGCTGACAGTTAAGAGGCTTGAAATTAGGTAAGGCAGATGCAAAATAACTTCTTATAACTAAATTAAAAAAAAAAAAAAAAGCTAGTTGTTTATCTCCTTTCTTTAAGTACTCATCTGTCATTTACCTGTCAGTGATAACCTCAAAACAACTTAGCTGAATCTAATCTTCCAAGCATTTACACTCTTATTGGTGGATATATACAACAGTATTTAATTGCTGCTACCTTTCTACATCCTTAAGCTCTGGTGCTAGACAAAATCCGAGAACTGTGAACAAGGATTCTCAGAATAGGTATTTTCCTTCCTTTTTTTTTTCCTTCTCCTGATTTCTTTGGCTTGCTCTAAGGTCTTCTAAGCTATCTCTATGGGTTTCTTTTATGCCAGTGTAGATCAGGAATGAAAGAATTTAGCTGTACAGGCAAACAGGGATTCAAGTCTTTCTAGTTTTAGCAGATCCTTGAAATTCATATTCCTACAACCCACAGGAGTGCCTTAACCACCAAGCATTATCCAATGATTGTCTTGTGTAAAATGAATAAAGAACTGCTGGGCTGGGATACAAGATTCTCTGTCTGACTGTTATAATCACAGGAAGGAGTCTTGAATTGTTGTTTTTGTTCCCAGGACTGGATCAGTAATATGTGCTCAGTAATAGAAGAAATACACAGAATATCCAGAGAACAAGCATTCTACTTTCATAGCTGTGTCTGGCAGTAGGATACAGATTTATGCTTTCTCAGGCTTGTATTTTTTCTTTGACCCTGTGTGTTTGTATTCTTTCTGCAATACGAAGAAGCCGGTGTTGAATCCTTAACATTCATGTCATGGTTTTGGCTGGGACAGAGTTAATTTTATTTGTAGAGGCTCATCCAATATGTTTTGGATTTTTGATTAAAATAGTGGTGATAACACTGATGTTTTACTTGCTGCAGAGCAGTGCTTGCACAGAACCGAGGACTTTTCTGCTTCTGGTGCTTCCCTAGGGGTGCACCAGGAGCTGGGAGGGGACACAGCCAAGACAACTGACCCAGGCTGAGCAAAAGCATGTCCCACACCATATGGCATCATGCTCAGCAATAACAGCTGGGGTAAGAAAGGGCATTTGGAGTGATGGTATTTGTCTTCCCAAGAAGCTGTTATGTGTGTGATGAGCCCTGCTTTGCTGGAAGTGTGTGAACACCTGCCTGCCAATGGGAAGTGGCAAATGAATTCTTTGTTTTGCTTTGCTTGTGCTTTACCTAGCAAACTGTCTTCATCTCAACCCGTGAGTTAACACACTTTTACCTTTCTGATTCCCCCATCTCACCTGTTGCTGGGATGAAACTCTTAATGGCATTACGCTTCTCTGAAAGAAGTGAAATGATAATTATTAGTGCATCAGGCTTTTACTGTCATACAAAATCAACAGATTTTCTTTCTTCTATTTCCTTTAATATATTAATACTAGAATTCCTATACATAGAAGAAAATACTTATTTCTTTTACATGATGAATGATTTATGAGAAGATCTCTAGCTTTGCACCATAAAAATATGGGCTTTTTGCCCTATAGCATAGTCTGAAATCCAAGTAGATGCCTAATTTTCTTTTAAAGATCAACAGAATGAGGCATATTTTTATTTGCTGATATTCTCAGGTGCAAAGGAAACATCTTTCCTTCTTGTTTGTTGAGTAAGATCTGTATAGAAATAGTTAAATGTCATGTTTGGGATAAGAATTAAAAAACAAAAGTTTATCTGAGAGGAAAAAGGAAAGGGAAAAGGAAAGTAAGCAGTCATCTTGGGTTGACATGGTTCTACAATGAAGAGAGGGCAATATTCCTTGGACCATTCTTCAGTTTTATTTTGTATCTGTTATTTTCATTTTAATTTCCTACAGTGACACATGGCTTTTATGTAAAAGTATGTGTTAATTTTTTATATTTTTTCTAATAGTAACATATAACAATGTAATTTCCCAATTCAACATTGGGTTTCTTATCTTATGGATGTGTCAGATGTTCAGCTTCTCATCAGGCTTAGCAATATTACTTTTCTGCAGTTAAATTAATCTTTTAGCTCCCCCACACTTCCCCCCTCTCTCCCCCCCGTCCCCCAGGCTCACAGAATATGTTGTTAATGAAAGTACCAGCTGACCTGAGCACAATTTTGGTAACTGAAGTGTCCCTAATATAAGCGAAAACTTGTGTTTAATGGATATAGTTCTGCATTAAATTAAAGAATTCCCTCTTTTAAGATTATACTCCCAATTTATTTTCTAAGTAAGAGAGAGTTGTGGAAATGGAGCCAACTTTAACCTTCTAAGTGGTAGAAACTGGCCAAATTATGAGCATACATTCTGAAATTATTTAAGTTGACTACACTTTTAAATTAAAATGGAAAAAAAAAAATGCTTAAATATACTCTGAAGCATAATTTACTGACTTCAAGTGAAGCAGAGTAAGCACCTGTAAATAGTAAACTACTACTTTAGATGGTTGAGCATTGAGTTAGATACATAACTTTGGGGTGGGAGTGAAGGAAAAAAAATCTTCATTTTTTCCTTGATATTAAACAAAATAAATCTGCTAATCAGAACAGCAAAAGTTTAAACAACCACTGCCCCCCACCAAAAAAACAAACCACTCAAGCTAGTATTCACCTGCTAACCATGGCCACCTGTTCTAGCACACTGCAAAAGCTTGGTCCCTATAAGATTCTCTTTATTAATCACGCTGCATTATCTGGCCATCTGCTACATCTCCCAGAAGAGCAGCATTCCTTTGGTGCTGCCTGCTGTTTTATAACAGTCTTTCATCCTCAAAAGAAAAGCGGAGGAATAGGTGGAAATTCCAGTGATCAGTTACTTCAGGAAGATTAGCTAATATGAGTAAAAGATGCCACGTGAGTGATTTGAGAACGTTTTTATTTTTTTCCCTGTGGCTTTATGGTCAATGCTTTCAAACTATTTATCTTAGCAGAAAGGCTGCCTTCAGTTTATACCCAGTAACAGAGAAGAAGAAAAATTTCACAGAAAATGATGCATTGTGTATACTTCCCCTTTCTTGTGCATCTGTTTCCAAGAAGTCTACGTAATGGGTAAACTGCTAGGGTGCATTGGTATTTCTAGATGAGCATCACCTACTTTTTTCAGGTCTGCTGTGTTCTTTGCTGTCTGGACATCAGTAAAATGGTAGGTGTAGATGGTTTGCAATTTCTCTTTGACAATTTTTTTTCCCCTTGTGGAGCTCAGTGCACTTGAATACCTCTAGGATCAAACAAGCTGAGCGTACAAGCAACAGTCCATTTTGATTGCATCTTCAATGCAATCCCATAGACTTCTGTAAAAGTAAAGTGTAAGGGAATTTGGCTCTTTATTTCCAGGCTCTATTATAAGTTTGTCTAACTCACAAATAAAGTAGACATAGTCAGCATACTAACTAACTATTTCTAACTATTTTCTAGCAATTGCACATGTGTTACTTCACCGGCATTTTTTTATATTGGAAAAAAAGATATTAAATAACGGACATGAGTGTATGAAACATTAGGTTGCGTTATGCATTTTATTTGTCTAATGCAGCTTTCTTCCCAGCTTAGCCAGGGTTAAATAACTGGATTGTAATATGCGCAGGAAAAGAATCCTTCATGGCATTCATACAGCTGTGCTGTAGTTTCAACAGACAGTAGTTTGTACTTGCCAGCTGGATAGCTAGCAGACAGATTTTGGGGGCAGACCACCCAGTGTGGTTAAGTAGATAGAGAAAGCAGAGTAATTTACTAATCCTCTTTTACAACAATTCAGCTATTTTGTTCTCATCCTTTAGGGGTGTAAGGTGGATTAAAAAAATCTGGAATGTTTTACAGATTAATTATTTTTCAAATGCGGGTACTTAAGGCTAGATAAATTAGCCAAGATCCCTCAGTACCTCCTAATGTTTTTACAGCACCTTGAAACGTGCATTTTTGGAATTTATGTTGCACATGACAAACACAGATGAAAAATACTTGGTCTTTGAGTTGATGTTTAACATATTAATGAATCACAGGAAAAATGACAGACATAAAATGTTCTGAATGTGCTAGTGCTCAAGATATTACTAGCATAAAGAAAAAATAGGTCATTGACTTTAATAACCTACATAATCAGATCAAACTTATTTCTTTGACTACCATAAGTTGCCTTGGAGTGGGAGATAGGCTTGGGTTAGCCTTCAGATAAATGACATCCAAATCCACCTCAAGGAGTTTTCCAAGTACTTTTTTCATGCTAAAGTTATTAAGAAACAAAAGTAATAATATTTATGAGCAACGCTGTACTTGCGTGTAGGAGGGGAACATCTAAGATTATGATCCCTGATCCCAAGGCTATTTTTGTGTATCATGCAGTTGTTGGATAAAATACTAAGATATGAAACAGAATTCCCATTCATTTCCATTCCTCCCTGTACAGTACAACCAAATGTTCTAAAAACTAATATGGAAACACTTTTTTTGTGTTTCCCATTTCTCTTGCTCAGAGAGACTTGACCTTGCATAAACAATGTCAAAAGTTTGGCAAGAGGCAAAGGACCCTCTGCGTAGATTACGCATTGTGTTTGTGTATCATCATCAGGGAAGTGGAATGTGATATTTAGCACCCTCCAAATGAGAAGAACTGAATCTTTTTTTCCCCAATCAGAATGAATGTTTTGAGTAGTCTTCCCTTCTTATAAACAGAAAAACCACCTGTTTTCTAAAAACTGATTAAGTGTAGCTTGACACTTATCTCATACATACTTAGCCTGGTCAAAGCCAATGTAGCTCTGAATGTGAAGGTTCATGTTAGAACTTGCAGGTTTAAAGTAAAGCTCCTCAGAATGTCAAATTACTTTTTTTTTTTTTTTTTTTTTTTTTTTCCCCCCTCCTCTCTCAATTTTGGTCTTTGTGTGTGACTATGTCAGCATTTTATTTTGGTGCAAGTGTGTCATGAGTTAATGAGCTTTTCTTCCTATTACAGTGTTGCTGTGCAGAGGACTGAAGTCATTTAGAGAGAAACTAAGCAGAACAGGAACAAACGTAATGTGCCCCAGCTGCTAGTGGGCTTTTAGTTCATAGGGCTGGCATAACTGGAAGCAAACTTCTGCTAACATACTGTGTCACTGTGGGACTGTCATCAGTTAGGATTTATTTTATGTGACTGCTTTTAAAAATGTAGAATGTACTGTCTGGATTCTGGCCTGGCCACCAATTTTGTGGTGCTTTTTCTGTGCCCTTTTCTTCTTCTCCTCATCTGTGTTTCAGTTAAATATTTAGTCAATAGAAGTGTCCAGGATTTTAGTGTCATATGAACATCATCTGACCTCTTCGTCATTGACTAATTTGCTTAGAAAAAATCAGTAAATTCAGTATTTTTATGCCGGTTGTACAGAAGTCTTTAAAACTTCCTGAATCGGGGATATGGAGAGGGAAGTTCCAGTCTCTTGTCCCTGGTAACTGATGACAGGATGCACAACGCTGCAGCATGGGAGGTTCAGACTGGACATCAGGAAAAATTTATTTACTGTCAGGGTGGTCAAGCACTGGAACAGGCTTCCTATACAGGTGGCTGATGCCCTATGCCTGCCTATGTTCAAGAGGCATTTGGATAATGCCATTGTTATATGCCTTAACAGGTCAGCCCTGAAGTGCTCGGGCAGGTGGACTAGATGATCTTTGAAGGTCCCTTCCAATTAAACTGTCCTATCAACATACTGCAGTATATGAAGTGACTTCCTGCTGTTCTCATTCCAGTTATTTTAGTGCACATAAATTTAGTTTTTTCTATGTAGTAGTTTATCAGTCATACATAAAATTAAACAGTCATGGTTGTTCTATAATGTGACAACTTTATATAATCAACTGAAAATCATTGTATTTTTTTCTTTTATAGCATAAATTGCTGCAAATCCATACCTAATTTATTGTGTATTGGTATACCCATTTTCTTCTAGTATTATGTATTTTCCACTATTTCCATTCCTACATAATTTTCCTTTCTGATATTTTTCTTTCATTCATAGTTTCATACTGAATCTTGTTCTGCAGTTTTCTGTTCAATGTGATTAATTACATTTTTTTTTTTTCTTCCCTGGTATCATTGAGCATCTCAGTTACTTCCTATTCAGCAGACAAGGGATTATAACTATTTAGCTGTTTGAAAACCAAAACAACAACAAAAAACAAACTACCAAACAGGAAAAAAAACTATCAACTGACATTTCACTTAAAATACTTTAACTAAGAATTATAGGTACAATAAAAAAATATATATAATCATTGTATCTCAGTAAGGAAATTGTATATAGATGGAAAGACTGTTTTTGAGATCTTTCAAATGATGAAAGAAACTACGTTGCCTTTTTTTAGGTAAAGATGCATTCCTGAACACTGAGATTGTGTTGAATCAAAAGCAGAATTTGTGTTTTGAATGCATTTTAAAGTATACTATGTGCATGTCTGTGTGCAGCCCATTTTTATTTATCTGACAAAGGAAAAATTTACTTAAAAGTGTAGTTAAACCAAGTGCAAAACTTAAACAATAAACAGTTTTATAACTTAAAACTCATTCCTTATTTAGAGGTAACGTGTTACTATAAATGTTGACAGTTAATGGACAACTCCCTACAACTGTGATAAATAACATATACTTGGGTATGAGTAGATTAACCTTATCTCTTTTCTTGCCCAGTAATGGATTACTTGTGGTGAACACCAGATGTGTCCAATTTTCAGTATTTTCTTATTTTTTAATACTGTACATGTGTAACAGTAGGAATAATCCTGGTTTAACATAGTAGCATTAAGCCAGAGAACACTGCTATATTACGAAACCTATATATTTTGCTTTTGAGCAGCAGAGACTGGCAGGTAATTACATAACTCAATGTGTATGCTCAATTTGAATTAAAAAGTGTCCAGGAGTTTAGTCACTCTCCTTTGTGAGAGAGAAGAGTCAGGCAATAATGGAGTATCGCATACTAGCTTCTCATTTCATCTTTCTCAATCTGCATTGCTTTTCATTTAGATCAAGATATTTCGTGTATTTTGTTATCTGTGATCTGTAGTTTCTCATTAGAAAAGAGAACAGCTGCCAGCCACCTAGCAGGAGTTGACTCTGCATCTGCCCTCACTTCAAGTACACTGTTGCAGTGGGTAAAAACTAAAACATATACTTATGAATGATAAATGGAATAAAATCCATCTACACAACAATTTCAATGGGCTATACAGAGACATGTACATATTGTAAAATGAACTAGTAACAGATGCTGGCTTTATCAATTATCAGTAGTAATTTAAATAACGAGACTTCCCTTTGTAAGCAAATTTAGTAAGGGAAGATGAGTGGAATAAATAAACGGAGAAAGATGAACTATGAGAATCTATTGCAAGATTAAAAGAGGAGTAAGTCACCATTTTAGATAACAATAGGATGTGATATACTTGCTTATATAAGTGCCTAACAGCAAAAAGTCATAGTGGGATTTCCAAGTCAGCATTTGGAATTGGGTATACAGTACATAGTAAACGAGTGTCTTGGTCTGGGGCTCCTGTATTAAGATAGACAATAAGACCTAGAACTTGGATATGCGTGTTGTATTTTACATTTTGTTTCTTCTAGTGGATTGGTTCTGCAAATCCTTAGTTACAGTAGCAGGTCCACTGACTTAAATAAATGTGTTCATAAACAAGAAGATATTTCTATCAGCAAATGTCAACATGATTTGGCTGTCTGCAGTATACAAAGCATTACATGACATGGTTCAGTTCAAGCTTCGGTAAGAAAGTGAGCACTGGATTGTCAGCAGTGCCATGAGTTGCTGTGAACCAACAGGCTGTGGATATTGCCATCCCATGAACAGTCTAGAAAGGCCAGATGGAAACAAATTAGTTGACTGGTCATTTTTTCATCTCTGTCACGTGAAAAAATGCATGGATGACTATCAAAATCATCAGCATTATAAGTCTCAGCACTGGAAAATGTATCAGTGAAATTACAAACCATGTGGTTTTGCTGAGCTGAATTCTGGCTAAAGATCTAATTGTATCAGAGGACAGCCTTCATAATCCAAGCCCCATATCTTCTGTTACTCTTGGAAAACTTTACTCAATGTGCATGTGAAGGATAGTAAATAATGATAAAGCATTTTAGCAACTGAGTGATGAGATGACATCATATGCCTTCCCAGTAAAGTCCCTTAGTGTGAATTCCATGATAATACATGATATGGTACGTTATTTCTGTCACACAAGTGTCATGAAATGTCATGAAAATATTATAAGACAAATTCTTCAGTCAGTGTTACCCAAACAATCTAGTTCATTCTGCTTAGAGCTCATATGACATCCTTATTTTTATAGAAAGTATGTTAATACACAGAAAGTATGTTGTTAGTGAATAATACAACAGTGTATAAACTACCTATTCTGCTATTTGATCCTTTCCTGTACCAAAAAGTACTAATCATTTTCATGTATTTCAGAATGTGCCCAGATCCAGAAAATCTAGGGAAAAGGTCTTTTTTCTGCTGGACTAGTATCATTACGCATATTAAAAAATACAGATAGTTCATGTTGCTTGAGTTTTAAAAGACGGGTCTTTGTTATATAGCATCATGGTGGGACAAAATAACTTCAAGTGAAAATGTTTCTCTGTACTGACTTTTCCATAGCAGTATGTAGTTTCTTCATCTTTTTGTATATCACCTGTTAAAGGGTCTGCAATCTTCTTAACTGAAACAAGTGATTATCCTTTTATTGTCAAAATGCAGGTACTATATTAAGCACCTCAAGACCTGAGTTGAAGTAGTATGTAATTTTTGGATAAATATGAAAACAATCATAGGTTCAGCAGCCTTTGCATTTTCAAAATGCTGGACTGACATTCATGACTATGAATTTACAGGCATAACTTCACAGAACCATAGAATTCTTTGACACAACTTTGCAATGAGTGATAAAAGATGAGTAATGGTTTCTGTGTGTGAGAATTCGATAGTGTTAACACATTTCAATTATATTTCACAACATAGTCTCTCGTGATCAGACCTATGTTCTTTTCTTCTCCCAGACATTACCAGTTACAGTAATTCCTTACAAACCTTTTTCTGGAAAATACTAATAATGTCCTTTTATATTATCTCTAGGATAAAGTATAAAATGGACCTAAGTTCAGAAGTCACATCAGTCAAAACTCTGCTTAAAACACTGTTTATTTATTTTCCCTATTATGTTTGTCAGTGAACACAGTTGGAATAAAAATTATTAACTAAAAATCAGAACAACTCATACTTTCTAGAAATTCTAAAAAAAAAAAAAAAAAAAAAAAAAGAGATGATGTAGTTTTGGAAACAAATATCAATGGTGTGAAAAACTGAGTTTTTTGGGGAGAAGGAACTTTTATTTTTATATAGTGTTCACTTAAAATTATACTGAAGAAGTCTTATCCATAGAGTTCTATTATTTTATTTTTAATCTAGAATGAATAAATATTCTATAGGTTTTTTTTTTTTGCTTGTTTTCAAGATAGGCAACAATGAATAGTGTGGAAGGCAAGACTGGCATCTAAAATAACTGTTTTCAGAGAAACCTGCCCTCATAAATATCACTAAAAATATGTTAAACTCTAGACTTAAGAATAAAATGATCTAATAGATTTCAGTCTTACAACTACTGAATTCTTCTACATGTATAGAAGATGTTTTTTCTCATTCTTCCTATACAAAAGCTCTAGTAGGTTAGTAGAGTCTATACTGTACATGTATCCTTTTATTTATTTGTTTTTTATTGAACACTTTGACAAAAATTCACAATTTCCAGTAGTACAATGTGATTTTCTTGTTTTTATTAGGGCACCTATGTTTTTGAAATAACTGTAATCAGTATGCATTCCATGTGGAACTGTAACAAAACTGACATTTTGAAATATGTAATTTCATATTCAAAATTGTTACTGGATATGCTATAGCCAGAATAAGATCCTGAAAGCAATTAATGTGACTTCATTTATCAAATGTAGCAGAGTTGTTATAAATACTTCTAATAGAGTCATAATAGTCAAAATAGATTTGCATGTGTGTAGATACACAGCATTCCAGAGTTATGCTGTGCTGCTAATGTAATGAAACTGTTCCTTCTTGTCATTATTTGAGCATAATCACAGCTATTTTCATGTTGAGGAAGCTTCTGAGAGCTGTAACATCCTCCAAATTTTGTTAAGACCATGAAAGTCAAGGAAACCAATACATAATATATATACACTGTTGCAGGCTGTTAGTTTTTTTTTTCCCCTTACTAACAAAATTGCATGCTATGTAATGGGATGGGTTTAAGTGGCCTTGCTACTGTTCTAAATATCTAAAGATTTGTATGCTTCATAACAAAGATCTTTCACAAAACTTACAAGGAATAGCAGATATACAAAGTGTTTACAAAGGTCCTAGGGAAATACATGTAGATGCCTTCTGAGCTTTTATTTTTTAGATAGGATAAAATCTGGGAAGAATTTTTTTTTCATTTATCCCTTAGCATATAAAATATAGTATATTAAAATGCAGAGATTTAGCAACCTCTAATTTTGATTTCTACAATTTTTGATAATATTTGGGGTATTCTTTCTTTCTGTGGTGGTTTTACCGTGCTGGGCAGCTAAACACCACAACTGCTCTCTCACTCCCCCTCCTTACATGAGGAGGGGGAGGAGTAAAGCAAAGAACAACTCATGGGTTGAGATAAGGATAAATTAATTAAAGGGAAATAATAATAATAATTAAATAAAGATTATTATGAACTAAACAATTTAACTACAGGGAAATAAAAAGGGAAAGGGGAAAATGGAGGGGGAAAGGAAAAATAAAAAAAAAGAGGAAAACAAACAAACAAAATAAATGAAGGCTATGTGGAAGTGCAGAGGAAAGAAATTACTCTCTACTTCCCACAAATGAGCGATGATTGACCACGTCCTTGAAGCAGGGCATCAACGCACGTAGCCGGTGTTCAGGAGGAGGACCAACGTTTTCACAACGAGAGCCCACCCTTCCCCTCTTCTTCCTGTTTCCACCTTTTATTGCTGAGTGTGACATTACATGGTATGGAATGTCCCTTTGGTTGGTTTAGGTCAGCTGCCCTGGTGATGTTTCTCTTCTCACTTTTTGCCCACCCCCTCGGAGGGTTAGAGAGAGATGCTGTGCCAGCACTGCTCAGCAGTAGACACAACACTGGTGTGATAACACTGCTGTTCCAGCTACAAGTGCAGAGTACTGCACTGTATGGGCTGCTGCCGGGAAAGTTAACATTCCAGCCAGACCCAGTACACATTTTTTATTTTTTTTTAACAAACAACAATTTGAGAATTTCTTAGCATGATTTTCAGAAATTCTAAGCATCCTGAATGCTCACTGTGTTAGTGGAGGTTCTGAGAATTCAGAAGACATGAAATTAATGAGCTTTTAAATCGGCAAGAATGGGCTGCCCCAAGATGGAAGGCTCTTAAAATCAGAGACTACCTAATAAAATTTCTTTTATATGAATAATTTTATTATTAAATAAAGGGTTACAATTCACATTTTTTTTTGAAGTAATACCAAATCACTTTAAATATGTTAGACATTTTAAAAGAACATTCTATAGATGAAATTGAGAATGCAAATAGAAGCATTTTGTGATAACTAAAAAAAAAATACACGTAAATCAAATCTTGTGCACACTACTGAACTACAATAAAAATATAAACACCAATGAAATTGTTCAAACTATACAATAGATTATTTTGGAAACTCTCTTTCTATATATATAAAAAACAACTGTCACTTTTCTAACTGTTCTACTCTAACCTTTTAAAACACTAGTCAAAATTAAATTGAAACAAAGTTCCTATAGAAAAAGGAAACCTAACATTTTCCATATGCACTGTCATATTCCATCCCTTTTCTAATATTCATGTTTCATTTACATTCAGTATTGAATGAATCTAGGCTTGAGGATACAAAAGATAAAATCAACCTAAGTATTTCTCACTTGGTTTGATATTTGCTCTCTACACAGTATTTGCTTAGACTAAGCCAATGTGTTCTATGGAAAAAAAGTACAAATTCCGAGGCAAATAGTCAAAATCTCGATTTTATTATGCTATTGGTTATAGAACTGCCACAGAAGCATATGATCTTGGCAAGGCTGAGATTTGCAACACTAAACCCTGCTACAGCTTTGATCGTTTCAATGCTAGAACTTAGTGTTGGGAAATCCTACCCTCGGCGATGAGTTAAAGATGTCAAATGAGACTGGGAATGGAAGACCTCAGTTTACCTGCAGGCCATCTACAGCAATGGTAGTGTTAATGCATGCTTTTCTGTGCTACCCATAAACTAGTTCATTCAAGTCAATGTCTTTCCCAGAAAAAGTTTTGCAGAAAGTTAAATGTGTAAGGTGTCTTAAGAAATCAATCGTTGTTCTTGATACATTTGTTTACGCAAAAGGAGGTTAAACTAGACAATTCTTAGTTGTTTTTCTGTTTTTAATTGAACCTAGAGTACTTTGAATCAAACGAGAATTTCATTAATCTAAAACATATTTTGTAATGTTTGTTAAATATATTTTTTGCAATTTTTTTTGCTATATACATACATTTAATAAAATCTTAATTGTGCAGGTATAACTTACATGAAAATCAAGCAGTTGCATTAAAAACAAAACATAACTAACGTTTCAGTACATTTGAAGTACTGAGCTATAAATTCTTCACATCTCAACTACAGAATATTTAGTAATGATCTAATGGCTTAGCTTATTTTTCTTTACGGTTATGAATTTTGATTTATTAGAATGTTTAATTAGCAATGGATCAATTTATTATTTGCATGATGGTCATTACTCATAGCTGCAATACCTACCACTTGTAGTGTGCCTGCAGAAGTGCATGTTATGTCTCTTTTATATGCAAATATTGTATATCTGTAGTGTGTCTGCAGTTTTCTGTAATACACCTGTAAGTGTATGTGCTAACTAACCTTTTACAGGTGCTGCCACCAGATTTACCAACTCTCCTGATTTTGTCATGAATCTCACAATATTTGGTGTGTGTGTGTTACTTAAGTCAGACTCAGTCCAGTCTCATGTTTGTTGGTACTGAACTGGTATATTTGTCCTAATTCCTTGTGAATCTGTGTTTCATTACTTTAATTTGTGCTAAAGTCACCAAGTTAACTGCTATTTCAGTCTACTTTCTCATTACAAGTGAGGTTGTTCTGACCCAACATGCTTACCATAGTCCATTGTTCTCAGACCCACATTTGTATAGGCCATTAATTATTTAGGGAACAGAGACTGGAAAATGAATCTTCCATGATGAAGGTGAGTGCCCTGAACATTTGGGTATAAAGTTAACATCCTTCTGCTCTACATACCTAGTAAATAGGTTGTCATACAGAATGGAAGGTCAGAGGTGTTAAAGTGGTCTCTCATTCCAGTTACTACTGGGCTAATGAGAGATTCTCCAGTGGCCTGCCCTTCAAAAGGACTTACCTCAGTACCTAAGGTTATCTAGCAACAACAGCTTCAATGAAAGCAGTCTGCATCCAGCTTGAATTTGGTCTTAAAGCCCAACATGCCTTTTTTTGCTTTCTGTATTTGCTTTTGGCTTGCTTGGCAGGTTCCTGATCAACTTTGTGTTATCTTTAAATAACGTTCATAGTTAGCTAACTCTATGCTTACTGTATGGGTAACATAGTACACTGTCATGACAGAAGTTTATTATGTTAAATCATTTTCTGCAAGTCTCTATTGGCCTTTCAAAGGAATAAATGATTTAAGAAAAAGTCCTCCGACTGACTGAGCTGAAGTTGACCTGTAGGCTGATATAGCGTCAAGTATAAATGATTGAGGATGTAGCCTTGTTCAATATGAGGAATTCTTTGGACTCTCTCCTATTAGCAAGCAAATGGTGAGAACATATAATCTGTGGAATAACCGTGATGTTGTCAGATTAGGTACAGAATAACCCCAGATCGATAAATCATTAGAGGTGACAGAGTGGGCACATAAAATCAAGCTCTTCAGGGCATATTTCCAACTTTCTCTTTTTATTGAGTATGCATCACCAACCATCGCATATTCTTTAATTAATGCTAATGTCTTGCTGTGTAACAGTTTAGCTAGGAACTGAACCATCATCAGCATGTAACATAAACATAGACTTGTTTAGATATTTGAGGGACTTTTTGGCCCCAAACAGGCAAGACAAAAGTAATAAAATAGTTTTTCGTTTGTTGGACAGAGTATGAGTGAGTGATGCACTGAAATATATTCTAGAAACTACAAAAACAGATGATTAGAAATGGCATGCAAGAACAAAAACTGGTTAGAATTGCATAGTGTAAGAAATTTATTTGAATCCGTTAAATATGTTAAAATGTTTTGCTTTGAACTTTCTTATGATTATCACAATGGTAAACTAAATTGATTTTATATTTCTAGATAAAAGTAAAATCAAATTTTGCTGTTCCCCTCCACCAAATTATAAGTCTTCTATTAATTTAAAACATTTGGAGAAAAAGAAAAAAAAAATAATCTGAAAAGAGAACAAGGAACTTCATAGATCTACTAATGAGAAGTGACAATAAAAGAATTCTTCTGCAGGATTCTGCCAGATCTTTACTGTTATAATCAGTTGCAGCAATCAAATAAATTAAATTTATCTGGAAGAAGCTTTTCTCCAGGTGTCAGTGCAAGTCTCAGAAATACTTTTCTTCTCAGTCCTCCTAACCTCTCACAGAAACATCTGCCTTTTCTGTTCATTTTGTTAAAGAGCATATGAAGGCTCAAATAAGATGAGTATTATCATTGTATTCTTCTGGTATTATGATGACATGCAGTCACAACAGTTGTTTGTAGGCATATCTATGTCAGTCATGTTAAGAGCAAAAAGTATTATTTGGACAAAGTGGTTATACTGACAAGAGCTTATTCAGGAGAAATGGTAACTTTAATAGTTTGATACAACAAATACTTTTCATGATGTAGCTTCTTTTCTGTGGGTATATTTTCCTGGTGTGCTGAACTATGAGATCGCTGTGGATACAACTGAAAGAAAGGAGTATCAATGAATGAAATTTAAAAGAAAAAAAAATATATCAACAGAAGAGAAAAGTCTATGTGGTCCTGCATCCTAAAATCTTCTTGAAATGTATCGATACTCATAGTTGATCTGAGGAAAGAAAAATATCCCTCCTTGCTCAGGCATTTGACAAGTCTGAGATCAAATTAAGAGACCATTTATTTCCTAATGGCCGGTCTTGGAAATATATTCATCCTGTCTTTCTTTTTAATGCATTATCACCTGTAATAAAGTTTGCTCAGGATGAACAGTGTTCAGTGACGATGATGATAATTAGGGACCATATTCCTGTTCGTTCTCTCTGAAACAATTTATTCCTTCTATGTTTGTGTGTAGAAAGAAAAAAGCATAATATAAAGTTAAAGCATGTATAAAATACTTTAAAAAACATAATTTGGATTTAGAGTCCAAATACCTTGCATAGTCATTAAGTTAATCTGGTGCTTTGATTTAAGAGTACCTAAGGGTTATAGGTACTCTGAGCATAATGCTCAGATTCCTATCTGGAAAATGCAGATGCATTTTTCTCATTAAGCTAGAATGTTTCAAGGTTATAGAAAGATGAGATTTTTGTTCAGAACCATATTCAGCAACATGTTCCAGTTAGATATTTTCTTAAAGGCAAGGATATATCTTTTAGCAGAGAATAAGGATTTGCTATGTTTTTTTTTCTTCCCCAGTCAGTGATTATGTTAATTCAAAATTACCTTGCTGCATATTTTTAAACTTTTTTTTTAACCCAACTTTAAAAAAAGAGTTGTTAGTTGTTAGAAAAATGAGTTGCATGAACTGTCCCTTCTTTGTAAATAATAAATACTAAGCCACTTTTGCAGTTACCAGGTATTTCTGTTGCCAATATTGTTAATGATACTATTATCATTATGAATCATTAACAGCGGTGATATATACCAAAGCTAAAATAGTACAGATTAAGTCTTTCCGCCCTTGAAAATTGATATAAAGTCTAACTACATGCCTACATAAAAGATGCAGTGGTATATTAGTATTTTTGACATTTGTTCATGAACGTATATTCTAATAAAGTGTAGAGGTCAGCTGGTTTCCATATGCAGCAGTATCAATGTATTTCATACATAAAGAAACTAAGTTGAAAGATGGAGAAATAAAGGTGTTAAACAAACAAAAAGAAGGAGGATCTTTGCTGCCTAAGGCCTCATAAGATTTTGGCTATAAAATCAATTAAAGAAAAATAAATGTCAGGGGGATATTAAGTAACTGAATTATTTCTTTTATGGGTACATTTAGGAGTGATGTCATCTAAGTGTTATTACTAATACAAAGCAAGATCTTGCTTCGTATAACATATGGAAAAGAACCCAGAGAGTGCTTTATAGAGGTAACTAAATTATTTTTTCATTGGAACAGCTTCACCAAAAAAAAAAAAAAAAAAAAAAAAAAAAAAAAGGCAAAACACAAGAAAGCTGAAACAATTTTAGCAGTAAATGCAGGTCTTGATGATCTCTCCTAGTGATCTTAAACCACCAGTGTTGTTCTATATTATCAGAAACTTACAATCAAGGATGATAGATGGCAATTGTGTTTTCAGTCAGGTATTTTTTTAATATTAGTGAACTGGATGCCATGTATTTTTTTTATTTTTTTTTTTTAAGATTTATCTTAAGCTCTTGATTATCTACTAAGATATTTTCTATTTCCTCTTGAAAGTAAAGTTAATTATTTGAGATTGGTTTATTTTTCTTAGAGAATGAAGTGATAATTAATTATAATCTTTAACCTTTCAATTTTCCACCTAATGATGTAAAGTAACCTCCTCTACAGCATGAGGCTGCAAAATAATTACTTCATAATATGTGGATCTGCATAGCAGGTTTACTTCTTTCTGCTTCAGTGAAATATTTTAAGTTGTGCTTATTTAGTATTTTTCTTCTTCCTATGGTATCTTAATAAATCTTTCTTGAATCTTGAATTTTAATGAAACTGATGTCTGGTCTGTATTTTTCAGACTTTGTATCAACTCTCTGTTTAAGAGACATTTATGTTATTATCTATAGGCAGATTTTTTTATTATTCCTATTTTTGTATCTGTTGTTTCTTTGATATGAAAGACATGAAGTAATTAAAGTAATGTCAGGGAGGGGGAATTCCTACACCCTGTTTAGAATATGATTTGTTTTATCTCTTCCTGGTCTCTTGACCATTGCTCTTTCCCTTTTGTAGGACTCAATCTGGTCATGGCTGTAGGGGTGTATATATTTATACTCAAAAATTATATGCTAAGATTCTTCTGATAAGGGAAAATCCAAATAAATGAAGGTCTATAGATTGCAGTGCTGACTGACGTCAGCAACAAAATGAGGCCAAGCTTGAACAGCAGGAGATAATATTTAACTTGTAACAACTGGGAAGATTTAGGAAAAGAAGAATAACCAGTTAATTGATGTGGCAAAAAGAACAAAGAATAAAAGTAATTGGCACTGGGTGGAGAAAGGCGAAAAGTGTTATCTAGAGATCTTGGGCTATTGTACAATTAATTTGTGCTCAATTGATTTTTACTCCTTGACTGTGCCCAACAAGTATTTCTTGTATTCTGATACTTGAACACTTACGAACACTTTGCATGCTACCTATCCTATCTGTTCTTCATGCATGTGATATTCAGTGGTGCTCAGTGTCTTCTCACTCACAGAAACTGTGGTTGTTTCTCTGCTTTCTACAACAACCTGAAAGGAGATTGTAGCAAGCAAGGTGTTGGTCCTTTGTCTCAGGTGCCAAGGAAATGGTCTTAAGTTGTGCCAGTGTAGATTTTGACAGGATGTTATGAAGAATTTCTTGAAGGAAAGGGTCTTTATGCATTGGAATCGGCTATCCAGGGTAGTGATGGAGTCCCCATCCCTGGAGATATTTGAGTTGTGTGAATATGGCACTAAGGGATGTGTTTAGCAATGGGACTCAGTCAGGTTGAGGATTGGACTTGATGAATTTCAAGTTCTCTTCCAACCTAAAAGATTGGGTGATTCTAAGAACAGGCAACCAAAGCACACAACAGTAATGAGATAAAGAAAGACACTGGTGCATCATGATGGTGCATCAATGTTCTTTTCCTCCATATGAGAAAGTGTCACATTTCTGTATTTTAGCTCTGACTAATACAATTTACTAACAGCAGTAGGGTAAAGATATTTGCTTAAGATAAGTGATATCCTTTGTAACAGGAAAAATAAGGGGCTTATTCTGTGTTGTGGCATTTGATGATCTTGGATGCTCACCTAAACTGTTTTCTGTAAATTAAAAAAAAACAAAACATAGAGAATGTTGAACAAGTAATTGTATTTTGTCAGACATAGAGACTCCCCACCTTCTTTAGCATCTTAACTATTGTATGTTCCAAACTAAATCGTGTAGGGTTGGTTTGGTTGCTGGCCGTTGTTGTTTTAATTCTTTACATGTGGAGTAATTTTAGTTTCTACTAATTTTCCTGAGAGGCTTTTATAATACAAATATTTATCTAAATAAACATCTTCACAATGTATTTGTGTGAGGATCAGCATTGTTTGAATTATTTTCTTTATTCTTACAATGAAAATGATTTACACCAGAGCTGGCAAAACAGTTAAATTACTTTGTACTCTGGCTGTAACTATCCATGCTCCTAATTGCCAGAGAGAACTAAAGTAATAAAATTAGTGATCCCTAAATGCAATGCTATAGATTGCACAGTATTTATTTGTTTCCTCATTGAATTAAAAGCAGTATTATTTATTTTCAGAGCATTTTTTATCATTTTCCAGAGGAGGGCCACAAAGATGATCAAGGGGCTGGAGCACCTCTCTGACAAAGATAGGCTGACAGAGATGGGGCTGTTCAGCCTACAGAAGAGAAGGCTTCTGGGTGGAAGAAAAGATGGAAAGCAACTCTTTTCTCAGTCAGATATTGGCAGAATGAGGGGGAATGGTTTTAAACTAAAAGAGGGGAGGTTTAGATTAAAGGTTGGGGGGAAGTTTTTGCTCAGAGGGTGGTGAGGCACTGGAACAGCTTGCCCAAAGAGGTTGGGAATGCCCCATCCCTGGAGATGCCCTGAGCAACCTGATCTAGTGGGTGGTGTCCCTGCCTATGGCAGGGGGCTTGGAGCTAGATTATCTTTGAGGTGCCTTCCAACCCAGGCCACTCTGTGTTTCTATGATTTTCTTATTGTTCAGTTCATATTTTGAAGAAATGCTGTAGAGTTTAGAGTTACATGTGCTTAAGTAAAATATATATTATATATAAAAAGTAAATATGAGATCTGGAGAACATATTTTAAAAATACAACCTAAGCTGTATGATTCTAGTTAAAAAAATATTTTTTTTCCAAACACTGAAACAATTCTCTATTGATAAATTAAGGATTAGGTTGAAGGGCATGAAGTGTTATAATTTAATGTAAGGTTAGGGAAAATCAGCTCAGGAATTTCACTGATACAGTCTAAATTCAGCCTTAGGTTTGAGATTGTGTTTGTCCCAAGTAATGAATGGCTGCCCAGGTAATTGCCACTACTCGAAGTTTAAGAGTGTGCTAGCTGAACAAAAAGAAATAACGCCCTTGTATATCGCTCAATGCTAAAGACATGAGGAGACAGTTCCATGTGTTTGAAGAAAAAAACAGAAGGTCCAGCTGTGAAAAAAGGCTGTTTTCCAATGTTGTAGAATTAGCACTGCAGGAATCTTTTTGCCCTTATACAGTTAGATGAAGAAAGGTGTCTTGGGCAGGATTTTAGACCTCCCTATTTTTTAAGATTCTCATATAGCACAATACACTTCCAAAGATAACCATTGAAGTTCTGAATGTTGATGTTTGGGTGGCTGTACACTTAACACCTTGTTAAATTAGGTGTTTAGCAGTGTGAATAGATAAAATGTGATCTATTTTTTCACTGGAGTGTATTATTACCATGAATAAATAAAATTACTTTGACAAACTACTTCTTCTCCCACATAGGAATAATCTACAAGGATAGTTGCTAGTTATTCAATATATAGACTGCAGAGCAGAACTTTTCCTCTATAAAGGAATATTAGTGATTTGTCCAACTTGCTGAGGGAGCACAAAGAAAAAAATAATATGTGCTCCACAAATAGAATGTTATTGTGCAGATTCTGAGTATTTTAGGATTTTATTTTAGCTGTTTTTGTTAGGTTTCTTTTGTTATTTTCATCTGAAATAAGTTTCCTTGTATCCTTCTACAAAGCACTTAAGGCAGAACCTGAGATGGATTATCTCGTTTTACTATATAATAACATACTGAATGAATGTTTACTCCTTATGTTAATTAATGCAGATGAAGTTAATTGAAAGTAAATTCAGGTAGTGAATATAGTTTTTCACCATCACTTGGAAGAATTGACTCTTAAATCTACTACATTGACAGGTAAGATGCTAATGATATATTGATGCAGTCTAAAACACCCAATTTAAATTCTAATTGTAAAAATAACTCTGAGAAGGCAACAAAAGTTTATTTTGGATCAGAATCATAAGCAGAATGCTAGACAAACCTGTACTGTTATTAAAGACATTTATGACCTTCTAAGTTTCACAGTTAATGAATTCCCAGAATTTCAGAATGGAATAATGAAAAGAGTATATATTAATTTTTATCAGTGGTACTAAATGTGTTGCATGAATTTTATTATTGGGAGTTAATTAATGTTGACTGTGTGGTTTACACATTCTGTGCAATAGTGAGTAAATGCAAAATTTGAGATGCATTTTTACATGGTCAGTCCCAGGCTAGAAAACTTCTTATGATCCAGATTTGTTCCCTCTGGTTGGATTCTTAGTATAAGACCTTCTTCATAAAATAGTTGTGGACCCAAAAGTTTTATATAAATGATATAGTTTGAGTGCAGTGTTATACTTAAGTACATCCATTTTAAATTAAAAGTTTTATAGTATCTTTTTAGATAAATGTAAGGTGTTATGGTCATCGTCAGTTTTTGTGAAAGCTAGTAAATTTACCAGAATTTAAATCAAAACTGCCACTAGCAAACAGTTTTATATTAAATATAAAGTTGAAGTCTGATGAGAAGTGGAAAGGAAGTAACATAGTATGGAGCAAATCTACAAATTTAATTTTTGTAGTTTTCCTTCTGTAATTGTGTTCTCTAGTCTGATTTGTGTTTTTATTCTGTTGTATTCTACCTTGGTTTCTCTGATACAGCCATTATATCTTTTACAGAGGCAAAAATGACTGTTACTGCATAGCTATCATATGAATTGTCATGTTTACTCAGGGCTAGAATCCTGCAATAGAAATGACAGAGAGAAACCAGACATACAGAAAAGGAGGTCAGCAATATTTATGAATTATGAGCATGTGATTTTTTTTTCCTGTTTTTCTTTTCAACACTACTAAACTGTACTTAGAGATCAAGTGTTAGTGCCGTAAAAATATTTTGTTTAGCTGGAAGGAATTATTTTCTTTTCTCTGTGTATTAGCAGCAGTTTCTTGTTTAACAAAGTATATCCAGAATAGGTTTGAGCTTCATTGTACGCTCTGAACATGTCAGACATAACAAGCTGGTTACAGTGTGGTGTACCTTTGTGTGTGTGTGTGTGTGTGTGTATATCTATATAGATATACACACACACACACACACAAAGGTGTGTGTGTGTATATCTATATCTATATAGATATAGATATATAGATATATATGTGTATATCTATATCTATGTGTGTGTCTATATAGATATACACACACACACACACAAAGGTGCCTCTATACATAGGTATAAAGGTATGTGTATATGTACATGTATATATAAAAGGTATGTAAAACTCATAAGCCTAGGCTAAGGATAGAATCAGACAAGAGTGCAGTTTGGGGATGTTCTGTTTGTGTATTTTTCCCTTAGATGCTTTCTTGTAAGAATAAAAGGTTTTCTTTATACAAATAAAGCTACAATTGAGAATAGTGATATGATAGTGCCATACACAATTTGTCTTAAAAAAAAAAAAAGTTTATATTAATAACAAGTTTAACTAGATGTACAATACTTCACTGAGAGGGAAAGGTTGTGTTGATTTTGGGATACAATGTGAATCATTCTGACTCACTTTTCAGAAAGCACTGTAGGAATGGAGAAATGTACAAGAGGCATCATGTTTTGATGAGAAGCCTTTTTACATCTTTGAAGTTTCAAAACTGATAATATGCTGTCTTTAAAGCAGACAGGTAATTGGAGAGTGATGTAAACAACTACAAAGGCATACGTGCCTGGGCAAAGGCCCATTAACACTGTGGTTGTTGTGGGGTTCCCAGGGTGTAGCTTAAAAGCTTAGCAGTAAAATAATTAAACTGATGGCTAAATATACCAGCTTCAAGGAACTGAATTATAAAGAAGAGATAGGACTTACTAGCTCTGTATGGAATGCAAGAAAGTTGCTAAATCATCCCAGGTATTTTAGCAAGTTGGCAGATGACTTGCCTGGAGGCAGATCCCATTGCTGTGTGGTAGGCCTGGTGCAAGATAAAAGAATATGCAAACATGCTATCTAGAGGCAGAGTGAAAGGAAGGAGGTTAGCTGAAAAGTCAGAATCAGGTTTTGGTTGACCCAGACTTGTTATGATTAATATCTGTGCAAGTTTTCCCAGGAACAGTAAAGAATTTGATCTACTGGAGTGAGATGTGTGGAAACTTTATTTATTTATTTTTATTTCCTAATACTTACCTTTTTAACATTGCATTTTAAATTAATGTTTGTATTTTAACATATTGCTTTCACTTAAAGTGGATTTTTAATTTATTAAAAGCAAAAAAACAAAAAAACAACAAAAACACAGAGAGAGCCAAAATATCAAGGAGGATGGTCCTATCACCTTTGACTTTCAGACCTCGTATTTTCAATGCACAGAGGTGCTTCAAATTATAGGATTTTACAAATTAAGGATAAAAATTGAAAGTCTGTCAGGTTACCTTTTCGAAAAAAAAAAAAAAAAAAGGTTAATCAATAATCATTCTATGTGCTATGGCAAACAGCAAAGTTTCCACACCACACTGAACCACACTGTAAGAGCATTCATTGAAGCAAGTGCCTCATTTGGTATCAAAATGCTTCTAAACTTAACACAACGGAAAATCAAATTCTGAATTTCAGTAGAGAGATTTAAAAAACAAACAAACAAAATACAAAACACAACTTTGCATACCAGTTGGCATAGTTGTACACATTGGATCTATAAGTACTACATTGTAGTGTACATGTTTATCACATTGTATGCAAACCTATTAAGGGCATCAGTTTAGCATTTACTTTTATTCTTAAATTAAAAGGCTATGAATAGTATTTGATAATCATATTTTTGCCTTAAGCAGCTATTACATCATAAAGCATCTGGCGTTTATTTGAAATAAAAGTTTCTACCATAGTAACACTGAAATAGCTACTGTACTAACAGATTCAAAGAAACAGAGTGTTCTGTGTTCTGAAACTCTTTTCAGAAATTAGTCCTAATTTAACCAGGAGTTCTGTATATAAATTATTTCCTAGTTTCCTGGAGATCTAGAATGTTTGTGTAGCAGCCTTGTCTGTAACTTTAAACCAGAACCATTCTTTTGTAGTTGTTCGTACTGTTTATAAAACAGTTTTCTAACTACTTCCTTCAGCAGTTATCTTTTCTTATTCCATTTTTTTTTTCCTTTATACTTGAGCTCTACATGATCTAAGGAGTTCTTGTTGTGCTGATTACCACTTTTAGATCCAAAGTGAAATTCCTTACACTCGAACCATAGTTTGAGCTTAGGTGAAAATGTTGTGAGCACTTTCATATTTCTCTCCTGAATCACAGAATAAATGTAGAGTTGTAGGCTGGCTTTTGATTGCACTGAGTCACCAACAGTTTCATGACATACCACAAATAGAACAAAATCTGTTGATAAGAACTGAGGATAGATTTTGGGAAAAGTGGTCTTGCTCATGAACCTTGACTATTTCTTTCAATTCTTAAGTCCTATCATCTATGAAACTTAGGCTTTTCCCTTGATAAATTATTTGTTGGAGCTAACTCTTTGATGGGTTCCTACAGCAGAGGAATTTAAGCACTAGTGCCACAACACTGACCTCATAAAGTTGAACAGAAATACTAGAGTTCTCTCTCTCTTTTTTTTTTTTTTTTTTTTTTTTTTTTTGTCTTGTTCAGGTAGCTTCATCTCACATTTGTAAAAGTTTTTTGTAAGTTTTTCAAAACCTTACCCTTTCCATCTGCTTTCCTTTTAAACATTATATATATATATATGATCTGTTATGATCAGGAAGGCAGTAAAAAAAAATAACTACAAAAATAACCAACTTTTAGTTCCATTGGAATGATATTAGTACTTATAGATGCTTTATACAGCCCAGGAGTAGGTCAGAAATGTTACAAGCTTAAATGTGATGAAAGCAAAAACCTGTGCTAGCAAAAATCCAAGTGCTATTTACCTTTTCCAGGAAATCCTCTTGAAGCAAGACAGTTGTGTTTTCAGCGCAATTGTTTCAGCTGTGCCTACTTCCTTTTTCCCTTTGACTGAATAATGGTGTTAGAGACGCTAATCAAAAGCAATCCTTCTGCTTTTGGGAACCAGTGGATGCCACTTGTATTTGTCTTCTGCACTTGTAAAGTGAGGAAATTAGTCTTTTTTATTGTCTTTCTTTTATTTCTGTAGGTTGAGCACCACTTGTACGTTTAAAAACTTGAACTTTTTTTTTTTTTTTAAGCTGATTGAATGTGGGTCTTACTTCTACTCGAATTGAAGGTGATGACCATTGACCCAGCTCTTAGCTGGCTTACTTTAAAACAGAATGAAACAAACAAACAAAATAAAGATATTTGAAAACAGCAAAAGTAGGTAGCTTTTTCAGAACTTAAATCCAAAATAGTTTGTGAGAAGTGGGTTTTCTGAGTTCTTAGATGGATTTGTATTTCTTACACCCTTTAGGTGTATTTTTCTTTACTAAGAAACGTTTGCATCTGATAAAATAAATTAATTGTGAACAAACTGTTCATAAATTACACCTGTGATCACGTCCACATGCACTTGAGATTCTGTTTTGTATGAAATACACATGCAGGTGTATTTTATATAAACATTGCATTCCTGGTGCTAATACGTGAGATATTTTTCATCTTTAGGGTCATATTCTTTTATTACCCTTTCCTTTATTTTTCATTGCTGCCTTCAAATTCAGTATGTAAACAGTGTTCAACATGAGCAGTATTCTTATTTAGCTTCTTGCTTCATCTTCTATTAACTTGACATTCTAGCTTAACAGGGCAAATTATTGGTTCGTTTTGTAAGTCTGGCAGCAGGCTCCATTGCATTAGCCATCTAAATGATCAGAGATGTGGGCTTGCCTGTTACAGTTCATTATCTTTACAACAGTTTTTGGGGGGGTAGGCAAGCAAGGCATAAAATGTCAACAAAGAATTTTTGAGAAAATGGTAGTAGAAGCTCAAAAAGAAAGAATGATTTGCCTAACAGCTTATTAGAAAAAAAGAAAAAAAAAAAAAAAGAAAAAAGAAAAAAGAGCATAGTCTTATTAAAAAAGATCAGTCTAAGGAGCTTTAATTCTATATCAACGTCCGTCATAAAAATTGTTAGGTATTATCTTCCCCTATTGTCTACTAGTAAAAATCTATTTTTTGCTGTTCCTGAATATAGTTCCCTGAATTTAGTGCATTCAGTCAGGATTCATTTCAGATATACAAGTAACACTGTGCTATATTTCTAGCAACTGAGCCTTGCATGTGATCAGCTTGAGGGAAAAAGTCCAAATAGTAAGTGTTTACACTGGTCTTAGTTCATTGCTATATATATGATGGAGGTGCTTGAGTTTCTAGATATTAAGACCCAAATCTTATTTTTGGGGAGGAAAATAAATCTCTTTCCCTCTCTCAGGGTCTGACACTGCTATGTTATCTATGACCTTTTTTTTACTGCCTTGGCTCTAAACTGCAGTAATTCTCGATGAATAAACTGGCTTAGTTTTTCTAATTTTGTCTCCACAACCTGGCAGAGCTTTTGCCTCCAGATCTGTCCAGTTACCTTCTGTTGTGCCTGCTTACATAAACCAGTGATTAAAAGCATTAATGCATTTTTTTTCTATCTTCTCATGAGTCTTTTCTTTCAGAGTCATCCTTCTCCCCCCTGCATCCCTGCACCCCCCTCCCTCCCCCCTGAATTAGATTCAGCTATTCTATATCACTTTTATTTAGCCTTGAATCCCTCAGAGTCTACAGCTAGAATATGGCAGATATTGTACTGGTATAACGTGCTGCTTCTGTCATCAGCTTGAGTAACTCTGAAATTCCCTGCCATTTTTAGAAAGTCAATGAGCAAAATAAATAATGAAATTATTGCAGATTGTCAATAAAAGGATTTGCTCCTGGTTAATAACTGGGTTTATTTCCTAAGATAATAAACTTCTTTTTTTTTTTTTTCTTTTTTTTTTTTTTCTTTTTTTTTTAATAGAGCCTTTCTGTTTATTTATTGCTGGAAAAGCAGCAAAGCAGTTTGAATTTCATGCAATTGAGGCCCAAGGTCAGTGTGTTGTTTTTGTATGCACAATTACTGTAGTAAAAACATGCAAATTGGGGAAACTTTTGCACTGGTAGCTATCCAATACACATGAGGAGTTTTTTGTTTGTTTGATTGCAATGGTTTGTGCAAATACATGAAGACCTTGGGCTTTCATGTCGCGAAAAAGAGATCCCAAATATCCAAATTGTGATATTAGCTGGAAGTGTTATATAATCCAAATGACATTCTGTCTGATCCAGCACAGTTCCTACCCACTGATGAAACCTGCAGCAATTCAGAAAATAACTTCCTGTCTGATAGCACAGGTAGTGCTTCTGTCTTGATACTATCCATTTCTCAAAAAATGCCTTAAACCTGGAGCCTAAAGCATACAAATGTGTATTGATATAACTCAGTGAAGGGGAAAGACAAGATAAATGCATCCACCTGTATTGTAGTCAATAATTCATTTATAATGAGCTTCACTCCAAACTGCATCTAATATAGGTCACTTGAAGCCTGTCTTGAGAACTACTACTGAATATTTCAGTGATGGTGAGTAAGCTATATTTATTCCAAGAGAAAGTTTAAAAATGAAATTTTCAGCAGAGGTCAGGATCTGTTGCATACAGTCTGTATGTGAATCTGGTAGTTACACATTTGAAAAGTGGCCATGAATTACTGTTAAATGACATCCCTGCCAAGCTGTATTTTGATGGATAAGGGATGTCTTTGCATCATCACTGTGTGTATTTGTAAAAGTCTGTTTAGGTCAATAAGGTGTTATTTTATTTTAATGATAAGAAGTTATGAAGATTTGAGAAATGACCCTGGTCATGGCAGTGAGGAGAAAATACAGGCATATCCATTCCATCTGTATTAGTTTCTGTAATATTTTCTGTATGGAAATGTGCAAGTAAAGAAGGAACCCTTGGGAGCAGAGAGGAAGCGTCTGAAAAATACTTTGTGGTTCAAGCATATCTTAAAGTAACTTTTCAACTATGAAGCGGGCCATGTTAATGGAACAGTAAGTCAAGTAAAGTGACAGTTTTCCATTATTGAGCTCAATTACTACATTATATATCAGTGCATGCATAAAGATACATTGACAAATATTCTGCATGAGAAATTAATCAGCAGCAGAATAGAAGAAATATTTTGTTGAAAGACAGTGTCATTTTAAACTGATACTCTATGATTCAACATGTCATTTCACTTTTGGAAAACACTTCTTTTGCATTTTTTTTTCTTTTTGAAAAGGCTTTCCATTCTTTAGTACTGGGTGGGAAGGTGGGACCTGGTTAAGAAGTTATGTGAGGTATGCTCTTCCCTCTCTGTTTTAATTGTAGGCAGGCATGTTTCCTGGTTTCTTAATTGAGTTTCGTGTGCCAATTTGGGCATATTTGCATTGGAAATAGATAAAAAGAATTAAGAAAGTAATGTTGGATTGCAGTTTGTCATAGACTTCTTGCAGGGTATCGTTCTTAATCCTCCCTCACCCTCTTCTGCCAGTAGAATCTAGCCCTAATTAGATATCATGGATAGATACAGAGCTATGTGAGGTGAGTAAAATGAGATGAATGAGACACCTTGCAGAACAGGTCATTCCTAAGCCATAAGAAAAATGAGTCCTACTTCGTAGGCAAAAAGGCTTGGATAAAAATTGTGTGTTATGAGGGATGTTATTACCAGAGACTCTGGAAGTAGTAGGAAGAAGGAGCTTGTTAAAGCAAGTATGCCACACGTTCTACATTTCATCTATTTGTCATTAATTCTTCACTTTGTGTAAGCTAAGCTACTTCTGATAGAGTGGAGGTGGTGTGTCAGGGGGTTTGTGGGGGATTATGTTAGCATTTTTACCTTCTTATGGACAGTTTTATTTCCTCTGTTTGCCACTGAATACCCTAAGTATTTCCAAAAATGAGTGAAGTGGTGTTTCTCCCAGTGCTCTCTCTAGTGTGAGAGAAATGTATGGGGACTGTTGATCACAGCATTGTTAGACTATGTTTTCAGGCGTGTTTACTTGCACTTTAGAACTGTATTCCTGTGGTAGTGGGTGGGAGCTGGTTTCCCACCAATTGCATGGAAATACCAATTGCATGCAATCTCAATCCATCTAATTGTATGGAAATAAACTGGGAATTTTAGGGAATGTAGAACTTCTCAGCAGAGACCAGATGGTTTTGGTTTTGTATTTTCACCTTGCTGCTTCCAAACAAAAAACAGTTTAAAAAAAAAAAAAAAAAGACAAAAAGAACACAACTGATACTGTTAACAAAGGATGTTTTACAGTAGGTTCATTTTGTCACTTATTTGAAATAAAAAGGGAAATAATAGTTTGAGCACCTACAGGATACAACAGCAATATCTACCGTTTCCATTGAGTTCTTTACAGTAGTCAAATGATCTGCAATCCACACAGAGAGCAGACTATTTTCTCCACCCCCATACTTGAAATGTAGATGGAAGGGAAGCTTTCTATGTCTTTTTTTCTTATACCTTTGTTTTAGGTTAATTCTATTCATGGTATAACCTAATTTGCATGAAGAACAGTTTTCCCTGAATCTATCAGTTGCATGGGAAAATGGATATTATTCATGCAAGTGGAGCTTAAACCTCCTGAGACTGAAAAATGTTTCAGTGCAACAAATAATACTTAACATGAGCACTTGAAGTCAATGGGAATTGGGAGTACTATGCTCCATTTAGAATGAGAATACTGTTTCACAGTACTAGGACCTCATTTTATTTATGTACACCAGAAGAAAGAAAAGTAGCTTGTGTCTTCATCTGGCATAGCCTAACAGTTCTTGGATGGACTTTTAAATCTCTTTGCTGCTTCATTATAATGAAGGGTGGGGCAATTAAAAATGAAATGCTCTTCTAATTTAAAAATGTCACTGTGGTGTGTTATATAGGACACCTCTCCCCTCACCCCCCTCCAATCCATGTTTTGTATTTTACTTACCTGTTTAAAGTGGGAAATGAGATTGAGAAGTGATGGCAGAGCACCCATTTGGAAGTGTTTCAGATTCAGAGAAAGGTTAGACCATGACTTTTTTTCGCCCCCTTGATTTACTTAGCACAGCAAAAAGTATTTTAAATATATACTTATAAATAGATGGATGTACATGAGTTTTTGGTTGTTTTTAAACTTGTACTTCACACTACCTACTTGAGATTTCTTCAGATAAGTCAATTTCTATCTGGTTTTAGAATGTGAATTACTTCTGAACCATGAAACATAAGTTATGACTTTATATATGCATATATATATATGTATGTATGTATGTATTGTTTCAAAGCAGAAATAACTGCTGCTGTTGACCAACTAAATGGGGTGAGAAGTTTCCCTTTTTATCTGTCCTTAAGAGTTACAAATTATGAATTATTTTGTATATATATTTAATGCTTAGGAGTACTCAAACTGTGATCAGATCTACGTTATATTATGCCCTATCTACATTATCTATTTAAATTAATGCAAATATTAATTAGTAATACTTCTCATAACATGATACATGATAAATAGTCCTTGTTCATGTGGAATTATTATGTCTTATGGTAATGATTCAGTGAAGCTGTTTGAGACCGTAAGTATCCAAATCTGATCTTAAAGTGAATTTTTCATTTGAATAGAGAGGGGTAAGCTCTCAAACTTCACTCACCCAGCAAATCTTGTGGTTGCCTGGTTTACAGGTATGCAGACTGAGGGAGACAGTCCTTGGCTATGACTCACTTTATTTTTGTTGGCTTTGGAGTATTTAGAGGAAAAAGTCAAAGTGCAAAACAGCAGCCGGGGACAATGTAAATTTTCAGCACTGTTAAAAGGAGAAAAGAGATGGCAGGTATTAGGAGAAAGGTTATAGCCTTCTTAGTCTCCGACTCTGTATTGTTCTCTCTGCTCCCTCACATACCACGTAATTCCATGAGTGCATAAATGAAAGTTGTCATATCTTGATCTGGCAATTTATTAAGACAAAAATAAAACAATCTGGAAAAAAAGAAAAATTAACATTAATTGTATATGTATAAACATCTTGATGTACACTAGTGTTGTATTTTCCATTAGTAATGTGGTATTAAAAGTGTGTAAGAACTTTCTTTTCTTTTGCAATACTATGACTGATTATTTTATGCTCATTCTGTATGTGGCTATTGAGGCATATGTGTCAGGCTGCAAGTGAAGAGTAGTAGTTTTTGTTGAGAAGTGTTTGTGTGCTGCTTAAGTGGAGTAAATTTGTTCTGACTTTTGTGTGTGTGCCACTTCTAGCAAATCAGGATATAATATAACTATATAAATTAACTAATTCTTATTTAGATAAATGAGAATACACAAAAGCTAGGCTTTATTAATTTACATGTTATGAGGAGAAAGTGCTTAGGGAAAACTGCTCTGGTTTTGTTAATGTTGCTCAACTGAAATAGCAAAAAATGTTCTCTGATCTTGAAAACTGCTTAGGGAGGTGTAATATGTTTTGTTTTGTTTTGTTTTTGTTTTTGTTTTTTGTGTGTGTGTTTTTTGTGTGTGTGTGTGTGTTTTTTTTTCACATCATTCTGTTTTTGTTTTTTTTTGTTTTAATCAAAACAAAACTTTTAAAAAAGTCTTATACCATTTATTTTAAGTGATAAATCTCCATATGTATTTTGATTTGGAAGGGATGCTATAATAAATAAAACTTTTCCCTTGGAAAAATAAATATATGGCAATGAAAGACTGATAGTTCTTCAAATTTACTTATCTTAATAGAAATTGTGTGAAGACCTCTAGAAAAGACTTATTCTACCAGGGCAAGAGCTATGATGCATGCCTTATGTTTTAAGAACTACACTACAGACAATAGAAAAAATATTTTAATGAAAATCTGTAAGAGTAAATTAAATCCAGAGATAAAGAGGTTGAATTTCATTAACAGAAATTATTTACTTGTCTACTTACAATAATACAAGTTTACACCGCAATGTTCACAAAATGTTTTTGTTTCCAAAACACATCTGAGCACTAACAATAAACGAATGTATTTCACCAAGGCTTCCAAATCAGGCATTGTTTTGAGATTTGAAATGAAATCAAACTGAAAATTTTTGTGAAGGAAAATCATTATGGCTTTCTTTCACGTATCAAAGCATTTGAAGTGTTTTTCCCTTTGTAGCAATTTTGTTTTGAAAAGGATAAGAGTTGTGTTATATGAAAAGGGTTGTAGAACAATGAAAAGTTTTAACAATAAACACTGCAACAAGAAACAGATGGCTTTAATCTGTCTTCCCAGAAATAAATAAGGCATATTCAAACCTGTGAAATCTATCATTTATACTTTTTAAAATGAAATCTGAGTGAATTGACCTAACAACTCTTAACAAATTTTAACAAGTAGTTGTTACTGCTTCTCTTGTATAAAATTTGCTGATTCATTAACTTATGTATCTTATAGTTTGGTGCTGTTGTTCCTGGTCTGTACTATAACATAGCACAGTATGGTGGGTTCCACTTTCCCAACCATCGCAGAAGGAGACCTGAGTTTAGAGAAGGTGTCTGTTCTGACCTGCATGCGACTGACACAGTGGCAGATGGATTGGAACCTGTTGTGCCCTGTTGTGTAATGTTGAACATGCAGAAAATCCAAAACATAATGCAGTAGTTCACAAATGCTTCAAATCAAAGTCACTTAACAATGCACTTGCTCTTAAATCACTGATCTTAAATTAAATCACTGATGGAACTAATGATTCCTAAACCTTTTGTCATGCTTGTGACGCTTGCTGATCAAGGTCCATTGTCATTAGCATTCATAGTTTGCATATTGACACTGTTGATTATGGCATTCATTAGATCAGAAAGGAGACTTTGTGAACTTCCCTAGACTTTGAATTAGATTTTTCATCCCCAAATCATTTCAGAAATAGAAACAAAGTAAATGAGAATATATACTCCTGTAAAGCAGGGAGCTTATTATTATCTTCATTAACAACAACAACAAAGATCATAGGACAGCAATCTGGAAGTAGTATTTGCTGTGTTCTGTACTGTAAAACCCACTGTTTGTGGTGAAGTCAATTAAGATAATGTCAGAGTAAATTAGCCTAAGGATTTGTAAGTCTTAGCTGGCATTCATATAACTGATGTTTTGCTGCCATTTCTATAAAAGAAAAAATGCTCACTTACAGTTGTCATCTAGCAAGGATTACAACTATGCTACAGCCCAAACCATCTTTAAGAAATGATGTGAAAAATTGTTTCTTGCCATTATACAAATAGAAGGAAATCACGCATTTTATTTGTACATTTTGGTGAACTGGAGTCCACTAAGAATTACACCACCTTTATAGTTTATCTGCATAGTTCTTAGCACATTATTTATTTATTTATTTATTAATATAATTGTTTCAGACAGAAAGATTAGTGGTTTTTGCTTAGGAGCCCTAGATCCCATTCTTTGTTTCAATGTATACTTGATTTAATAATAATAAAAATATAAATTAGATCTTTAGTCTTTGTTGCCAGGTGAGAGTCCAAAGAGGTCTTAAACTTAGGCCCCAGGTTTGCTTCTCCTGTTTTTCCTAATGATTTTGTTTTCCCTGGAAATCACAGATGTATGAGCAGAGAGAATTTGTATGAATTGTGTCAGTAGAGTCTTGTAGTCAAGTTAGCATCTCTCCAGATCTGTAGAAGATCTTGACTAACTGAAATGTTGTTTCAAAACTGCAAAGTGGAAATAATCTGCAGTCTGCTGAAATGAAAAGTAGTGTTCATAGAATCTTCTGTGCAACTTTCCAAGTGCATATTACAAATTTTTACTGGGAGAGCTATTAATAGCTAAGATTCGTATACAACAAGAGAATTGTAAAGAAATTGTAAGTAATAGCCTTGATTTATTTCTGAAGGTGACAAGTGTGTGTGACTTTAAGTATTATCAGATAACCTTCCTGTAAACCAAATTTTTGTGAAATTAATTTTAAAATTTTGTCATTAAATCTTGCTCTGTATTGTTGGCAGAGTAGGTATTGTACTGAAGTATTTTGTGTTTCTCTAATCTTTCATGGATGGAGGAAAAACTGCAGAAAAAATGAGGATCAGCTTTGACACTTCATGCTTTTGGAGTCACTTTTACAGTGAGAAATTAATGGAGATATTAGTGTCTGAACATTCTGTCCCCCGTTAAAGGTCTTGTTCTAGAGCAGCAGCATCGTGGTTTTTTTTCTTGCTAAATGGTTGTGTCAAACCATGCCTAAACAACATAAAATGTAATCTTACATGATACTTAAATAAGAAATACTGTAGCACAAAAAGTTGCTAGTTATGCTTTTGTTCACTTGTTTCTCCTTTAGTGTAGCATTCTGATGGAATATCAGATACAGCTGAAGTTAGTTGAGACTGTTTCTCAGGAAAACACATGCTTTTTTACAGTCAAGGAATGCCTTTTTACCATGGTAGCAGTTGCTCTTTTGTTTCTATCAAGTTCTACTGGATGACTAGCTCTAGTAAGCTTGTGATCCAGCGGGGCATGAAGAATCTTCATAGCAGATTAGCTATTGTAGTTCACTGACCACAACTGTCACCCAAAGGAAATTGTTTAACACAGTGTAAATATTTGGTGTGCTCTCCATATAGCTGAGTGATTCTTTGTCTGTACATAAGCTTATTTTTTTATTTATTTTTTATTCACAGTGAACTACTCCTTTGAAAAAAATCAAAAATAAAAAGAAGTTTTCACCCAGTGGTGATTATGGTGAATAAAGTCTCATCAGATGTGTTTGGGGCTGTGCAAATGCATCCTGGTAATTGTCAATTCTTAGCAACAGTGCAAATGTAGTACAGATATGTAATGCCATAATTTTCATACTCAGTCCTTAAGGATATATATATATTTTTATCCCTGAGACTTAAGGTTTATCTATATTTGGTGACGCTATATCAGCTACATCTGCTAAGCATATTTGGTTGTGTCATCCCCTCCCCGCCCCCCCCCCAGTGGTACAATCTGAAGAAAACCTCACTGACTTCATTCCATATGTGTATATGTGTATTGTTACTCTAATGCTTCCTGGGTAACCACAGGAATTGAATAAAGAGAATCAAAGAAACTCAAGAATAGCTGCAGCAATTCTGATCTCATTTTAAAATGATTTTGCAATTACTGTTCAAGAATAAGTCATGCAGCACTATTGGTTTTCTACTGCTGTGAGGCACTCTGATGCTGTTGTTTTGATGTGAATTTAGATTGTTCATGCAGTGCCGGAGCACTCAGAGGAGTGACTGAAGCTGTGATATGGAGAGCTCTGAAGTATTGGCATGGCTAACTTCATAGCACCCTTTCTAGATCACGCTTTGCATGACTGCAAACCACACTAGGTTTGGAGTTGATGATACTATTCTAAAGTTGTTTGCCCCTTGTCAATCTTGTTTCTCTGAGGAGAGCTGAGATGTGTCATACAGCAGTTTCTTGAAGCACTAGATCCCAAGTGGGGATTGCAGTTTGAATGAAAGGTTTGCACTGTGCTGGAAGTCTTGTGTATCTCTCTCCACTAGGCATGGGAAAGAGCATTCTCGTTTATTTAAATACAAAGGAAGTCCTCCACAGCTCCCGTATTTTAACTGTGCACATAGCTAACATTGGAAACGGCCCTGTGTTGTGAACCTCTTGGTTTTGCAGTCCATCCCTCACCCACCCCTGCATGCATTACAACCAGTAAAACAAAGACTTTTACTTCCGTTGGCCAATCATAAACAGATTTATATTTTTTTCTTCGTCTTCTTTTAATTAGCATGTTAGAGCTAGATGAGATAAGTAAAAATGTTTCATATAATATATGAAGGACCTTCATGTGTTGAACTCAAACTAATTTTAAATTTCAGCATTTTTTTCTTTACATCATTAAAGAACAAAACATAAATTGGTCTTTTTTTTTAGGAAAGGGGGGAACAACAAAAAGCAACAATCAAAAACCAACAACCCACTCTTGAATAAAGCAAGGACTTGATTTTACTATAAAGGGCTTCTTATGATCTGATCTATTCAGTCTATGTGAAAAGGTTCAGATGCTTTTATTGCACTGTTGAACATTTTGTCAGCTTTTCTTTCCAAGGCAATTGTGGTTTTCCCCTCCCCTGTTCCCTCAAACTTCCAACCCTTGCCCCCTAGAAACAATTTTAAACACTTTTTTTAGAAAACCATGCCTTGCCTTTTTATTTTTTTTTTTCCCCATTTTCATGCTTCTACCAGTCATACTTGAAAAGTTGTATCTCCACCCTTTCCCTAATCTGGTATTCAGCTTATCTTCTGTAGGGATGAGTTAAGCAGTGGGTCTCATGGAAGGGTGAAGAATCCATCCCTGAGAACTGCACCTCCCTATTTTTGTAGAAGAAAACTATTAACTTGTATGATTTTGTTTCAGTGTCTAAATTTGTGTCAAGTGTTTCATTACCAGAATGTGAATGTGAGGGCTAAAGGAAATTGATCTTGCCATTAATTTAGTTGCTCCTTAAAAACTGAAATGAGGATTGTAGTAAATTCTTGATGCAGTCTTCAACTTGCAGTTCTGAACTTGTGAATTTATATGTCTTTGTTATTCCAAAAATAGTACTAGCAAGAGCTATTAATGTTTTCCCAATCCTTGGAGACTGGGAAACTGACCACATTAGTAATGTGGTCCTGTCAATATATAAAAGGAAAGCATGAAAGAAGTGAAATTTTCAGGTTTTCTGTGCTATTAATTCATGTTTATTTAGCACAGAAAATGATTAATTTGTGTATTCAGTAACTTCTAGTGTTTTTTTTTTTTTTCATATAATTTCCTGATGAACTATTATTCAAAATACAGGTAAAATGACCTGTAAAAATATAAAAATAAAATGACCTGATTTCACATATGTCACATTACCATTACGTTGCTTTTCAGAGTTCAGGGAATTTAATTCCACCTGGAGGTAAACAATGCCAGTGGCAGACATTGTGAACCTCATTCATCCTATACGCAATTCTTTTGAAATGTATGAATTATACCACAAGGAACCCAATGCCTTGAAGGTATTTCTTAGTAAAATATATTTTAGGAGCAGTTTTGCCAGTACCACAAAATACTATGATGTAAAATATACCTTACATTTATATATATTAATCCTTACGTGGATAATATAGGAATATTCTGTTTTCTTAGAACACAAAGTACTATTTTTTTCCTGAAATATAGCTTTCTTTTTTCCATTTTGTCATTGCTAGCCTACTAGAAAGATAACATTCTGACATTAGAAGATGATAACTGAAATAATTTTAAACTATTTTTTTAACAGCATTGATAACTAAAATAGCATGGATGCACTCATGCTTTTACTGGCTATGCTCAGAACATAGGTTCACCTAGATGCTTTTCTGCCTGTTAGAGCCTTTACTCAGATGCCATCTTATCACTGGATGAATTCTTCAGTTTTGTCTTTGCTGCATGAAGTAAACAACTGTTCATTGCATGCAACCATTTGTGCTGTCAGGACCGCTTGATTTAACTGTATCATGCTGTGCAGATTTTGTATACTTAGCTGTTGGCTAAGACTACACCAGGTACTGACTTTCAAAGAATTTTTAAGTGTAAAACTGTCATCTTACTCATTTTTTGGGTAATGGAAATGTTACTGGAGTTTAATATCTTTTTAGATAGACAAGTGTAATGTATCAGTTTCAAACATCTTGAAAAAACAGAAGTTAGCGTAACCTTCAATATGTCTCATGCAAGCGTTCCTTAAGTCTGGATAGGAAAAGTTTGATACAAGACATTGTTTATGTTATTGCTAAGTGATGGTGTTAAAAATACCGAGCTTTCCTCGTAGGTGATATTGCATGTGCTTTTACATAAAGACCTTGCATACTCTTAGAGGAAACCATTTTCTTTCAGAAACCAAAGGTGATCAATAAAGATGGATTAATATGACTGAAAATCCCATTCTGACTCATATTAAGGAGTTAAGATGCATTGTAACACTTTATAAATCAATCTGTTAAAATTGACCGGAGCCAGCAGTCCCTTCAGGCTACTGTGTGGCCATGCTTACATAAGGCTGAAGAGATTAAGTCTGCCTTTAATTGACTTGTGAAGCCAAGACCTATAAAACTTTAACATTGTACACTTAGCAGTTTGTTTTAATGGTCTGTGAATTGAATTGTTATTGTAGATTACCTTGCCTAAACCACACTTTTGCTGTCTGTAAAGGAAGTTGGAAGACAAATCTTGGTGAGCTTCCTATTCTAGCCTCCTCTTTCCCTTTCAAAAATTACATCTGAAAGAAATGAGCAGCAATTAATACACAGAAAGCGATTACCTGGTTAGGAGAAAGTACTGACACCAGCAGATGGTTCTGTTTACAGCCTCACACTGATCAGTTACTGGAGAAGTAGATAGCAAGAACAGAGGCAGAATACAATCTGGTTCTATAACAGATAGGCTTGCCCGTTAGTGATGCCTGGCTATGAGACTTAAAATGTACTCTACCAGCTCATCTGGCCCAGTGTAGTAGGTACAAAACTGCAAATGTTGAGGATGCCGCTCAAGTGCTTATTGGTACAATAATGTTTGTTGTCAGTTTGTAAGCTCTTTATAATTCTACTTGCTTTTTACTTACTAATAAGTAATGAGATGGTATAGTGAAAGACAGACATGATATCCTCAACATCTCAATCCAGAATGCTCAGCTTAAATCCCTCACCCATTGCTTTTATGTAAAAGTTAATATTTTGTCTTGTGCTTTTCCCCCAGTCCAGCTTGGTTTTCCCAGGCATCTGCCTTAAGGATGTGAAGGTAATGTGTGCCTGCATGTTTTTCACATGTAGCCACCTGCATTCAAAATAACTACTTGTAAGTGTGTATGTGTATGTATTTGTGTGTGTACACATATGCACCCACAGTATGTAAATACTTATGCTCCATTAAGAGTTTTGAAGTCTTTGAGGATTATTCCAAACTACAGAATATGACAGGAAAAACATAGCAAAATGCTCATCTTCAGAAAATTCATTTTGAATAAAGTTGCAAATAGATTTAGATATATGTCTGTCTATGCATGCTTACTGTTAAGGTATGATAATGTGACTTCCTACTGTCACATTCTACTGATCAGTGATTTTTTTTTTAAATTGAAAATGGAAATATATAAGTCCATAAATACATTGTTTTTGTCCTCTTGAATATAAGAGCCTTGGAAATTAACTTCTCTTTCTGTATGTTTGTTCTCTAGAGAGTTATTTTTCTGCTACTATATAAAACTAATTTTGCTAACTTTTATAAACAATATAAAAAACTTGCTTGTTTCTTAACATAGCAGGTGGCATGGTTTGAAACTGGTTTGGAAACAAAAAGAGTAAAATAGAAGAAAAGATGCATTTTATAATTTTTAAATTGTTTTGAAATGCTTGGCCTCATTTCAGATGATAATCTTATTTTTCATTGTTTCTTTGCTGTTAGAAACTTGCAAAATGGCCTTAAGTCAAGGAACTTCTGTGTATTATGATCTGAAAGGAGATGGAAGAATTCAAATGAGTTTAATCACTGTAGGGGAAAAATCATCTTCTTTCCTCCTTTGATTTTTCTTCTTACAACATATGCAACAGATGGCAAGATTTAACAAATAAAACTATGATGTATATGTTGACTTTTTATGAATTAGTTATGCCTGATTATTGCTCAATTTCCATGTAATTGTGCTCTAGTTAAGGTCTTCTAATGCCTATGCAAGCACAATTTATCAGTGGATGTTGCTTAATGTGGATGGGGACACTTACGTAGAGTGAATCTCCTGGGCTGTTCTGATGGTGCAATGATACTTGCATAGCAGGCAACTTATGCTTTCACTGACCTTGGCGTTTTTGTAGAGATAACTCTGCTTCCATGAGAGTGAAGTTGGTATTAAACAATGTCTTGAATCCATTAGGAATGACTATGCTTGCCTTAGCCATCTGGAATGTGTATTTGTTTGTACATGTTTTACTAGCCTAGTACAAGAAAACAGAAATTAGAGCAGAGCCCTTTCCATTGTAGGCTACTTTTTGTCTCTTCCCACATACAATATTTTCAGCTACTGATGAGTTCTGTTAGTTGTCTGTGATATTATTCTGAGATTCTGGTTCTGCTCATTCTTTGTTGTTGTTTTTCACTGGGTTCTGAAAGTTTCAACCATATTTTAAGGTCATATACTGAACTGTGTTCTATTTCTTGGGCAGTTTCTATTCAAATCACTCCCTAGCCCTCTGGTTCAGTGAGAAAATTTGAAAAAAACAGGTGCAGTTCAACAGCACCTAGCAATGCAGTAACATTTTGTCAGTAGGAATGCTGTACATTGTGTGAGGGGCAGGATTTGCTCTGTCAGTATGCTTCATATGCCCTCCTGGTTAACTGACATGGGAAATGCAGAAGCTTCTTTCTCTGAAACTGACTCTACCACAGGCTATTAGCCTCAGAAAGTAAAGAGGATCCCTAGACATGGCTATTACTTCATAGTGGCTACTTTGACATGATCGAATTTGAAAACTAATTTAAAGTAAGAATCATGGTATGCATTTAAAAAAAATACTAAAAGGAGGAAGATTTTTTTTTATCAGTCATTCTGGTATTTGGGAAATCTGAGTGTGTTTTAAAGTCACTTGAGACCTAATTATTACAAAAACACCTTTTCTGCATCAGTTTTTCTGATATGAGTATAATCTTCTAAGTGATGAGGTCTTTCCTAGCCTTTCCTACTACTTTCAAACTACATGAATGATATAAGATGGTGGGAGTTAGATAAAGCTTCAAGGTGTTCATTAAAATGTTGCATTTTCAGAAGTAGAAGGTAAATATTTAATGCCAATAGAAGTGCAAAACCAGACTGACTAGCTACCAAATTAGTTATCCTGAAAAAAAATACTCAATATGCAGCACCTTCAATAAATGTTAGTAAAAGAGTAAAAATGGAAACCTATCTTGAGAGTTAATTTGCAATGCCAGAAATGGTTTGTGCCCTACTATATATGTGGTTGGATAGAAAGTTGAAGAACTTGTGGATTTAATGGTCTTCCAGTCACATTTTAACAGAACAGTGAATGGAAGAAGCCTATTTCATTTTCTGCTGGCTTCTACTGTATGACTATATCCCATACCTTTCCTCTTCAACACTGTAACTGAATTGTTATCAATTCAAAAGCATACTATATTTTAGATATAACTAGGATATACTAACAACTATTTGTAATAAAATCATTCATTGGGAAGGATGAGAACATATTTATTTTCCATAAACTGTTTTCCAGATATGGATAGCCTCCTACTGTCAATGCATTCTTGCACTGCATAGACAGAATGAGTTGAGATACATAGCCTGTATGGTACATACAGCTTGTACTCTGTTTCCAGAATGGAGAGAGTACTGTAACGCTGAACGTATTGAGAAAATTTGTATATGTAGTATGGGAAATACTAGTCTTTACTACTTCCTTTTAGCCTCATGTGCAGTGGAGGATTCTTAGAAGTGGCAATCATTCCAGTGTAAAATTCCAAAAGCATATGGTTAATATTTAATACCAACAAAGTAAGGAAAATAGGATTAAAGCCATCAGGTAGCATCTAAGTTTCAATTTAGTTTATTGTGAAAATTCAGTGTTTTTTTTTGTTTGTTTGTTTGTTTTGTTCTGGTAGTGAAAATGTGATAGAGGTTAAATGAGCTTAGTATATAGACAAATCATGGAAAAATAGAACTGGTTTAGAAGATCAGCTTTAGCAACTTTCATAATTAGATTTTATCATGAGTGTATTTGATTTTGATATGGGAAATTACATGTAGTCACGCAAGCTTTTTTTTCTCAAGGTGATTCAAAATAAAAAAGCTACAACTTATTAGATATTTTCTTTGCTTTTTTCTTCCTTGCAAAGGTTATTCTCCCAATCATGGCTAATTATCTCCATTCTTACATCCTCACCCTCACTCTAGCTAAACTGAGAAGAGAGGGGAGCTGCTGCTCCACTAGGCTATAACAGTATTCCTTAGTTGGGGCAGCAGTTCCAGATGAATTTGCATTGGCCTTCGTTCTGTACAAGCTTCTGGATCAGCATATCATCTGTGGATTTACTAGGATACTGGAGTCTTTACCTTACCAGAGAAAACATAGCAGTTGCTCAAATGCATAAGCCACTGCTTTGTATTGTTCTATCTGGATCTAGTTTCATCCATGGAGGCAAGATACTGTTCACCCTATATATTTGTGGTTCTGCAAAAGGTACAATTTTTGTTTAAGGCTTTTATTTTTTTATTATTTATTTTTAATTAGAAGAAAACTCTTCACCTTATTCTGGCGTGTTATCATTTTCAATTACCTGCCAGATAACATTGTACAAGTATGAATTGACACTACCTACAGCATCTTTATACTGTTAAGTCAAAAGAGTTTTGCAGAGCTAGCAGCTTCATAAAACACATTGCCATTAGAAGTCTTTGAGATACTAAAGAAAGTTGTCTCCAACAGCTTCATTTACAAGATCAACCTGATGTTATATAGCTTTCAATAAATCCTATAAAAACATTTATATAGAGAGGAAAAGTTTATTGAAATATACTACTTTTACCTATTCCAAGCACTTATCTTACATATGCAATAGCACAGCAGAAAAATGCTTGGGAATAGTTCTGCTGATTCCAATTATTTATGGCTCAGCATCAGTGACTTGGAAGCTAATTTGTTCAATAATGAACTCTCTCTGTTGCTGAAATAGATAACAAAATGGTATTACAATATTCAAGAGCAGCTACTTGTTTCAGTGTTTGAGGAAGTTGCTGTGAATAGTAGTTGTCTCCAACGTTATTTAGACTGATGAATATTAAATATGGCTTGATCTTAGAGCAGTGGAACACAAGATCTGACAGGTTAAAATGCATTCCACACAGTTGAAGACTAATGGAGGTTAGGGGGTTTGTGTGCTGCAATTTTCTTCACAACTGTAATGTAGTAGTCAAGCTGCAAATAGTATGACTCTTAAAACAAACTGCTTGTGTGAGTAATATTGGAATAGCACACAAACAAGCCTAGGAAACACCCTTTTTTCTTTGTGTAGCTAAGCACTGAGCAAAAGGTTGTGGACAGACCCATTCAAGTTCTTAATGAAATATTATTTAAAAAGATAAAATCTATCATTCTTTATTGTTAAATATTTTTTTCCCTCAGAGAAGAAAATTAGTAGCACGCTTGTCTTTGTGAAGATCTCTGTAGTAAACTTAGTGCTGCTGTAATTTCACACTTTAATAACTTACTTTCTTCTGTATCTTTTAATAAATATAACTGATGTGCACATGTATTTTAGAAAAAGAATCTAAAGCTTATGTTACAGTTACAAAGGTTCAAGCTATAGCCTATTGCTGTGAGCCTATTGCCTATCTTAAAGTCAATTCTTTATTTGTGGGTGGATTATCCAGTCTGTAGAGTAACTGTGCTGCAGAGGCAGTGACATAGAGCTGTTCTTGTTTTACAAGGTTGATTAGGTCAGGTTAAGTATTGAACAAATGCAGACATCCTGCTCTCAATATCAAATCAAGTCAGTATGTTCTTAGTGCTTTAGCATGCCATGAGAACTGAGCTAATAAAATCTGCAAACCTGCAAATTTGCTTGATTAATCTTAGCCATTTGATGGTTGTACCTGATGATCTTTAAGGTCTTTTCCTACCAAATGATTTTAAGATTCTTTGATTTCTACTGAATAACATAATTTAGGTCTATTTTGATAGAGTGCACAAACACTTGAATGCTTTTACCGGAGTCTCTCCAGTTATATCTAATCTAAATCTTTGTTTTTGAGATGAAAATGCTAAATTTTAGTGGGTTTTATGCAAAAGCTTTTGGTTTTCTTTCCTTCTGTGTTGCTAATCCTTTTCCATACTCTCAGGTATATTCAAGTTCTTTAGTACCCAATTAATGATGTTGTGACGTGGTAGTTGTTATTGCTGATGTTTGTATGTTGAATTTAAATGTCCATATATAACCATGTCGACAAGTTGTCTTTAAATGTTACACTTTGGGAATAATAAAGGGAAAGGGGAGATACTCTGTATTTAGGAGCATTTATTTAGGAGCATGTATTTGAACATTGTGGACCAGATATACAAAAGGACTATGACGTAGAAACATTTGAGATAACTTATCAATTAATCATCTCAGACCACGATGCAATGTATAACATAGACACATAAGAATGAGTTCTGCAACAACAGTCAGTCAGTTATTGAACTAAGTAAGAAATTCAAAAGAGATTAATGAGACTTTAATCTCAAACTCCTACAGGAGCCTGAATGCCTGAGCTACAAGAAGCAAATGCTTCTGTTAAGAGCTGCAGGTATAGTCCCTTTTCAGGATATTAAGCTCTGTCAGTATTAGAGTTCCTTCTCACAACAAAACACAGCTAAAATCATGTTGTAATTTTTAGTAGTTGAAGTGTTGTGCTATAGCTGTGTGGGTTTCTGGGCATTGGCAATGTAGACTCTTTATGTGCAAGGTAAATAGTGTCTCATATTTCCACAATGCTTGTTTGTCTACCAAGGTCTCTATGCAAGTAAAGGGTTTTCAGGTTAGTGAAGACCATAGTCCTGAAAATGCCATTGTAAATAAAAATTCCCAGTGCACCTCAGAAATTGCATGCAAGGATATAAGCAATTGTGGTATACATGACTGCATATGGTATGCTATTTCTGTTCATATATGTAAGAAAATAAGTGGTGGACATGGAAATACCAAGGATTATCTTTTTTACTCTTTCTCTTAGATCCCTTTAAAATCAGAAATCTTTTCTGTAATTCATAAAAATCATGTAATCTTCAACAGTTGTTTTCTTGGCTCCTAAATGAAAGTTGAATCATCGATGTGTAAAAATCAACAACTCTTTCATCTTGACTATGTAGTGCTTAGTCTTACCATGCTAACATTTGTGAGTAGAATTTTCTCTTGTTCATCCAGGTGTGCCAAAAAATGTGTTTGGAAAAATTGTGTTCTTTAGTAGTTGCGTTACAAATAAGGGGAATGGCAATGCTTTGTAATGAAGAAGTGTGTGTTTCATTTAACATATTTCTTTAGAACGGAACTTCAATGCCAACTGTGAAAATAGCACTGAACAAGCAAGGTGTTTTTTTTTTTCTGGAAGTTGTTTTGTCACGGTAGCTTACTAATATAAATTCTGTTTTGAATCCAGTACTGCCCATAGTCACAGAAATTAAATTGTCAGAGTTTTCTCAGTATGGAACTAGATTTAGATCTCTGTTGAACTGGTTCCAGAAATGCAGCTTGAAGTGACAAAATTTTAACAAGATTTGTGCCTACAGAAGTTCTTGGAAAAAAGATTTTTCCAAGATTTTCACAGGAAAATTTCTTTAGGAGTAGCTAGCTAATGTTTTGGGAGTTTCTGCTTCAGTACTGCTAGTTTCTTTAGAGATAACTAAGCACTTGCTTTCTGAAAATTGTTTTTCCTCATGCACTGTAATACAGATATCTCTTTGGATAAAACTTGGAGAATGGTATGCTCTGCGTATTTAATGGTGAGGGTATCATTCTTTTAGGGAAAAAAAAAAAATCTAAAGACTCTGACTGGGTTACATTTCTTTCCAGAGATTTTCCTATCAATGTTGTTATTTAGAATAGATTATAAGTTACCTATAGACCAATAGCTTCAAAGCTGCAAAAGCAATTTTTAGGTAGGAAAGAAGTATCTCAGAAAATATTGAACAACAGTGCCTCTAAGAGGATTCACATGCAATAGTTTTCCCCCAAAATGCATAGGCACTGGGAGCAAACGCTTTATTTACTATGCAGTGTCCCTTTGTCCTATTCATTCAGGTCAAAAATGCACGAGATTTTTTGACTAATAACCTACAAAATCATCTCCTTTGCCAATAGCAGTGGTAGATTCAGGGGAAAAAAAATGTGCTTCTGTTTATTTGGGAGGATGTTCATTAATCAGTCTGGCTATTGCAAAGACCTTTAAATAATGGAAGTGACCAGAATACAAAACTGTGAGTACCTTTGCCATGGTGTACCAGTGTACTGATACCAAAATATTTCTCAGAATTTCTTCCCCTACTTCCGGATTTCTGTTTCATTAATTGAAGGAGCACAGTCATGCTTACTGTGTCAAAATCCAGTCACTACCAATTACGTGGTTGCAAATCCTAACTCAGTAAGTGAATATCAAACTATTTTGATAGTTTGATAGTATCCCACTGTAGGCACACAATCCTTTCATGTAGAGAATCAAGAGAATGATTCTGAGAGACTTGTGCTGACGAAATTTGCTATTAACCTGGCAGCAGCTGTGTTACTAAAATGCAAGTAACAGAAGAGCCTGAAAGCATTAATTTACGTTCATGTTTGCTTATATGCTATCAGTTGTACATACACATTGGGGAGAAAAAAGAAAAAGAAAAAAAACAACAACAACAATCAACAAAGAACCAAAACCACCATAAAACCTACTGAAATATTTTTTTTTTTGCAAATGTTACATAGTATGTATGCTTGTGCACCATGTATCATATAATTTGAGAATTAATAACTTTAAAAATCTCAACCTGCATGTACTTTTGTAATTCAGTAACTGAGCAAATCCACAACATTAAAGAATGTGCTTAAGACACAAAACCTTCAAGAGGAGAGTTGTTAAAAGTTTGCGTTTTCTCACCCCAGTTTATCTAAAGCGTTTCTGTTAAATGAGTGCATGGATATCTAACACTTAATATGCAAAGCAACGGCACTGCTTTTTGTGGAATAAGGTTTGGTTGTCTGTGGTGGTGGTGTGTAGCCCATCAGAATATTAAGAAAAAAACAAACAAACAAAAATGAGAAGAAAACTAATGTGAAAGATGATTGTGTGTTACCTCTGTCAGAACAACTGTTTTTCTAATCATCAGAACCCCTTCCACGGGGGAAAAAGACTATCAGCTTTATAAATATCCATGCTTTGAGTTACTTGGGTAAAATCCCAAGCCTTGGCTTTTAAAGTTGTTCTTTTTCCTCCTATATGGTTTCAATTTAGCTTATGAAATGCAAGACCAGAAAGCTTGATAAAGTGAATGCTATTTCTTGTTAATTGCAACATGATTGATTATTTATCTGCTTTTGGCATGACAAAGAATGATTGTATCTCTACTGCTCTGTTGTTAGCATGATAACACCATTGCTAGCTTTATTAAAGAAGTTGTCTGACAAAGAACAAGTCCTCTTTAGTAAAGAATGTTGGATGAATAGTAAGAGCAAACAAGATGCACATTTCATGGGGAGATAATCAGTATCATTTTGTGCTAGGAGTTTAGTGAGACAGCCACTTTTTCTTTTCCCCTTTGAAAGTGAAAGCTATGGAAAGATTTTTTTTTATTATTTTTTTTAGTGGTTTTGACCAGGGAAAATAGATACACAGTACAAATATAACTATAGCTTTTAGAAGAAAAAAAACAATTATGTGCTTCTTGCATATCTTGAGGGTCTGTGTATTGATTGCAGTTGTGATGGAATGTGATAACGAAATGGGACTATTTTCTTTATATTATCATCCACAGACTATGAATTACCTCTAGCTGCAAACTACCAATTACTAACCTTGAGATTAAAGGCCTTTTAAAAAGTATAAGAACTTTGTTTCTCATGTACCATAGTAGTACTAATCAAAAAATCCCTTAAAGCTATTTCCCAGTGTGTTTTATGGAAAGTAAATATTGGTAAAAGGTGTATTATGAATGAAGATATAAATAAACCAATACCTGTAGTAGAGCAGTTTGCTGTTGAACAGAGTATAGATGTTGCCTTCCTCCACAGACATGTAACTCTCACTCCTTGGTTGTTAAAGCTGGACATTCCAAATTAGCACCTTTTTTTTTTTTTTTTTCATACTTTTGCTTTATGCTGTCTCTAATGAAGCAAAAAGACACCTATGTTTTACCTTTTCCTTTCTAATGAACTATTGTTTTTCACATCTCCTTATTCTGTTGGTGAAGCTCCTTATCTCTCTTTCATCATTTTCCTCAATTTCATATTGCTAAAGACAGTGTTTGACACTGTAAAGACATTCTGGTCTTTAATTTTCAGTCAAAGTAGTTTTACTGGTGAAATTCACCTGTTTTTTTTGTTTGTTTGTTTGTTTGTTTGTTTGTTATTTTTTATTTTTCCAGTGTTCATGGCATTTACTTTTATCAGTTTGACTCTGAAGACACCTTACAGATGTTCCTGTCTTGATTTGGCTATATCAAGCCAGATTTTCAAAGATACTTGTGTGTCAATATAAGTGGGCATCTGGAAACAGATCTACAAAGTGTATATCATATAATGCAAAAACTTGTTGGGAGCTTGATGTCTGTAGGACTTCCCTTCATTCTTTATGCCTCTCTCCATGCAGTTATATGTGGTTATATGCTTGAGAGAAAGACTCGCAGGAGGCAGCATTCTAAGTAAAACTGCCTGTTAGTCAGAAGGAAATAACTGAAATATTATGAAGATGTCCCTTAGCTAAGGATTCACCGTCTGAAAGCCTTTCCTGGAGTTAAATACCTAAGCCTCATCTTTCAGTCATGAACAGGCAAGAGGACACATTTTCCTCCCCACTGCACCCAACCCCCTTACACACACACACATCAAATTGTTATATCATGCGAATTCCTCTCTGCTCCTCTCTGTCAAACTCCTTTTGTCCACATTAAAAACTGGTGATTGGAGTACTTGGAAAAGCAAGATGAGGGTTTCAGTGGCTGGTTTAGATCACATAAGTAAGCTGAACTAGGTCTGAGGTTTCAGAAAAGCATTTTGAGTACATATCTACATAGATAAGTGACTAAGTGGTTTTCTGAGTTTGGATCTGTTTGATAAAGTGTGCCTGGATCTTTTATCTGATTGTCTTTTGAAGTTCCTGATTTCCTACATTTTTATGACATCAATGTATTCAACTTGCTTTGGAGAAAATATATTTTAATTAAATAACAGAATATCTTCCCAAACTATCTGTGTCTTGGCCATGGACATATGATTTTTTCTACAAAACTGTTGCTACTACAGAATCACAGAATGGTTATGGTAGGAAGGGACCTCTGGAGGTCATTTGGTCAACCACCCCCTGCTCAAACAGGGATATCTAAAGTGGGTTGTCCAAGACCATGGCCAGGCAGATTTTTAAAGATCTCCAAGGAGGGAGACTCCACAACACCTCTGGGCAACCTATTTCAGTGCTCTGTCACCTGTACAGTAAAAAGGTGCTTCCTGATGGTCAGACAGAACCTCCTGTGTTCCAGTTTGTGCCCATTGCCTCTTGTCCTGGCACTGAGCACCACTGAAAAGACCATGTCTCCATCTTCTTTGCACCCTCCCCTTAAGTATTTATAGACCTTGATAAGATTCCCCCTGAGCTTGCTCTTCTTCAGGCTGAGCAGTCCCAGCTCTTAGCCTTTCCTCACAGGAGAGATGTTCCAGTCCCTTGAGTGTTCTCAAAGAAGCAGATCCTGGACTTGAAAAAGGGACTGGAGCAGTCTTATTCTTCTGCAATTAAAGTATATATAGGCAAAATCTGAAATTCTGAGGTAACTTACTGATTTTTTTGTTTACAATTTATGGACAGATTAATAGAAATCTTGAGTCACTCTTGAAAGTGTCATCAATACTTGTCATTGTCAATGATATCATCAAAGAGTTGTGATATCCTAGTATGTGATTATATTCCATATTAACACAGGAAAAGGTGGGTTTGATATCTTGGGGGGAAGCCCTAGTTGATAAGTTAATTTTGAAGTTTGTAATTTCTAAGTGACAATTTAAGAAGTGGGAAGGTCTAGCCATTTTTCATATACTTGAAATCACTGAGGTACAACCTCAAAATTATTATTATTATTTTGTTGTTGTTCTGAATCTTCAAGCTTTATTATCAAGTACGTGAGATACACCTAATATGTCAGGTAGATGTGTTATTGTTTGGAGGTACATCCACAGGCTGTATAAATGGCCAACAGCAATCTCATGAAGCTCAAGAAAGTGAAATAACAAATCTTGTACCTGGGGAGGAACAACAACATGCAACAACAACATGCATGAGGACAGACTGGGGGCCCACCAGCTGGAAAGCAGCTTGGCAGAGAAGACTGAGGATCCTGGTAGACAAAGTTGAATAGGAGCCAGCAGTACGCCCTTGTGGTGAAAGCCAACAGCCTCCTGGGCTGTTAGGCTGAGCTTTGTCAGCAGGCTGAGGGTGGTAATCCTTCTTCTTTACTCAGCATACACATGTGGAGTATGGTGCCCAGGTCTGGACCTGTAACCTGTGTTGCACAGGTGCCATGTATGTGCTGGAGTGTAGACAAGGACAGCAGAGATGATGAACGGGTTGGAGCATCTGTCATAAAACAAGAGGCTGAGAGAGCTGAGAATGTTCAGTCTGGAGACAAGGTGGCTCAGGAAAATGCTATCAAGCTGCATGAATACCTGATTAGAAAAAGTAAATAGGACAGATTGACTCTTGATAGGATACTGCGAAAAAACAAGAGGCAGTGGGCACAACTGAAACTCATGAAATCCCACTTAAACACAAAAACTGTTTTATTGTGAGAGTGGTCAAACACTGAAACATGTTGCATAAGGATTGTGGAACCTCTACCCTTAGAGATATTTAAAAACTTGACTGGATGTGACCCTGAGCAATGTGCAGCAGGTGACCCTGCTCTGAGCCAGGTGGGTTGGACTAGATGACCTCCAGAGGTGTCTTCCTACCTCAGCAATTCTGTGAATGTATGTACTGTAATTGCTGCCTGGACTAAGAACATTCTTTAAACTGCAAAAAATGTGTGTTGGCTGAAAGGTATCTTTGCTGAGAGTGGATGTGAATGGAGCTCAAGCCTGTCTTAGACGTCCTTCTGACTTGCAGCTTCAAACTGAGAGCCAAAAAATAGCATTTAAATGTGGACAGTTAGAGCATTGAGGTACAATTTATATGGATGTGGGCATTTTCGTGGTGTCAGCTTAGTGCTTATCGTGACCACTGCCTTGTTGTATCGTCCTAGATGGTATTAACTTTCATTCTGTTTTGTGCATTTTTTGTTGACTTCTGCTTTAATTGTGAGTTCTGCAGACTTAATAAATTATTATTATTATTTGTTTGTGTAATGCCATTTCAGCATTCAGCATTTTCAGACCTCAATTTTCTGGTCCTATTTGTGTTCCCATTATGTAGATGATCATAAGTATGTTGAGAACTCTTTTGCTTTTGTATATAATTATAGGGCCACTTGTGTAGAAGGTGTGTAAAATTTTGTACATATAACTGTCAATTTGGGGGTGTTTAGAAGATCATTTTATCCTGAAGAGATTCTGTGCTTCTGTAAGTGCTATACTACAAACCATGCCTATGTTACAAACTTACTACAAGACTTCCTTGGTCTATGATGTTAAATTCTCTCTGTCTTGTAGACAGGGGTAGTGTTTCTTAGTCTGTGTAGACATAAATCTGTACAATCTTGCCATTCTAGCAAAGGAAATGAAAAAGCTCCAGCATAAGAAAAATATGAGGATTGGAAACTTCAGAGATTCTGACCAGTTTGCTCTGCATGTTTCTGTAAAATTTAAAATACTAGTTTGTTTCCAAATGACTCCTACCAACATAAAGACAGTAGTAGCAAGGAGAATGTCACTACCAATATTATTCTTAGTAAAGAGAAACAAAACCACCCAAGCCAGCAACAACAAAACAAAGCAAGTCAAACAACAGAAAAAGTCAATTAAGTTTGTTTCATTGCAGCTAATGGTATCAATCTTGAGTACTCAAAATCCTGCACTTCTATAATGTAGAAACCAATGACGTGCTTCTGTAATAACTCACTGTGTATTTCTTTTCCCTGTGCTCTGATGCATCTAAGATCTCATACATGTACAGACAAACACACAGAAACTCAAACCAATAATAGAAGCACAATTGCAAAACATGCTGGAACATGCATACAATTGCAACAGTAACTTGGCATGCCTGTCTTGTAATTGTCTAATTCCTGCTTCTTCAGCAGTTAAGTCAATTCATCAGTATCACCCCCCTAGTGTGAGATTGACAGCTTCAAGACCCATGTGCAAAGCCAGAGTGTTTGCTTCTGTTACCAGGATTGGTGTTTAGGGCTTTTACTTTTTGTTCACTGCCTCAGGCTTTCAGGCTGCACTCAGACCCTTTTGCTTACTGCATTGAGACTGCTGCTGAATAAGTTGTCATGTCTAGATAGCAACCTTTTGGGTTGTATGCAATTGTGAGAAACTGTATCTTTGAAAACATTTCCATATTCACAATTGATAGGTCTGATTTTTTTTCCCCTATGCACAGCTCCCTAAGCAAGATGTAGGTAAACTTTCCAGTAGTGGATACGTACTTTTGACTAGTATTTTGACTAGTGTGAGTACATGCAGTGTTCATGTACATGGAATTTTTGGCAAACTTTTTTCTAACCCAGGATAAAAATAGGAAAGAAAAAAGAAAAAGAATCTATTTAAGATTTCCGTGTCGATACTACTGTTTCACAATAAGGGATTTATGACTATTCCTCAGGCTTGATGCCAGTAAGAATCTTTCCATGTCAGTGGACTTCAAGACTAATTTGCTATGATTATCAGGGAATTACTTTGTCAGACTTCCTGTTTACTCTTGCAAAGGCAGACTTGTTAATTCCAACTCATTTACTTTATATGGAATGAAAGGTGAATTCAACAAAAGTGGTCATAAGCCTCAAGCTTTTACTAGTAACAGTTGATGTGGGTTGTATACAACGTATGTATAGGATAAAACATCACAACTGTGCTTTAGAAATGTCAGAATGCTTAATTCATCAAACAAGAGCATTCTTGCACTTCAGCAAAGAAGATGCATGTAGCCAAGTGCACACTGAGCTTTTCAGCCAAAAGATACAACAGAAACATTAAATCAGAAGGTTGTCTTAACAAGGTATCTTCCAGAGACATCAGTGCAAAAGGACAGAGTGCTCCCTTAGAATTCTGAAGACATTGGTATGCAGGAAGGACAACCAAGTGCACGATGTGTATTTCAATCTGAAGATTAAAAAAGAGTGTTTATAAAAGAGAAAAAATATGAAAACTTTTAAAAGAGCGGATTAAATCCCTGCCATGTTTCAAATTACAGCTGACATGAGAAACTCAAGTTGAAATAGAAAAGGGCTATTATTTATTTATTTATTTATTTATTTATTTATTTATTGAGCCGGCTGGACTTATTCATCTAACTAGCCCATTTCTTTAAAATGATGATACTGTGTAATAACTGTATCCAGTATCATCTAATTAGCACTTTCTGATATTTTATAATAAATATTTTTCCAAAAATTACTTAACTTTTAAAAACTGAACATGTATCTCAGTTACATTTCATCAAAATACACACAATAGCATGTATTACATATATATGTTGTTTGATCTAGAATGTTTATTTTGAACTTCAAAGCTATTTAGAACTTCAGTGGGCAATTGCTTGCTTCAAATACTGAGACACAAGGTTGAAAAAAGAGGGGCAAGAATGTTCAATTTATTGCTTACTAAACTCATTCAAAAACTATTATATTGGTGGTACATTTCCATATACAAAGATGGATAAACAGAGATCCATGTTTTGTAATTGGATTAGTAATCACTTCTGTTGACAAATCAATTATGTGTTTGAGCTTTAGCACATAAATTAAGGAAGCTTTTAATTTAGATGTTTAATTCTAATGCATATTAAAAGCTGTAAATAAAAACGAGATTTTAAAATTAAACTGAAATATTGGTTATGGGCCAAATTTTTCTTTTTCTGGTTATTGCATTCTTCAAAAGTATGTTTACAATCATGAGCACCATGAAATATTTTTATTGAAACCTTAAAGGCATCATATTAATTCATCTTTGTTCTGTTTAGCTAGGGTTAAAACCATCTGCAGTTTGTGTTAACAAAGAATACATATTTAAGTAAACAAATTGTTTCATCCTTACTGTTCATTGTTGTTTATTTTAAAAATCTCTTTGTTTCTAAGCTGTGATGTATTACATGCTGTGAGGGAGGGCGGGGAGAAAGCACATACTAGTCTTCATTCTGAAGCAAATGGTGCTAAACCAGTTGTTATGTTAGGGATAAATTGAGAGAATGTAGGGAGAAGGTCAGAAAGGTGATATTGGTAGTTTTTCAACGTGAAATCCTTGACAGATGGTTTAAAACAGCTAATTAAAATGGCTGATAAACCACCATATACGTCCAATGACGGAGGTTTCACAACCTGTCTGGTAGTGTCTTTCAGTATTTGACAACACTCATTGTCAATTTATTTTTTCCCAAATATCTAATTGAAATTTTCCCCTGCTGCAGTTAATTACCCTTTCCTTGTTGTCTTTTCTCTGTGCATCTTCAAGAAGAGTCTAGCTTGTGTTCTTCTGTGTTCTCTTTTTAGGTAGTTGGCTGCAACAAGCCTTGGTCTACTGCAACTGTCCTTGGTCTTCTATTTTTAAGAATAAACATAGTCTTTAAGCCTCTTGTATCACATGACCCAGTCCAATAAACCTTTTGGTGCCTCACACAGAATCTTCTAGGTTGGAAGAGACCTCCAAGATCACTTAGTCCAACTTCTGACCTAACACAAACAAGTCCACCACTAAACCACATCACTAAGCTCTACATCTAAACGTCTTTTAAAGACCTCCAGGGATGGTGACTCAACCATTTCCCTGGGCAGCCCATTCCAATGCCTAACAACCCTTTCAGTAAAGAAGTTTTTCCTAATATCCAACCTAAGCCTCCCCTGGCGCGACTTTAGTCCATTCCTCCTCATCCTATCAGCTGGCACGTGGGAGAATAGACCAACCCCCACCTCTTTCTAACTAACAGGATGAAAACTAGAGACACACAATTTCTTCCAACATGCTAAAGTGTAGGGAAGTATCAGTTCTCTTACCCCGCTGCTGATGCTTTTAGTACTACAGACAATATGTGTTTGGCCTTCTTTGCCACAAGGATATACCGCTGCTCCTGCTCAACATGTCCAGCACATCATTTTTTTATAAAACGATGTGCATATGTCTTACAAATACAATGGGAAGAAGATTAATATTCTATTTTAAGGAAAAGTGGAGTTCTATAGCTTACAGCAACTGTTAGCATTACTATATGTGGATGGAAAATTTCTGTACTGTTGAAGACACCATGATTGGGAAATGTAATTGAAGTAGTAAAAAGATCAGGAAAAGTACTAGAAGTATAAACAAAAGAGTGCAAAGAATGTTTTATGGTGGGAGAAATAGAGACCAGGAAAAGACAGAGAAAAGGATGTTGACAGCTACAGACACTTGAATTGTAGAGATTATCAGGCATCTTTATGTAGTTGTATACTATATTAATTATCTTCTACCATTAGGTGGTAGTATACTAGCAAATATACTAAGAATAATTAAAATTAATACATTTATTTTAGAAATGTTATATAAAATATAAAGTTGTTTACATTTTTCCCTTTTATATATTGATTTTTATTTATTATGCTATTAGTAATACCACCCATATCAGTGCTTTACTATATTCTCAGTATCCTTTTTAGTATGAAAAAAATGTTCTAGCAACTGATGGACTAGAAAAATATTATATGGTGTTTTAGTAAACTCAAAGTGATCTAAAAAATACAATACACGTGAGTATTTGTGGGGTAGTTGTACCATGAGCAGTGTCAGTGTAATCAAGTCCTGAAGGTCAGAAGCATTCAAGTTTTTAAAACAAACAAAAAACAAACAAAACATCAGGAAGTGGAAGAGTGCACTTTCAATAAATGATTCTTTGTATCATAGGAAAATCTCTAGAAAAGCATTATAAATCACTAGCTTATATTGTATGTCCACTACCACAATCTTCATGTAGTCTACTAATGTTTTCTTTATAACATAGCTTAAATTAGAGGTCTGAATAAATTGCTTTCTATTTTGCTGAAATTGAGGTGGTAAGGAATACTCTTTGTTACTCCTTGAAAATATTCAACTAAGACAAATTGAATGTCACAAAAATACTATATTTAGAGATCACCTAGTAAAGACTTCTACATTAGAGTAGAATTGGCATACCTACTGCAGTAATACTTTTTGTCTTTTGGTTTAGTCTTTTTTACCTTTGACTTCAGACTAGATGCAATCATTTGATTATAGTATTTTTTGTGAGCTCTCCATTCTTTATCTCACATCCATAAAATGTTGTAGATTTGGGCTGAGGGTAGAGTTGTTTATATTTTGCTTTTCTCTCTTTTATTAGTTGTCATCCATTGTACCACAGTTCTTTAGATGTTTCAGTTATGTAGGAACAAGGTGCATTTGCAGTGTTATTTCAGTGGCTCAGTTGTATTTATCATCTCAGCTCTGTGCACAAGTCATCTATTTTTAACTTCAGAAGCACTTTTCTTGATTTGTCATAATGTAGCTTTCTATTCTGTCTGCCTGCTTTTATATATTTCCAGACTGCTAGTGGGGTTTTATATCTGAGTAGAATTAGCGGATGTTCTGGAACACCATGGCTTGGTTTGACTTGCGTGATTATTAGTGCTTTGGTGGTGAATCAAATTCCCTGTAGCAATGTACCCATCTTGTTTCATGTTATGAATCAGAATATGCTGCTTATTTTGGTGTAATTTTTTTTTTTCTTTTTCTCTCTCTCCCCCCCCCCCCCCCAGAAGTTTATGCCTTTTGTTCATTTGTTTGCTTCATCAGTTCAGTTGTTTGTCATGTGCAGGATCGTATGTTGCATGTTCTCATTCTTGAGAAGGTTTTAGGAGTCTTCGCTTAACTCAAAATCTTGAACTTTTTTTCATAGTGTGAATCTGAGAATTGTAGCTGAAATGATGCTGATGAAGCTGAAATAAAGCACTACGCTCAGGTAGTACAGTGATAAGGGGTACTGGATTTAAACTAAAAGAGGGTAGGTTTAGATTAGATGTGAGGAAGAAATTCTTCACTCAGAGGGTGGTGAGGCACTGGCACAGATTGCCCAGAAAAGCTGTGGATGCCCCATCCCTGGCAGTGACAAAGGACAGGTTGGATGAGGCTTTGGGCAACCTGGTTTAGCTGGAGGTGTCCCTGCCCATGGCAGGAGAGTGGAAGTAAAGTGCTTCCAACTCAATAATTCTGAGATGTCTTTGTTACAGTATAGAAATCCACCTTTTAAGATGTTTCTATTATGAGGAACTCAGCTGCCTCATGTTCATTGTGTTTATCTTGAAACAGTAAAAATCCAGCTTTCAACCTCTGTAAGGGAGGAGTCAGGGAACAGCAAACTTCTCAGACTATATACTGGCTTTATGTATTAAGTGTATAAAGTACAGCTCCAAAGAAAATGTATAATAAAAACAGAACTGCCAGACTAGATTTAGAACTCTAATTGAAAATGATAATCTTGTCATGTTGCCCATTTGGGGAAAAAAGTAAGAAAAAGCATACCAGTTTTATTGGACGCATGCTACTAAATGTGTCTGATGGAATGGAAAAAGAAATAGTCAAAGAATTTGTTAAAAACTATTAAGTTAGTTACTATTAAGTAACTATCCTGAAGTTTTGAACTGGAATGAATGTAGTATTTGTTTCAAGATAACGTAAATTAGTTTTGAAATTAAAGAGTTATTTCAGATTATGTTCAGAGCACACTTGTATTTCTATTCTATACAAACAGTTCTGTTCCCAGAATTTGACATAGTTGATATGGTATTTTCTGTCTTATCTCATCTGGTCCATATCCTGCCTTGAAAATCCTTAGCTAGTTGTAATTCCTCAAACAACTCTAGCATCAGTATAGAATCAGAGAATGTCCTCAGTTGGAAGGGACCCACAAAGATGATTGAGGCCAACTCCTGTCTCTGAACAGGACCACCCAAAAATCTGAAAGCAATGTCCAAATGCTTCTTGAACTATGGCAGGCTTGGTGCTGTGACCACTTCCTTGTGGAGCTTGCTCCAGTGCCCAATGACCCTCTCAGTGAAGAACTTTCTTCCTAAATTGTAGGAATAGAGGGTATTTTGAGCAAGTTTGCTGATGACACCAAACTTGGAGGAGTTGTGGACTCAAATGAGGGCGTAAAGGCCTTGCAGAGGGATCTGGACAGGTTGGAGAGCTGGGCGATCACCAACCGCATGAAGTTCAATAAGAGCAAGTGCCGGGTCCTGCACCTGGGACGGGGAAACCCTGGCTGCATGTACAGACTGGGCGATGAGACGCTGGAGAGCAGCCTAGAAGAGAGGGATCTGGGGGTCGTGGTAGACAGCAAGTTGAATATGAGCCAGCAGTGTGCCCTGGCAGCCAGGAGGGCCAATCGTATCCTGGGGTGCATCAAGCACGGCATCGCTAGTAGGTCAAGGGAGGTGATTGTCCCGCTCTACTCTGCGCTGGTGCGGCCTCACCTCGAGTACTGTGTGCAGTTCTGGGCACCACAGTATAAAAAGGACATGAAACTGTTGGAGAGTGTCCAGAGGAGGGCTACGAAGATGGTGAAAGGCCTGGAGGGGAAGACGTACGAAGAATGGCTGAGGTCACTGGGCCTGTTCAGCCTGGAGAAGAGGAGGCTGAGGGGAGACCTCATCACAGTCTACAACTTCCTCGTAAGGGGGTGTCGAGAGGCAGGAGACCTTTTCTCCATTAACACCAGTGACAGGACCCGCGGGAACGGGGTTAAGCTGAGGCAGGGGAAATTTAGGCTGGACGTCAGGAGGGGGTTCTTCACAGAGAGGGTGGTTGCACACTGGAACAGGCTCCCCAGGGAAGTGGTCACTGCACCGAGCCTGTCTGAATTTAAGAAGAGATTGGACTGTGAACTTAGGCACATGGTCTGAACTTTTGGGTAGACCTGTGCGGTGTCAAGAGTTGGACTTGATGATCCTTAAGGGTCCCTTCCAACTCAGGATATTCTATGATTCTATGATTCTAAATTCTAGCTGGAAGCTCCCCTCTAGCTGTAGTATATGTGACAGTTTCATTAATATTCATTAAAAAAAAATACATGTATTACTACTCTCTAATTTATACTCTGTCATTTAGTCTCTTTATGGTATCTCAAAAGTATAACTGTGCTTTGAAAAGCCTACTTATTTTTTAGTTTGTTTAATAAAGTTTTGGTTTTCAGCTTTGCTTTAAAAACATTCCCCCTCTCTTAGCTCACAGTCTAAACCGCTCTACACAAAATCTAGAATTACCTGCAAGAAGCATTTTGCAACACATTAAATGATTCCTTTAGTCAAAGTACACTGAGTACTGATTCACAGCATATCTCACATTCTATAGTGTCTTGTTTCACTTTTTACTTTCAAAAGAAAATTTTCTGTAGACCACATGCCAGACTCAAATTTTGGTTAACTGCACAATGTCTTCTGTACATAATTTTATTTAACTGACCTGTGCTACTTTCTTCTTCTTTATTTTTTTCTTTTTTTTTTTTTTTTTAATAAAATTTATTGTATAACTATTATTTAAGGATTTTAAATGTTGCTCCTATGTGCAGCCTTGCCCCACATAGGAAAGTTAAATTGTGCTCATGCAACAGTAATAGACTTTTCTGATCAATTGTATTCCCCCTGGAATTTTATTGTGAACTGTGTCCTTTGAAGGATGGTTATGGTTAGGCAATCTGGAAATTAATATCTAGCTTGCTGCAGGCTGTTTGAATGTTAAGCAGTATTTTGATAGAAAGTGTGCAACAAATCTTTTTCAGGAGTTTTTCTTGTGTGGTTCTTATTTTAAAGAAAAAAATGAAAACAATCATGATCTACAAACTTTTTATTTTCATTATCATATTTAAGCTAGTTAATTTTTTCTGTTTGTCTTCAAATTAAAATGATCTTTTTTTATAAAAGCAGAATCCACGGAATGATAAACTGTGCAATGCAAATTGAGTTAAAATTGTAAAAAGGCATTGTGTGAAACAAATAAGGTTGTACAATTTTATACGAATGCATTTTGCTCAGAGAGGTGATGAAGTCTCCCTCCTTGGTGATATTCCATACTCATCTCGTCACAGTGACTAGGCTTGGGCAGGACCGGACAACTTACAGAAGTCCTTTCCAACCTCAAGGATGCTGTGATTTTTTTTTTTTCTTGTAGTTCTTTCATTGCTACTAGGTGCCAGAACACCAGAATGCTTCTTTGCTGGTCTTTCCATCCTTTCTAGGTGGTAAATGAATCTGATTATTACCAGTTTTGGATTCATATTTGTATATGTATTTTGTGATACTTGGTATAATTTCATGTAAAAACATCATCTGAAAAGAAAAGAAAGCAGATGCCTAAATTCCAAATTCCCAAAATCTAGATCTCTTAAATGCAGCTCATATGTGTTTGACAGTGCTCTTGTTACAATTTCTGCTTGACCTGGATGCTGAATGTGATTTGGAAGCAATTCATCACTCAATAGTAGTACAGCACATCATCATCAGTAACATGGCTGTAACGGCTAGCTCAGAGTTCTCAGCAGTACTTACTTTTGCCTGATGCTGTGTCACTTAGAATGCAAAGGTGCCTCAGTTACCTAGAAGAATGGACTTCCAAAAACATCTGCCTCTGCTTTCTTTTCATCTTTTTAGGAACACGGTTTTGGCATATTATTGGTCTTGAATTTCATTTCTGGACACCTAGTTCTATAAATCTTTCAGGTCATCATAGATGTTGGGGGATGGTTTTGGTTGTTTTTTTTTGTTGTTGTTGTTTTTGTTTGTTTGTTTGTTTGTTTTTTTTCCCCAAGCATTGGGCATGGGAGTGCATTATGTCACCTCTGCCTTTTTGGAGGTAAAGCACTAACAGTTGGAAAAAGGTGATGCTGAGCATTACTGCAGCTGTGTGGCATCTGGGGATATGATTCCCAAATGGTCTTAGGCAACCTAGGCAAGAGCAGCATGTTCTAATAGTCCATTCTGTTTCCAGTGTGTTTTTTTTGTTGTTGTTGTTGTTTTTTTTTTTTTTTTTTTTTTTAAAATCCCATCCTAGGTGATTAGATAGTGTTTTAAACACTTTTAATTAGAAATACTTTTAGGACTCTTAATACTTATTTATGGGGTATAGATTGCAATACTTCATTCTCTCTTGCTTCTCTCTGGCATTCATTGATGGTCAAGGGATGTTCATACAAAGAACTGGGAGACAACATAGCTTTAAGGTAGTTCACTTTCTGAGAAGTGTTTCTACATAGACATCTAAACTGCTTTTTTTTTTTTTTTTTTTTTTTTTTTTTCCTGTGACCTGTGTTTAAAAACAAAGTTTGAATTCTGGCAAGAACAGGTAGATATTATTTTTTTCCTCGCACCTTTTATAATCCTGTTGTTTTGTATCCTGTAGTTAAGGAAGAGTGTAAAATTGCCAGCATTTAATAATAAAGTAGAAAGGAAATAGAAACAGAAAAAGTAATAGAGCCAGGAGACAAGGAACAGCACTGAAGAAAGCACCGCATAACAACAAAATAAATTATACCTAGTGCATTATTATTGTGCATTATAAATTGTTCCAATTCAACGTGCTTTCTTGTGGATGAGGCAATTCATTATATGAAAAACATAAATCTGTCTCACTTCACAAGTCACCTCACACCAATTTTACCTCATTAGGTTTCCACTGCCCTTTTTGGAATTATTCACAATGTACATAAATGTAAATGAGGATACAATCAGACCTTGTGACTTGAGTCCTGATCTTCTAGAGTGAAGCTATCTGCAAACTTGAGAACACAGGCAGAATAATAATCATCTATTTTGGATGCAGTTTTGTAATGTCTCAGGTTTAAAGAGGAGAGGATCAAACAGTCACTGCACTGTACTCTGATAAATCTGAAGGCACAGACATTATTGCAATCTATCAGCATCTAAGCTCAAACTGTTCTAGCAGGCTGGAGAATAAAATTGTTAGAAAATAAACAGCAACAAATTCTGCTGTTTGTCCTATGAAGACTTTTATAAAAAAGTGATGGTTATAACTATTACATAGTTTAATTGGTCAGAAAGTCTGCACATGAAGGCTTTTTACTGCATACTTTGTATAACACTTAATACAAAGGATCTGGCAGATTCTGATTCTGCCTGAAAGCGCAATAATATACTAGTAGTAATGGTGTATATTACATAGGGATAGCACTGATTCTGTATAATATTAGCAATAAATTTGAGTTTATATATAGGTTTTGTTTCTTCCTATTTACTTTACATTTGTTAGGAAATTTTATTTTAAAAACATTTCTTATGGTTTTTAGTTTTTTGCGTACAGACACCAGAAAATGGTAGTAATTAAAAGATGAGAAACAGAGTTTGTCTGGGCTCTGTGTAGGATCAACTTTTTATAAATATAACCCTTGTGTTATGAGCTCCATTGCCAGTGAAAATCAATAAAAACAATTTCCATCTCTGTTCATGATCCACTCTTTATACTGGTTTCTCGTTCTCATTTTCTGGATCCACTTTATCAAAATGCTACAGGGCCCAGACAAAATGAAACAGTTTGTTTATTCATTTTTCCCCTCTGACTGAGTTCATTGCACCCAATTTCTGTTTTTAATTGTAAATGTCTTTGTGCTTCTTTGAGAATGCAACATAAAATAAAAATGTATATATTCTTTCCTAGGTTGAGAGATTAAGAATGTCAACAGCTGGTGCTCATCTTTGTGGTGTAGATTTCAAGCTTTTGAGCTCTGGGTCATAAGAGTCAAAAAATGAGGTTAAGTCAGGGCCTGCATACTTACGAGGTTCAGAGAGTACATTTCTCTGACTTTCTGAAGGGAGATAGATGTGCTGTTATGACAGATAAATAGATGCTAAAAAACTGCATTAGCTGTAGATGTTTATGAGCTAACAGTAAAAGCTTGAAAATACATTCACAAGACCTGCTTGCAGGAAAAGTGCTAAAACCCTATGAAGTATTTTGCATGGTTTTAAATGTTTCCATATTTATTATTATTTTTAATAAGCTTATGTGTCTTGTCTAGATTTTTTTTTCTCTTTCACATCATTTGTTCCTAATGGTTGTTGTATATTTCTCTTGGAGGTGATAGTGTTCTTGAAAAAAATATATTTAAAGAAAAATCAGAAACAAAATATCTTGAGGGAACAAGATGTGTGTTTGTGTATGTTAGACATAAACCTTTTTTATATATAACATATGTATATATACATGAAGATACTTGGCAGTAACACAAGACTGCTCACATGCTGAATCTGTCAACTGGAGCTTCCTACAAAAAATCAGGGTGTAAGGAAAGCTAGAAATTGATGACCATTTCATCATTTTCAGTTGTCTTGTGTTTAAACACAAGTGGCCGTGTTCTGCTCATAACCATTTTTATTCATACATGTTCCAATTGACTGGTTTTTTTTGTAAGTCATCGTGCTACCCAGGAAAGATGTGCTCTGGAGCAGAATTAACTGTGTTTGTTGTGAATGTGCCATGTTTGGTGAGAATGTGGAAGATTATCTAGAGTTTTGACTTCAACAGGAAGGAATCTACCCTGTGCTCAGGCATGTAATTTCTCATCTCCATTTGAGAAGGTGTGTTTTCCGTAACACATAGAGTTGCTCAGTAGGGTAGAAGAAATTGAAATAAAGAACTGGTATCAAATAAAGAGATGAAATATAGTTGGGGAGGAAGATTAGGTGATGCTATTTGGTGTAAACTAAATTTAAATGATAATAAGATGCCTTGCCTTCTAGAAAAGAAGTCCTTTGTTGTTAGTTGGCTGCTCATTATAAAAATAAATTTGAAAATGATATTAGTAAAGAAAATAAAATAGCATTTAAATAGTGTTAGTAGAAAAAGAAGGAAAAAAAAAACAGCAGTTGAAATTGGCTTCCTTTCTTAAATAAGGAAAACAATTAACATCAACAATAATTCCATAATTAAAATTTTTCCTTTGTGTGTGTTTCCTATGTGTTTATCTCAGCATCTTTTGAAATGGAAAGTTCTCTCTGTAATCAATCAGTTAAATGCAGAGAGAAAATAATTGCTTCACATTATGAGAGCCAAAATTTCTAGTTATAGAAAGAGTGCTAAATAACAGAGGTCACATCCTCTGGTGATATTCTGTGGGGACAGTAAGTCACAAGCAGATTTCATTGACACCTCAGTGAGAAACACTGCACAAGCTATGAAGTTTCCTAGATTTCTGTGGGGATTCTTTACAGTAAATGTCGACTTTTTATTGACAGTCACATCAAATGTATAATGGAAGTATAAACCTACAGAGGAAAAAAGGAAACTGTTCTTGAAACTCGGTGTTACCTAGTCTGGATAAGAAATAAGTATTGGAATTCTGCTCTAAGTAATTAAAAAAAAATTTAATCCTTACATGGTCCTTTTGTCTGTTTACTAAAAATTAATGCCCATGTCTGCAACTGCTCACTGTCCTTTCCACCCCCTCCCTCTGGCTTCCCCTCCAATATTCTTTGCCTTTGTATTCTTTTCCCAGGTGAAGAAAAATTATTTTCCTGGTTTTCCACCACCACACACAAAAAAAAAAAAAAAAAAAAAATCAAGTGTTAACAGTTTGGGAAGTGTTCTGTGAGCTTAGAGTACAAGGGTATGTCCCTTAGATGTGTAAGGGATGTGCTGCACAGGACAGGTAACATCTGCTACCAAGCTGAGGTAACACTTACTGCCCGCTATGTAATGACACAGCAGATGAAAACCTCCCTGTTTCCTTTGCCTCCTTCCTCCACTGCCTTCCTTTTCCCTGGAGGCCCTGGGTGAGCAAACATGGTGCAACATGCTGCTGTTCTTGCTGCGTGCATGGCCAACCTCCAACCCTGGAGTCTATTAACTCCTGATAATGACAAACACAAGTGGAAGCTAGTGATTGACGATACTCAGCACCTGCCCCATCTGCTAGGCAGATGGTCAAATGTATGAATTTATTACTGCATTGATAAAGGACTTGCTCTGTAGGTAGTGAGCTACAGATGGCAAGGTGGGGAAAAGGTGAAGGGACAACATCAGCACCAAGAGATACTAATGTTTGCCTTTTCCTTTCTTTCCTACACCCCGTAATTCCTCTAGTGTTTTTTTTTTTTTTTTGCATGGTATTTTTTGCATGGTCTCTCTTTTTTTTTTCATCAGAGTGTTTGCTTATTTTGCCCCCTCTCCTCCTTTAATCTCAGTGCCTCATAATGAACTTCAGCTCCTTAATAATAAATAAATAAATAAATAAAAAGCTTGAAAAAAGTTTGAAATTGAAAAAGTGGTATCACCTGTTTGTTTTCATTTGTGTATATATTACCTTTGCATTTCAGCAAAGGAGAAACGTCTGAACATTGAGAGTTGATTGGCCCATTCTTACATTTTTTTGTTACTTTTGAGATATGCAGATAATGTTTACAAAGTAAGTAAGGAAGAAAAGTTGGCAGAGGGACTCAGGTCATGCCATAGGGAGTAAATGAAGCATTGTTTTTACTCCATGGGGCAATCCTTGAGCTGCTGGATCTGCTTCTTAGTGGAACACTGCAAAACAGACACAGTAGGGGGGAAGAAACTAAGCCTTATACAGTACTAAATGATTTTCAGACATGCAAATCTGTAGATGCTGTGCCCATTAATGAGATGTTTGGTATTTAAAATTCCTTTCTTTCATGAAGTTACGCCTTTGTGCATAGACATCCATGTTTTGTCCTCTTATTTATGCTGAAATAAATCAAGAGATGCATATTTATAGTTCTCATGAAGTTTATTAACAACAATTGCTTTACTATAATAATATTAATAATAAGACTGACATGTGGAGATGGCAAAATATTATAGATGTGGTTTTCAGACAGGTTGATTTCATGGTTAAGACTTCCAAAAATTTGGATAACCAAATGAGTGACTGGATTTCTAAAAGTTCATTAATTATCAGTTTTTTGCTTGTCGGATCACATTAATATAGTCAAAATATGAAAATCAGATAATATGATAAACAAATTTAATAACTGGATGGCTAGCGATAGTGATTCTGTTAGCAACTTCTATTTGCCTGCGATATGCTATTCACTGGTAATAGAGCAGCATTTTGTTTTTCTCCTGTTACTTAAATGCTGGATATTGGACAGAATAAAAAGCAACATTTATGCACAAAGGTGATGGATATGTCCAACAAAGGTAACATCTCATGTCTGAAGGAGCAGAATGTTGTAAATAGAGTGTACTGTGTTGTACATTGCTTTCAAAGGAAAACTGTTCTTGCTGCTACCCATGCTGATAGTACATGCAGTTGATGGCAGCATGCAAATGCACTAGACTATGGGGCAACTGACCTTCCTCCAAGTAAGCACAACTTTACTAGTCAAGAATCCTCCTTGCAAGTCAGGTTGTGTAAGCAAGAACTCATCTCAAGACTGGAGTTTGGCTGCTCACTTAGTTTATGAGCAATATTGTGTGTATGTAGCATGTTGGTTTTCCAGTTCTGTACTCTCAAAACCTATCCCCAGCCTTGCATTTGTGTACAAATTAATACACACACAAAAAAAAAAAAAAAAAAAAAAAAAAAAAGTAGCAATAAACTTATGGAATGTAAATTACTGTGTTTTTCTTATTTATTTTTTTAAATATTATATCATGATTTATAAAGTATCATTGAAAACATTGAAAACACAGAGTTTGGAGTTTGTTATGCTTAATGAATCATCTGTAAAATCTGAATTTTCATAGGATTACAAAATAATTACAAAAGTAACGAAGATACAGGGGACCTATTAAACACAAAGGCTGCTTTGTTTATATTTGTTTTACAGTTTCCTGGCAAAAGAAAAGCTTTGAGTATGTCACAGTTAATTTAAGAACTGAACAAATGAGCTACAGCTCTACCTAATGTCCAGTATGTTTCTCTGGTTCCAGATACACTTCAACATGTATTTGTCTGTCAAAGTGAGCTATTGATCTATCACACTAACAAAATCAGTCAGCAACGTAATATTTGAGCTGTTTCATTAAATTGAAATGGCCTTAAGTATTTAGACAGACATCTGATGATTAATGCTTTTCAAACAAGTTGGGGAATGTTCTTTGTGTTCATTGATCATATAAGATACAATACAGGCTGTCTTCCTGTTTAAATTAGGAGTCACTGCAGAATGTGTTTCTCCATTAGTGGAAGGGAAATTTTAGAGTTTTCAAGGACTTTGTGTACCCAGAAATACTTGTAGACATGCACATAAGGTGGGTGCTGTGTATTGCATGAGAATAGATTTTCCACAGTAAGCTAACATATAAGTGGGCATTTTAGATACAAATATTTATACACAAAAGATACTGGTTGTTTGTAACTAGCCTAGTGACAGTAAAATGTTAATATTTTAAGTAATGCCTGTAAAAAATGAAAACTACTGAAAAACTATGCAAATACATTTCACATCCATGTATCTTGAAATTGGAATCTCTCTAGGTGCTAGTCAGTAGACAAAAAAACAAAAAACAAACAAAAAAGCCTCAAATCAGCAATCCTAAATGGAGTTTCCATTATTGCAAGCTCAAAGAGAAAGAAAAACAGCTTAAAGAAAGAGAATTATGCAGCATTTAGCTGAGCTTGTATTAAGTGCTATAGGTATCTTCAATCTCAACCTTTGCCTCAGAGAGAAGCCTAGTTCTGTTGAAGCAAGTTCAGAAACCTCTATTCAAATTTGCTTTCAGAGGTTTGTTCTGCTGGGATTGTAAATGGATTTGGCATAAGAGGAGTAATTCAAAGCCTGTTCACAGGTAGAATTGTTTTAGATTCTTACAGAGAGAAAACTACCTCTGTTTTCTTGATAGAAAAGCATTACAAAAACTTAATGTGAATCAGCTTGGAGCAAATTGTCTATCCAGCCCTAAGACGACTGTCACTTCTCACTGAAAATATGTTTAATGGCATTAAGTAGGTGGTAGTGGCTTTTCCTTATTTATGAGCAGGATGATATATTGATTATCTGAAATGAAATTTATATAGGCATATAGGGTAAGTCATTAGGTATAGGCATAGGGTAAGTCCTGGCTGACCAGGAACATTCTAATGGAGATTAGGCGGAAACAGAGAGTGTTTCGCTACTGGAAGGAGGGCCAGGTATCATGGAAAGAATACAGGGATGCTGTTCGTGTTTGTAGGGAGAAAATTCGTGTGACCAAAGCACACCTAGAGTTGAAGCTGGCTGTGTCTGTGAGAGAAAATAAAAAGGGTTTTTTTAGATATGTGAATGGAAAAAGGAGAACTAAAGAATACATAGGGCCGCTCCTTGATAGGGAAGGTCTCCTACAGACAATGACATAGGCAAAGCAGAGACGCTTAACACCTTCTTTGCCTCTGTCTTCAATGCCAATGATGGGCTTCGGGACCCAGGGTGCCCTGAGTTGGAGGACAGGGACGGTGGGGATGACAAACTCCCAACCGACCCTGAACGTGTGCGGGATTTGCTACTCCACCTGGATCCCTACAAGTCCATGGGTCCGGATGGGATTCATCCCCGGGTGCTGAAAGAGCTGGCGGACGTCATCGCGGAACCTCTCTCAATTATTTTTCAACGATCCTGGGAATTTGGAGAGGTCCCGGTAGACTGGAAGCTGGCAAATGTTGTGCCGATTTTCAAGAAGGGTCAGAAAGAAGACCCTAGCAATTACAGGCCTGTCAGTCTCACGTCAGTGCCTGGTAAAATCATGGAGAAGATGGTTCTCGAACTTACTGAGGCGCACCTGGGGGACAAAGCAGTCATTGGTCCCAGCCAGCATGGGTTTGTGAAGGGTAGGTCCTGCCTAACTAACCTGATTTCCTTTTATGATAAGATCACCCGTATGGTGGACCAAGGGAAACCAGCTGATGTGATTTTTTTGGACTTCAGCAAGGCTTTTGACACGGTTTCCCATAGGATCCTACTGGACAAAATGTCCACCATACAGCTAAATAAAAACATCATACGATGGGTGAGCAATTGGCTAACGGGCAGGGCCCAAAGGGTTATGGTAAATGGGGCTGCGTCAGGCTGGCGGGCGGTCACCAGTGGGGTCCCTCAAGGCTCCATTTTAGGGCCGGTACTTTTCAATATTTTTATAAACGATCTGGATGTAGGAATAGAAGGTATTTTGAGCAAGTTTGCTGATGACACCAAACTTGGAGGAGTTGTGGACTCAAATGAGGGTGTAAAGGCCTTGCAGAGGGATCTGGATAGATTGGAGATCTGGGCGATCACCAACCGCATGAAGTTCAATAAGAGCAAGTGCCGGGTCCTGCACCTGGGACGGGGAAACCCTGGCTGCACGTACAGACTGGGCGATGAGACGCTGGAGAGCAGCCTAGAAGAGAGGGATCTGGGGGTCATGGTAGACAGCAAGTTGAATATGAGCCAGCAGTGTGCCCTGGCAGCCAGGAGGGCCAACCGTGTCCTGGGGTGCATCAAGCACTGCATCGCTAGTAGGTCAAGGGAGGTGATTGTCCTGCTCTACTCTGCGCTGGTGCGGCCTCACCTCAAGTACTGTGTGCAGTTCTGGGCACCACAGTATAAAAAGGACATGAAACTGTTGGAGAGTGTCCAGAGGAGGGCTACGAAGATGGTGAAAGGCCTGGAGGGGAAGACGTACGAAGAATGGCTGAGGTCACTGGGCCTGTTCAGCCTGGAGAAGAGGAGGCTGAGGGGAGACCTCATCACAGTCTACAACTTCCTCGTAAGGGGGTGTCGAGAGGCAGGAGACCTTTTCTCCATTAACACCAGTGACAGGACCCGCGGGAACAGGGTTAAGCTGAGGCAGGGGAAATTTAGGCTGGACGTCAGGAGGGGGTTCTTCACAGAGAGGGTGGTTGCACACTGGAACAGGCTCCCCAGGGAAGTGGTCACTGCACCAAGCCTGTCTGAATTTAAGAAGAGATTGGACTGTGCACTTAGGCACATGGTCTGAACTTTTGGGTAGACCTGTGCGGTGTCAAGAGTTGGACTTGATGATCCTTAAGGGTCCCTTCCAAGTCAGGATATTCTATGATTCTATGATTCTATGATTATTATTTGGTGTGGTAAGACACAAGCTTTATGGAAAGAAAAAAACCCTCTTGCACAGTAGTTGTTGACAGTCATTGATTAGTTACAAAACTGGTCACAGCCATGACAGTATCAAGCTATAATTACTTTTACCAGCACAGAAAATAGCCCTGACATTCCAGGAGTCTGCAGGTAAATCTTGGTACTTCATACTCTGCAGATGAAGGACTAGCAATCAGTTTATTCTAAATTAAAGAATACTATGGATCTTGTGTCATAATTTAGTTTACTGCAGTTATCAAACTACCTTGTTTCAAACTATATCTTTTTCCATTGCACTTAAGCTAAAAACCTGAATGAATTTTAAAGCTAAAAAGCTGAATGGGTTTTAAAGCTATAAATTCTTTTTTATAGCTATAAATTTTTTAAAGCTATAAATTTTACAGCTATGAAATTCATTCAGGTTTTTGAACTTTTTAATGTTCATTGAGGGTTGCAGAATGCTGTTTCCAGATTTTTTTTTTTTTCTGTCTATAATTATACATGTGCCAGGTGACACTCAGTTTTGAATTTTGAAAGAATGGTCTATTAACAGGAAGTATGCAGAGCCTTTAAATTTAAGTTTTTGTTTTTATTTTTTTTAACCCATTGAGTTATCCTTATGTCTATGATTAGTAATGCAGCTAATTCAATATCTTGACTATGCCTACCAGATTTTACATTCATGCACATGCATGAATGTGTTTATACTTGTTGGCGGGTTGATTCACAATGTTAATTAACACAAAACCATAAGCAACTTTATTTACTGTCTTATAACAAGTAAAACAATAATTGTTCTATAGATAGTGAACTTCTCTTTAATTTGTTGTTTACGTTTTTACAATTGTGGCAGTTGATTTTGTAAGCGGTTACCAATGGGATAGCAGAACATCTTGTAAGAACAGCTTCCAAATAAAGGAAATTGGATTAGCTTTTTTGAATAGGTGCTTTTAGAATGTGAGTTGATTTCCTCTTTTTAATAGTGGCAGATGACATGGTGACAGTAGCATATGTGTGTGTAGACGGTCTTTAATTATGACCTGAAAAAATATCTAAAGCCTTTAATGGTAGATGAGAGAGAATGGTCCAGAGTCCTGAGTAAACTGTTTACCAATAAAGACTCAACAATATAATTGTTTAAGGACGTTCATACCAGTGTTTTTAAGTTTTTAATGTTCTGATGGATAAATTAATGTTAATACATAATAATTAATACATTTAATTCTCAACAGTATACCACAGTGACTTGACCATGGTTTCAAATACCAAGCTCTAGACAGACATCTAACTAAAGAATGCTCTTTCATCTAGCAGGATAAAGTTATATTGTAATGCAGTGATTGGAAACTTAAGGAAAATATATTCAAATGAGAAAATAAACATATTCAAAATAAGAAATATATTCAAAATGAGAAATAAATTTTCTCATCCAGAAGGTCAGCTAATCATTGTAACTCTTGTTCTGGAGACTTAGATTTCTACCCCTTGAAGTCTAACTCAGTCTGAAGTGCTTTTATTTACAGAAGTAATGTGCTTTATTCAGCATTGCTTGTCAAACACACACACGCTCCAAGGGGGAGAAAGTCAAGGAAGATTTAAAATCCTGTTCTGCTTTACCCTTTGGCAGACATAATAACACTGTAGAATACCTTTTTGTCTCCCAGACTTTCTTATTCCATGTCCTGTAACTACTGCAATAGGTATATATTTTGATGTGTCTAATGAATTTTTATCTCTCATCTCCTACTCTCATACATTTCTTCTTGATGCTATGTTGATTGAAAGAATTCTTAGTAGGGTGAAAAGGAAGGACTAGGTACGTAAGACATGAGAATGAGCAAAAATTGTTTGCTTATTAGAGATAAGGGTGAGCACCATTTCTGTTCCTAGTGAAAGACTGAGCATAAGCCATCTGCCAAGAATAAGTGTCATTATTTGCTGGTTTTGTATTACTAAAGAAATACCATACCATTCTCAGTTTGATTCTTATAGCTTCTGAGATATAGAGGCTTTGAGAGTAGCCTCTGTTGGATCACTCATGTCTGGAGAAGGTATTTCAGACACTGCCAGCCCTTTAAAGTGCCACACTTAGATTACTAGACCCTCATATATGTGATAGCAAACATGATGAGAGATCATGAATAGCAGTGATGGAGTCTGAATACTATTTAACAGTCTGTGAATCTGCTCCTGGGAATAAGCATAGCAGTATCTGTCTCTTAAGCAGTAATTGAGGTGCATGCTTTTTCTTTGGATTTGTATTTAGAGACCTGTACCCTTATAACTAAGCAGTATGAATTTGTTCATATTTAGAAAACCGTCTATATTATTTTTTACAATAATATATAGATATAGGCATAGCAAAATGGAGTGGTAAATATTTTGGGGAACATGATAGTAAACAAGTTGCTGAGGAAAAGCACATATTTTTGGTGGGGTTTACCTACCAACTGCAAAAGAAATAATTATTTCTCTTCTAGAAAATTAATTTGTGAGTACTGTTTTTAGGCTACTGAAACCTGAAGTTTCTTTTCTTGTCTTTCAGTAAAATAGATGTCTGAGTAAATGAAAAGTTCGTGTGCTTCACTGTTTTCCTTTAAAAATTTAGATAAACTTCAATATATCTATTTCATTGATGAAACAAATTATATAAACTGTTGTTTAATTTGTGAGGAATGCCATTGTATTTACCTTTTCAAAATGTAAGACTTATTTGCAAAGTTAAGCTTATTATTCTGAAACTGAGCTATTTGATAAAAATAAACTCCACTAATAATGTTATTTCATAAGCTTTTTTGATTTTTTTTTTTTTTAATAACTACAATGAACTAAACAAATTAAAATAACTAAAATAACTAAAAGTCTGTTCTTGAAAACTTTTTAACATATCGAGTAAACGAACCATAACAAATTTTCAGGTACTGTAGAAAAAGATCTCTATGTTGGCATGGATTTTAACGTGAATTTTTTAGAACTACAAGCTGCTCAGGAAATGATCCTCTCAAATAACTCAGTAACATATAAATTAAACCACTCAGACAATTTCATTGAGGGTTCTATTATGATTACTGAACCTGTACTTATTGGTACAATTTCCATGCAAAATGGAACATCTTTTGGAACATCTTTTGACAAAGCACAGGTATATTAAGCTTTTGCCCAAAGTATCCAGATACCACTTCTAATGTTAAAATGCATAGATAGAAACTGGGTTTGTCAGAAGTTTAACAACTTAAATTGCACAGTTTAAACAAGTTGTAATAAAGTTTGTTTTTGTAGTAGTATTGCACAAACTCGATCCTGTCAAGACAGCTTATATCTATACCTACTGCCTTAGGCTTGTACTGCAGAAAAAATGTATTGCTGCGTGACATGGCAAATGATAAAATCTCCAAAATACTTCTACAGACTGTGTGACTACAAAATCAGGTTAAATTCATATTGTCATATCCTTGTCTGTAAAGAGCTGAGGAGGGAATAAAAGTGAGCCAATTTGATAGAAAAACTTGGCTTTCACTTCACAACACTAATCTATTTTTCAGAAATGTAATATTTGCCAAGCTAGATGACCATCATGAGTGTTACCATATCTATCTGCCACATTTACTCAAAATGTGTGATGGCTGTGAATGTTATTGGACAACATGCTACTTGGATGTAAATTAATTTAAATACTGGTGTCTTTTTATTAAAATCATCATATATATTGACTCCAGTGGAATGAAAAGAAGGATTTATAGGTAGTGGTACTGCACAAATGAACTGTGTAGTGGATTATCACTTTATTTTTCCCTCCATATAAAGGTCCTTGCAGAATGAATCTAATGACTAATGTGTAGCTTGTTCTTTTATTATTATTATTATTATTAATTTTTTTTCCCCTCATATAGGCACTTAGAGTATTTCTGACACTAAAACAATTCTTTTAACTGCAACTGTGGTTTGTTTTTAAATAAGTGAGCTCTATACTGACTTAAAAAAAAATTAAAACATGAATATCTGATAGCTAGAAGCTAAAGTTGGCAGAGATGTTTTGTTTCATTCAGTATTAACAATTGAAATATGCACTTAAAAGGAGCATTATTTTAACAACTGGTGATCATTTAAAATTGTATTTCCTGAAACACTACTATGTTGGTATTTAATGGGATGTGGTTTTCTTCATCTTTGCTGATTATGATTTTTTCATCATATTGATGATTGTGAGGTCAATTTATCTAATAAAACTGTAGGTTAATATATAGCCCTTTTTGGATGTATTTTGCTTAGGCAAATATGCAAGATGCACATTTCTTTTTATGCAATATTTCTTTTTATAACGTATATCAAACAATGTACTGCTCAAATAGAAGTTTACCAAAGGGTCCATCTGTTTTTAGAACTTGGGGAGGGGAGGGGGAAGAGATTGGGGAGGTTTACTGACTTGTTCTTTATAATTTCTTTATTGGAAAAAAAAAAAAAAAAAAAAAGGGTTTTAATTCTCAAAACTTTATTTTCTTTGTTCTCCCTTTACTATTACAAATGAAGAGGCATAATCTTTCTCCTATTTTTAAAAAATGATTACTTGTGTAGATAGTGAGAGTATGAAACTGCAGTAAGTAGTAAGTTATAGGAGATTGCTTACTTTGTGCCAGTGTGTTTCATTCCAAGGGTCTCTAGAAATACAGGTTCAGATCAAATAAAACCTAATCATTTTTTGTAAAAATCAGGATAAATTTGAATACTTCTTGAGATTAATAAAATAAATACTCCTCTCATTCTCTCTTTTTCTTCTCTGAATTTCCTGACTTGGATTACAATAAGTAATTGAAAGGGTAACATGAAAATTATTCTAATGTTTTCCAAACAAAACCCTTTCAGACTGAAAATCAAAGTGATAGAATGATATTAATAGATGAAATTGAGGAGAGATTCATTCCAGCTTCTTGACTGTCTTTTTTGAAGAAACTTGATCTTGTGGCCTAACTATAGGAAAAATTCCTCCTTCAAACTACTTCAAGTTGTTCTATATAATTATCATGGATTTAATTGGGAATGACTTAGCCCTCCTCTCCAGCTCCTCAGGTAGTAGAAAGACCTAAAAGAAGTCTCTGTTCCAATTACTGAAGTAACTATTCATTTTTACTCCCAAATTATTAATGATCTATAGTTAGTCTGAGTTTGTCTTCTGCTTTTTCTTCCATTATTTTATGGCTAGTGTAAGTATGAGCAGTATGAGTCTGTTTTTTGTAGACTTTTACTTATATTCTGATTTTTTTTTTTCTGAAATCCCAAATGAACAGAAAGAATGCAGTATTTGTGTGCCCTAAATAGCCTAGAAATTCTTAAATTTGCATGAAAACACAAAATACCTGAATGTCTCAATGTCCTTTTAAAAATACAGGGCTAGATCCAAAAAGAAATTCAGGCAAGAGTATAGTTCACTAGTTTTTATGTAGCTTGTCGCAGAGAGCTCACTGTACATTAACCAGGAAATATTTAGCTTCCCAGAGTGTGATAATTACAATCCAACACAAATAGCAGAAACTGTGTTTTTATTACTGAGGTTTGGGAGACACGGGATTGAGATGCCTTTCTCCAGTAAGTTTTCATAGGCTTGAGTATCTTCTTTAAAGAAGTCACTAATGAATGAACTTAAGTTCATTGTTCAAGAGGCAACTGTCTTTTTTTTTTTTTTCTTTTTGTACATTTTTTATTATTTTTAATGTATGGTCAGGGAGAAGCTGTTGCTATCTCCTGTTATTCCATTCAGAATACTGGCAGCCTGTGTTCACTTCTCTTTCTGATTTTGTGACTTAGAAATTCTCTGGAGCATCACTAGAAGACTGGTTATAGAATATACTTATGTGGAATAGTTTCTTCTGCTACATCTCTTCTGTAAGTCTGAGAATAATTCATGTAGTTCAGAAATGGAATATCACATGTTGCTGTAGTTAAGGATGCTCACTGTGAGAGGAAAAAAAGGGTTATAGCTTGAAACCCCATTTCAATATGTACTGCATTGTTTTTCGTAAGTCTAAGAGTATCTTGACTAGTAAGTTATAGAGGAGCTATAAAGCCATACATTTATTCCCACCTGGACAGGGGGGAGGGAACAATAAATATTATTTTATGCAATGCAGAACATTCATCAGGTAGGAATATGTGTGTGCCCAAATACTGGAAAACAGTTCTGTATCTTGAGGAGAGAGAGTATGGAACTGTATGTGGTTTTCCAGTGTTACCGATAAGCATTAAAAACACAGAATTATACAGTGAAATGTGCACAGCTCCACCATCACTTTCTTTAGCTGCAGATATGCTCTGAAAAGACCCTGATCATGCTTTATAGTCACTATAGATAAATACAAATAAATATAAAATGTTCCAGTAATTATGTGACTATTTAGTGTGTCTATATCAAGGGAAGTGATTGTCCTGCTCTATTCTGTGCTGGTGTTGCTTCACCTTGAGTAATGTGTGCAGTTTTGGGTGCCACGATATAAGGGGGGTGTAAAACTACTGGAGAGTGTCCAAAGAAGGACTACAAAGATGGTGTAGAGTCTAGAGGGGAAGATGTATGATGATGAGTGGCTGAAGTCCTTTGGTTTGTTCAGCCCACAGCAGAGGAGACTGAGGGGAGGCCTCCTAGTGGCCTGCAGCTTCCTTATGAGGGGAGCAGAGGGCAGGTGCTGAGCTCTGCTATCTGGGGACAGTGACAGGACCCGAGGGAACGGCATGGAGTTGGGACAGCGGAGGGTCAGGCTGGGTGTTAGGGAAAGGTTCTGCACCCAGAGGGTGGTTGGACATTGAGACAGGCTGCCCAGGGCAGTGGTCACAGCGCCGAACTTGCCAGAGTTCAAGCAGAATTGGGACAATGCTCTCAGACACACAGTCAGATTTTTGGGTGGTCCTGTGTGGAGTTGGACTCCATGATCCCTTGGAATGGGTCCCTTCCAACTCAGGATATTCTACGTTTCTATATACACACGTTAACAAGGTGGAAGTGAGAATTTAAATCAGAAACCTAAATTCTTATTATAGATGTGTAAGAAATTATTTGATACCATTTTCAACTTTGAGCCTTTTTGTTTCCTTTTTAGCTGAATGAAATAATATTTTAGACCTTGTGATATTTATTTGATAAACTGAGTCTATCAAATGTTTAGTCAGAGGAACCAAAGTGAACAGAGATTAATACATTTAATATGCTATTAATGGTACCTAGTTGGAAAACAGTCATGAAACATACCAGTTTTCTTACAACCTAAGAGTTAATATTGTATATTCTCTCAATGTGTTAAATTACAATAATTAACCTTGTGTCCAGGATACTAGATATTAACCTCTTATGGGAGCATTATTCCCCTAGAGGGATTATTTTTATACTTCATTTAAATAGCTTTTTGGCTTCTCAGTGTAAGGAAAGCAAATAGATGAATAGAGAATGTGTTGTACTTTTGTAAATAGGAAAATTCTTTTGTGAGTGAAAGACAATTAAAATATAAATACATAATAGCTGATAATGTCCCTATTCTTCGTGGTAAAAACTTTATGTAAGATAAATAGATAAGTTAAATTAGTCTGAATAATCTGTATTCTAAATGTTTCTTAATGATTAAATCTTAGTTTTGTTAGAATATAATAGAATTTTTAAATGCTTCTTAGAATATCATTCTTATAAAGTACTTCCTACACCAGTAGGAAGTTGAACTGAAAAAGTTTATTCCATAGATTAAGGGACTCAATTACTGGGATATAAAGACATCCAAATTAAAGTTTACTTCATGGTGATCAAACTGATTGGGGTCTCTGGAGTTGACGTTTACTGCCATAATAGAAAAGATCACATGCAGTATTTTATTTTATTTTATTTTATTTTATTTTATTTTATTTTATTTTATTTTATTTTATTTTATTTTATTTTATTTTATTTTATTTTATTTTATTTTATTTTATTTATATGATTAACAGAAGTTAGATGTATGATTTCTGCTATTATTTTATTCACCGTGCCCTAAGTCCCAATACTGTAGAATGTTTTAGTGCAAGTAATCATTTAGGATAATATTTTCTAAGCAACCAAATATAATAAATCACTCCATTATCTCAGCAAGTTCATTGACACTTGTTTCTAGAATGAGTCTAATCTTCCCTTTGTTAGAGTAACCCAAATTACTTCAACAATTCTAAGGACAGAGAGAAATGAGCAAAGAGTAATGGAAAGGGAAATTAGCTTTTTCTTCATCATTCAGGGGCTTTATATATGCACTAATGACATTTTTTTGTGTGTATGCGTTAATATTCCCAAATGCAGTGATACTGCAAATTACCTAATGAAATGATAGAAAGGATCGTGCAGGATTTTATCACTGTTCAGACTATTATTTTTACCTCCTTGATCAAGTGATGTAGCTGTTCAGCAGATGAAGGTCATACATGAGTATCAACGTTCTTCATCTTTAATCATAGGATCATACAATAATTCAGGTTGGAAGGGAATTCAGGTCTCTAAATCCAACTTCCTGCTTAAAGCAGAGTCAGCTATGAAGTCAGATCAAGTTAATGAGGGCTTTATTCAGTCAGGTCTTGAAAACGCTCAAGGATGGTGACTGCACAACCTGTCCCATAATTTGACTATCCTTGGGGTGAAGAAGTTTCTAGTTATAGCCTGGTGGATTTTCTCTTGTTTCAACTTACGGTTGTTCTCTCTTATCCTCCCTCCATGCCCATCTGTGAGTAGCCTGGTTTTGTTGTCTCACTGATCTCACCAGTTCTTGTTGCTGTTAGACCCCACTGAAGCAGTCTCTTCTTCAGTTCCCTCAGCCTTTCCTCACAGGCCACGTACTCCAGTCCCTGATCAGCTTGGGGGCTCCCTGCAGAACTCACTGTAGCATGTCAACGTGTCTCTTGTATTGAGCAGGAGGCCCAAAACTGGACACAGGACTATAGATGCGGTCTCACAAGTGCTTAGGAGACAGGGACAATCGCTACCATGGATCCTTCGGGCCATTATTCTGTGAGTACAGCACAGGAGGCTCTTGGCCATTGTTGCCAGGACACACTACTGGCTTATGCCTAGCTTGTCATCTACCACCACCTACAGGTCCTTCTCAGCAAAGCTGCTCTGCAGCTTTGTACCAGCCTGCATATTATTAGGGGCTCTTCTTACCCGGGTGCAGGACTAGCATTTGCTCTTGAATTTTATGAGGTTCCTGTTGGCCAGTTTCTCCAGACTGTCTAGGTCCCTCTGGATGGGCACCTTGCCCTTGAGCATATCAATTGATCCCCCAGTCTGATGTCATCTGCAAACTTGATGAGAGTGCGATCCATTCACCTCATTCAGATTTTACCAATGAAGATGTTAAACAGGACAGGTCCCAGGAGAGACCTTCGTGGTACTTGCTGCTGAAATGCAGATAGAATAAAACCTGCTAACTAGTACCCTCTTTGCCCAATCATTCAAACAGTTTTTTATAGGTCTGGTTGTCTGCCTGTCCAGATGGTAACATTTCAGCCTGCATAACAAAGTAATGCCAGAAGCAGTGTTGAAAGTCCTTCTAAAATTGAGGTAGATGACCTCCACTGCTTTTTTCTTATCCACAAACTTTTATTATAGAGGACAGTTGGGTCAGTCAGGTATGATTTACCCAGAATAAATCCATGCAGGCTGTTCCCAAACACTGTCTTCTCCCTTGTGTGCTGAGAAATGTGTTGCAAGAGGACTCAGCCTTATCTTCCCAGGGACCAAAGTGAGGACTGTAGATTCCAAGGTTAACCATTTTGGCTTACCACATGTGTAACATTTTCCATTTCTGGACTTATGTAGGTTCAGTTCCCTTTGGTAAGCCCTGACTTAATCCTCGTCCTCTGCTGATGATTCTTCTCCATGTCGTTGTAAGCACAAAGGCCCTGTTAAAGAAAAGTGAGGTGAAGAAGGCACTGAGTACCTCATCCTTATTTGTGTCTACTGTCATCAACTCATCTACCCCGTTTACAGCTAGGCCCACATTTTCTTTGTGTATCCTTTTGCTTCTAATGTAGCACTGGAGGCTGTTCATGTCGCCCCTGATGTCCTCTTCAAGTTTTAGCTCCAACTGAACTTTAGATTTCCTCATGCTACCTCTACATGGCTGAGTAATGTTTTTAAATTCCCCCTATTTTTCTGCATATAGCTTGTGACATTGATTAATTTCTGATATTATTTTTTTTCTGAAAACAAAATTGCAAATCTGTTTATGTTCCTGTATTTTAAATATGCTATGCAATAACAAATTTCTATGTTAAGAATTACAGTACCAAGCAATTCTGTTCAATTAGAATAGAGAACACAGGTTTAGAAGAGATCTGAAAGATCTGCTTACATTATTGAAAAATACTTCAGTAATACCCAGAAATGTGAGCTGTAAAAGTAAGATTAGTTGTGTGCTTTCTTCTTCCTCCTTCAAGTATTTTTAAGGTACAAATATAAAAGGGTAGCAGAACAAAGAAAGTTGTAGTTAAGCCCCTAAAATACAATGTTTCACAGTGGAGTAGATACTCACTAGATATGGGAGATTTGTTTGTGGTGCATACAAAATATGACTGAAATGGTATAGGGCACTGCAAGTCTTCCAGTTTTGACTTTTATTAGCATGTTACTTCCAATATTTACTACTTTGCACAAAATAGGAAGTGGACCACCTCATTAACCTTAACATTTTGTGACCTTAAAAGAGTTATTTGATCCTGGTTACTGCTCCACATTTTTCTACGTTCTGAGATGCTGTAAATGTTCCAAAAAGATTAAACAAACCTGCAAATTACTGCAGCTTGTCTCCAATATGCTCATTTTTCAGTGGCAGAGAATCGCAGAAGTTATTTGAAGTCAAAGTTCTAGACGTTATTGGATAGAGCTGATCACAGGAATTCTATTTTGGTTATTCACATTAATCTGTTGTTTCAGTTTATACAATGGGGAGTTCCCAAAATATTTTTCCAATAAAAAAATCCACAGTACATAACACTAGTACTGAGCTGAATAGCCACCAGGTAAGCAAGAATGAAAATGAAAAGACTCCAGCATTCTAGCTGAAGGTCTAAAAATAGTGAACCCACAGACTGTGTTCTGAAATGTTCTCTAAACAAGAAAAAAATGAAAATCAAATGCTGTGGATTCTAACTGAAGTCAGCAAGCCCCACAGTTTGAAAAGTTGTGTAACTTTCATACCTGAATAAAGATGTAAAATGCCTTAGGGATGATGGTGCTTCACATCAAGACTAAATTATATGATATTTAAGACAATAAGAAAATAGATTGTTAAAGCAGTCTTGTGAATTTTCTCTCAGGGAGACTACATAATTGGAATGAAAACTTGTGAGTAAGCAAGTTTTTCTGAAGTAATCAGTATTTCAAATTGTCAGTGGGAAAACTAAAAGAAAAGAAGTAGTTAATCTAGAAATTTGTTTCTATATTCATGGGTTTCTGGATTGAAATTGTGGGGTCTGTAGTGCCTGCAATGATAATGCATATTCCAGGTTTGTACGGTCTGTACTCGTACTGGTATATCAGAATATCAGTACCCTCAAAAACTCTTAAGTTTGCCCTGTTTGTATCTTTAAACAGACTATATAAATCATTTAGAGCAGACTTGTTTTGCGTAGTTCTCGGAAAGCAAATTCACAACTAAGAGTCAGAGTACTGAAGACAAAGTACTAATTGTTTGTGTATGAAATTATGGTGATCACTAATGACAGCAATGTTCATGGTATTGAATTGTAGTGTTAAGTAGTTTAGGAGTTCATCTCAGTAGGCGGATATACTGTACCACACATTACACAGACACAAAACAAAAAGGATCTCCTACCCTGTAAAGCAAGTTTGTGATGTTTTCATAGTTCCTGTCCATAATCCAGTATTGTCTGATCTGAATTTATTTCACTTGATTTCTTTGCTTTTACAAAGTAGAAGTAATCAGGTTTAGTGAATAAGGAAGAAGGAAAAGATCTAGGGAGGCATCAAAGTATTATTATTTTAAATTAAACCACCATTTATCATTAATATAATTCTATATTAATATAATTCTATAATTGCAGTTATTAAAATATATCAACCACTGAAGCCAGTGGTAATACTTTTCATATTTCATAACAGAATACAAATAATATGGTAAAATGGTTAGTGATGTCAAGAAACTACATCTGGATAAAGTTATCTTCTCAGATTCTCTTTTTCACATACTAGTATTCAGTCATTTCATGATTGAGTTATTTCTGTAAACAGGTGTTTCTATGGGTTATTTTGGGATGCCCTTTCATTTCTGGTGACATTGCCACTAATGGCAATGTATTGGCATTAATAATGTATATGGAGTTTTGGAAATGTTAATGAAACAGATTTTTTTTTTCTTACCTTACATACATGCTAGACATAGCTTTTTATCTTTCAGATTACAGGATTTATTCTACTACTTTCTGAGCTAAAAACAAAACAACAAAAAAAAATACAACAACAAAACAACAACAAAGAACAGCAAAAAGAGAGACAACCTTGTTCATGTTCATCAATATGAACATGTTGTACTCTGCCTTACCACTTCCTGTAAACACAAAAATGAAGGGAACTATGACTGTTGGGGTCATTTCTACTTTTTTTTTTTTTAAAAAAGCTAACCTCAATCAAGAAGCTGAAAGGAAAGGCAAACACTAATGCCAACAACGAATGCAAACTTTGTCAGACAGGATAAAGGCTTGCAGTTCAAGAAGACTGACTAATCCAGTTCAGAGTTGTATTGTTTGTGTTGTTTAAAAACACAGTTATATATTTTCTTTTTCCATCCACGCTGAATATCTGTTAAATAAGAAGGAAAAAATGAAGTGAAAACTGTGTTACAGGAAGACTGTAACTTCATTCCTCTGTGCTCCTCACATGTGGAAAAGGAAGGAAAAAAGATGTGCAAATATGGTTTTGCCTTTGGATTTAAAAAGTCAGCTGGTTGAGGTGTCAGCTTCTTCACCTGTACAAGTGCAGGTGTGTTGAACATTTTTCCTGATGAAGAAATAAATATTAATTCTGTATAAACTAAGACCTCTATTCTTCCCTACCTGTATGCAGGATTAAACAACAGAATAACAGATTTCCTTCTTCAGCTGGCAGATCAAAGGCAAACATCTTGGAATAATGTCTGAAGGTGTCAGTGTTCACTAAAGGTGAGAGAGAGCACAGGGAAGAGTTCATGTCAAATCAGGTTTCATTTGCTAGTTAGGAAGTGATTGGCAGAGAAAAGAGGTATTAAGCACTCAGTCTCAGAGAAACCAGAATGAATGTACAGCCAAGATCACCATCTGTTGAATATGAAATGCTTGGATCAAGACATTATAGATACATCTCCCCAAACAGCAGGGACAGAAATCTTTTTTGGAAACAGTATCACAACAGGGTAGGGAAGCATTAAGATAGAAGCAAAAAGCTGTTCACTGTATTTTACAGAGCAAATTACTTTATTGGTGCAATTGAACTGTATTTAAATTGTACTGGATCTGTGAAGGACTTTATAACAAACCTCTAAATTAACACGTTGGATTTTTGACAGTTATTATAGAAGCATATTACTACTATTATTATTGCTAGCTTTTTGGGGATCCCATCCCAAGCAGCATCTGAGCAATGGTATATGACCTTTCAGCCCAAATAATGTCAGAGATAGATTTTTAACACATTCAGATCTTCATTTCCTGAACTAGCTGATCTTTGACAAACACTAATGCAGTAAAAATGATTCTATTTCCATTTTCAAGAGTAGTTGCAGAAGGTAGAGGCAATCTCTAGCTCATGAGGGTAATGACTGTTTATCTTTGCAGTTATTCTCTTCTACCTTCTTTCTTCAGCTGTAAACTGGAATGTTAAAGCCAGAACTAGATCTTCATCATGCAAAACTAATCACATTTGAGCTCAGATTGTATCAGTAGCATATAGATTTCAAGAAGTATTAAAGGATCTATTTTGTCCCTTTCATTTCTTCTATCTTCTAATTTTACTCAGATAACAAAGCTATCCAGTCACTGCCAGTGCTCTCAGCAGTGTTGAAAGGTCTACCATGTAACTATAGTGATATAACTGTAAGAAATCATGGGAATTATGATCAATTAAGCTGGTATGAAAGAGTATGCATCTATTTGGAAAACAGTTGCAGAGGTTTTACTGTTTACTTTTTTACTTTTTAATCTAGAGGGATTTGTCCCAAGTCTGGACTTGCTGAGCATTTTCATTAAAAATTGGGATGAAAGAAGGGAATACTCTTGTTACATATTTGATGTTATTCTGGGACACAATTGGAATATTTTAGAAGAGAGGAATAGAAACCAAAATGATCTCGGAAAAGAGGAAGAACAAAGAAATTCATAAAAATAGGAGCAGGAAGATTGCCTACATGATGCACAATGTTATCTTTCCTCTCATCCTTTGTACCAGTGAGGATCAAATAACTGTTAAGTGAAAACAAAGCATGACAAGAGCAAGTGGCTACCTCCTTCATCTGCTCTGGCCTAGGATTACTCCTGTCCAGCCTGGGGATGTGGGGTCTCTGCCCTGGCTTGGGAATGTGACCGGCAATTTTACCTTTGCAAATTCAGCTGTCAGCAAAGCTGAGCACATATTCCAGAGACATACAGACAGAGACAGGACACTGCCACAATCAGCCACAAAGGCAGCCCTAGTCAAGGGCTGCTTTCAACAACACTTATGCACAGGACTTGTAAAACACTGACTGCTGAGAACTCTTTCTCCTCTCCAGCTGATAGAGACAGAAGTTCACTCATGAAGGTGCACACACAGCACTCTCTACGTTCACAAGAACACATACATTCACAGATCCTTCAAGTACCTGGCATGGCCATTCTGTCCGTCCAGGACTTGCCTCAGATCCCACAAACACTGGCATAGCCCCACATTCTGTCCAGTAACCCCACCTGGAGCCTTGAGTGCTGGCACAGCCCCTCTGTCCAGCACACCTGCCCAAATATCGACCCCCTTACTTGCTTCACAGGTTAGTCCACCTCCAAGTTTGCCAGCAAATACACACACCCCACACACCAGGTTTGGGGAAGATTCAGACGCTAAGACACTCCAGCAGCTGGCACCAAGTACATGGGCTGTGACCTGTGGCCCTGCTGTTGGTGTGGAGGCCCACATTTACCTCACTCACACCGGTCCCCCCCATCAGCTGGTTGGGAGCACACACTGCTCCCAGCCTGTGGGAAAGTCAAGTAAACTTCATATTAAATCTTCTGGAAATTAAATAATTTCTGATAAATGTCAATCTAGGTATTTTTTATCTTATGACAGGTAGAAGAACACATGTTCTTTGTACAATAATGGGGTTATAGAATATATCAATTAAAAATTACATTTCTTCAAAATCCAAGACACCAGAAAGACTTTCTTTGTACAGAGGACTAAGTACTTTTTATTTAAATGCTGCCAAACATAGTTATCTGGCCAGAGACAAGATAAAAATGACTGTGCTGGGGAAGGATAAAACCTTTCACGCCAGTTTCAGGAATATTAATAATCCAGGACATAGACCTCAAGAAAATAAAAACTTTTTTCTTTTCTACCTTCTTTCTTAGTGGCACCATCCTATCCCCATTTTTTTACTTTTTCATCTGTAGGGAAAAAAAAAAAAAAAGGCAAAACAAAAACCACAATACCTTACTAATTTTGTATGGATTATTTTTTTACTAGAATCTACCCATGTTTTGCCAAATTACTCTGTTTTGTGTCAATTGATTAGCAGTAATGCTTCCAATGGCATCAATTTTGTCAGGCAGAACAGAGAAGAGCTGAAGAGCAGAAACTGCGGGGGGGGGGGGGGGGGGGGAGGAAGGACAATTTTTAGGCAAAAGCTCTAGAGCAGAGTAATCAGGATAAAAAACATTTATCTTCATGTCTTTATAATTAAGGTTTGTTGTGGGAAATTATACAACGATGAGTTGCTTTATACTGCAGTTAAACAGAGCTGAAACTGTGGCCAAAAGGCAATGTTTTTCATGTTTTGGAACTGAAGTTTTGCAAAATAGTGTTTACTATTTCTGCTGCTTTCTCTAAAAGTCAGAATTGCATTGTCACTGCAAGGCTGTTTAGTTTCTTTTAAAAATCTTTCTAATAAAAGATTTCAGTCTAATAGTGATTGCAGTTGAAGATCCTTTGTAGGATAAATGCTAAAAAGATACAGGATGCTCTATCTATAGGAGCTCTATCTCCTGAAACAAGGAAGCCAGGAAATACCAATTCAAGTTGATACTTGCAGTATGGCTGGCAGAAGTTTGACTGCGTGGTATATGGTGGGGAAGCATGAGTTTGCTCAGAACAGCGCAGAGTGCAGTTCTGTTCTGATGCCATCTCTCAGGATGGCTTCTTAGGCCAGGCTCAGCCTTGTGTTAGTGCTGCTATTCAGCTTCCTGTGAATTCAGAAGTGTTGACAGAGGGAGGACAACTTTCTGTAACACAGAATGTAGATGCCTTTGAAGACAGAAGGTTTATTTCATTTAGGTCATCAAATTGCCATGAAAGTCTTCAGACATTCAAAAAGCAAAATTCTGCTGCCATAATTACTGGCAAATCACTCAGCTGATAATGTGAAATATGTCGACTTATGTCTCTTCATGTATGTAAGTTAGAATATGACAGCAGGTTTTGTTTTTACATTTCTGACATACTTATTCCTGTTCGGTTTATATACTTTATTTATTTATTTATTTATTTATTTTATTGTGAGCTTGTGGTATAATTTAAGCACTTTGTCTTATGAATTTAGAAACATCCATTAGTGTCTCATTTTCTGCTTTTAACATTTTAATTATCCATCACTGTTTATTGTTTCAAATTGTTTTACTTTACTAGTGAAGGAGCAGATAGTTGACTGGACAAAAAATATTTCCTTTAGCCTAAAGACAGATGTTTTGCTTGGTGACTTTCCATATTATAAATTACACTGTTTACCTCTGCAAATATGTACCATTAAGCTCTCATTGTCAGAGAAATTGAGAAGTGAACTGAAATGGCTGGAGCAGAAAGTACAGTGTAGCATTTTTAAGCAATAGCAGCATAAGCTAGCAGATCAGTGAGTATTCCTGGAAGGTCAATTCAGAAATTAGGGATGTAAAGGATGGGAATTATATTTCATGTAAGTCTTCTGCTTTTCTTAGTTATCCTTCTTGCTCTGTTTTTTACAGTGGAGCGATTTCAGTGACTTCAGGACTCAACTGTGTGCTGGCAAGAGTCGGTTTAATCCAGCATTTATGAGTCACAAACACTGGAAATCAAAAAGCTTCACTGGTTTTAAAAAGTAAAAACCAAATGCAAATCTGACCCTATTACTTTAAGCATATGTAGGTAACTAGAAAAAAAAAAAAAAAAAGTAATTCCCTCAAATGTGTCAGAAATGTGTCTTGGCCAATGTCATGTTGTTAATTCACCTATATACTCATTCTTAGTCCTCTTCATTATTTCAGGGTGCTTTTCTCTGTACACCTTGTTTGTACATGTCATTACATCATACTGCTGAGGTCTGCAGACATTCATCCAACCCATAGATGGGTTATGATCTACTAGCTGCCACCCCTGTGGATGGTTATACATGAATATACATGGATATATTCAATATATCTATGAAAGAAATCAGTTGAGCATGTATAATATTATTTTTGCATATTTACAACATGTGTATTATTCCTTTAATAAACCAAATGTTTTAATTCACCATTTCAAGTAGATTCAGGCATTCCTCCTCCCCACCCCTCCCCCCAAATAAGAAGAAAAAGAAAAAATATATATATGAGACAATGTATTCCAAATTTATTTGTAGGAATTTTGGCTCAGATCCTTGATCTGACTAAAAAATGTTACTAGAACATCAACTATGAAGACTAGAAAAAGGAAAGCAAAAGTCATATGAACAAAATGTAAAACAAGGTTTGAAATAGAACACAGGTATGAATAATAATCTGATATTTAGTCTAATGGTATATACCAGCAGCATATAGAGGAATATATTTTTTGTTGTTTTTCTTAATGGACGTAAGAGAAATCAGTATTTAAGCTGTGATGCATATGTATGCATATGTATATATATATATGAAAATGTATCCTATATATTTCCATAATATACATCTTTGTTTTTGTCTCCTGCTATACTTTACTGAAATTTTGCCATGTTATGCATGAGCATTTCCAAACACTCTCCTTTGGATGACACAGCAATAAAATGTTTCAAAAGGCACTGTACTATATAGATGAGATTCTAGTTCAATAGCTTGTTTTAAGGAAGGCATGTAGACAACTGCTGTTGATAAAGTTTGGTTCATTCTTCTCAAGATTTGTCATTTAAGGCAGAGATGCTAAATGCACAGTAAAGCTTTTGCAAATACAGATTATGAGGTGTTTTTCAATGTGTTGGAGGGGATGAAGAATTAGTGGGATTCTCCAGACTGGTCAAAATTTAAAAGAACCTGTGTTTATGTGTGGTGGTGATCTTTCCATTTAACATTTGAAGATCTGCATAGCAATCTTTATCTTCTAGTGGCTGAGTGTTGGCTCATCATGTGTACCTTTGATTGCATCAGCATTTTTCACATTTTGTTCTTTTATTGTTATCAAGGAAAATAAATATATTGATTAGTAAGGCAGCACACAAAGCTCTGGCATGGATTTTAAGTGAATTTACCTCCAGACTAACCTCTGTTTCTGTTTCTTGTTGTTGTTGTTTTTTGTTTGTTTTTCTTCCTTCTAATTGTGACATGATTATGGCATTAAGACTCCATTACTGGTCTGTGAACTCTACATACTCACATCCTCCCAACGTCTGTCTTAAGTATCTGGGAGACAGGTTTCACTTGCTGTTTGTCTCAGATTATTGTTCTTAAAATGGTTTATCCCCCTAAGTTAAAGCAAAACTAACCAAGTTCCAGTTCAACAGAGCAATAGCTGGTGTGATCTGGAACAGATTTAAGTCCTGCTTCTTGAAAACTAATATGATAGAAAAATAACATTAAATAAGCCAGTGAAGTAGATTTTTTCTGAGGTAAATCTAAAGCTTATTTGAATTCATGCCATGATTCTCCTCCAGAGTTAAGGAAGAAGTAACAAGTAAGTCTGATCTGTCTGATCAGCAAAGTGCCATGGTGCCATCTCCACTAGAGTCTCATTGCCAATTCTTTAAAGGGTGCGTATGCTCTTATCTGAGTATTTGAGCTCAGGGTGTATAACTGCATTACATTTCAGTTTAGAGATGTACCACTGAAGAGTCTTACAACTACTTGATCATTTATAGTCTAGTTTTCTGCGTATATATTAGTTCGTATTGCCTCACATAATGCTGATAGCATTCTAATAGGAAGAAAGATAATTTTTAAAAATTTTTAATTCCCTGCTTTTTTCCCTGCTATTCCTATGCTAGAAAAAAAAAAAAAAAATCAATGAAAGTCAGGGTAGGCTTCAAGAATTAAGGTAGTATGAGGAACTATGAAGGTGTGTGCAGTTTTTCTTTCTCCTTTGCTTGATTGATACTGATATCCAGAAAAGCTCAGCATTTGCATAGGAAGGTTGGATAGGAATCCTGCATGTAGACATCTTAATGAAGCACAGATAATGGTTTATATCTATTCCTTAAGATGCAATAGCATTCACAGCACTGCATAAGCCTGTCAAGTACTTATGCACACTCCCCACGCACTTGAGAGTAAAGGGAGCAAGGCTAGTTGCCTCATGGTATCATCTGACTTTTTTAAAAGTGCAGGTATGAAATGTAGTTATCCCTAGGCTTGATTTGTTGTTGTTGTTTTTGTGTTTTGTTTTGTTGGTTGCTTGTATTTTTCCCTTCAATTAATACTTTGTTGTACCACTGGAAAAGCTCCCTCTTGAGACATACCTGCAGTTCTTGCACCTGTTTTCCCTCTCTACCTCCTGAATAAGAAATATTTTCTTTTTAGCATTCTTAATGCTCAAAGCCACAGGAAAACAATTCCAACTTCTTATAAAGCAAAACTATGTTAGGAGAGTTAAACAAAAATGAACAAAACTTAAAATCCCTGCTACTTTTTGTTTTGAGATAATTTTTTTTTAAAGTATTTTTTAAATGTAATCAAGAAGGTCAAGTTTACTGTGTTGGATGCATAAGAAAATGTAAAATTCTGAGTGATGGTACTTCCTGATGTTTAGTATTAAGAGTTGAACTTGCTTAGGGGTATGCTGAATTCTTTTCATGCTTCAGTTCAGATAAAGGTACCTGAAATGTTGCAAAACATAATTTTCCTCATCATCTCATTCTAATTTTTATTTTTTGAAGATGGGAAAGATGTAGGGAAAATGAAAACCTTGAAAGAAGTCTCTGGAGAAGGTTGTGTTCTTCACCAATCTAGACTTTTGATAGAGACATTCTCTGGGTAGAAGTGGCAACTGCTGAGACACTGCTTATGGTGAAGACAGAACTGAATTTATAATAATTTATAATAATAAATACACAAGCAGTGCAAATCATTGGCTTTTTTAGTTTTAGTTTTGTGTTTCTGAGTGCAGTAGATAAAGTAGATGATGGGATTGTTGCCAGTTCAGGATAGACTTTATGTACACATGATATTCATAAGAGGGAAAATGGATGGACAAGATCATTAATTAATTGTTTAAAAAGGACTTCAAATGTCTCGGAGGAAGGTGAGTTTGTCTAATAGGGAACAGCAGATGAATGAACAGTAAATGATTAAAGTAGGTTTGTAGTTAGTGAATGAAAGGCTGAAAGTGTTCCTACAGTTGTACTCTATTACACAGCATAACAGGAAGCAGAGAGAGTGTGAGAGGGTGACGTGGTTAATGTCTGTCTGATCAATTTGACCAGATTTTATACAGTTTAAAATTCAATGTTTCAGGAGAATTGGGAAAAGTTTTGGCCATGAGAAGAAGGTAAGTGAATGCTAGAAGATTTATTATCAAGGGAGAAAAGAAAAACTACAAGATAGACTAATCTGTAAATAATTTAGGAGACAACATGGAGTTGGTCTGGAATCAGCAGGTCTGAAAAATGTGCAAGTTCAGCTGATAATGCAAAGAAGACTGAGTTTGGAAAAAAAAAAAAAAAAAAAGTGTTTGGGAGCAATTCAGTTAATACTAGTATGTAAACATAGGATAAAATGATCATGGGGAACCAAGGTGGAGCAGGCAGATAATCACTTTCCAACTTTCAGAACATAGAAGATTACACCTTGAAAACAATTATTTGTAGAACCTAGGTAGGAATTGTGGTTATGTCTAAGATTTTGTTTTTTCCTGTGAAACAACAAAATTGATTTTCAGGATTTATTTTTGTTGGTTAAATGTTAAAATTATCTGTTGGATAAATATTGGGACAGTTAATATTCTTTCTTCTGAAAACTCATTAAATTCAATAGGAAAATTTCCAGTCTTATTTAGATTACAATCCAAAATATGGATTTCAGTCTTAAAAGACCTACAGAAATGGAAATGGTTCTTGCATACTAACACGCTGTACATGTACACTCAGTTGAGTGAGAAAGATGTTCTCTCTGAAAGCTTTATATAATGAATATTGTCTCTGTTGCTGCTTGTTATGGGGACACTCAGCAGAGATTCCTTGAGAAGGCCAGAAAATTCTATAGAAAGGCTTCCAAAAATACTTTCCTAGTGCAACTAATACACTGAAAGCCAGAAAGAAGGGATTGCATACAAGGGAGAAATACTGGAATTACCTAGGAAAGATGACAAAACAAAGAAATGTCAGGGTTGCACATTTAACTTTGTTTACCGTTTTAACCTAAAATTTGTCCTTTCAGTAATTTTGTTTTTCCCTTCTGTGGATTCCATTGAAAGGTTTTGTTTTGTTCTGTTTTGGTTTTTGACTTTCTGAAAGAAATGTGGTAGTTTGTTTTTTGTTGTTTTTTTTTTTTTTGATCCCTTTGTACTTAAATAAATATATATACTGTAACATCAATAATTTGCATATGCATAATTATGGAGTACCAAGTATGCATTTAAGTCATCAAAACAGAGAATATGAAATTATCGTGGGCTTTTGTTATTTCTTGTTTGTTTTTCTTAACAGTAGAATGTGTTTTCTGTTAGTTAAAAGACATGTAGGAAATTACCGTACAACCTAAAAGCTAGTTATAGTTCATAATGAGGTGACTTATTTGTATATCATCCTAGCAGTATAGTGTCAGAATTGTTGAGGTTAATTTTACTGACAATTGGTGTCTTGGCATTAACAGATCATTCTGTCAGGTCATCAAATACTTACACATACTGCTACGGCTGAAAGATAAAAACAAAACAACAACAACAGAAAAACGGTTTTCACCAAGTGTTTTGGTGTTGGCTATCTGGTATCACTAATTATTTTTGTCATGCATAATTCTAAGATGCATGAAAATCCAGATTGAAAATAGAAATGGAAGTAATAGAATGAAGTATAGCTGTATTGGAGAAAAAGTTAAGCCAATTGTACTTCTGTAAGATTTATAAGAACTAAAGTGACTTTAAATTTGAATTGTTAAAGGAAATTTTACATTCATTAACCACTCAGTAACATCCATCCCATGCATTTAATTATCTCCTGTCTTCAGAACCATCTCCAGAGCAGCATAAGAAGTTTTCCTAAACTGTGTTCATAGACATTGCTGTCAATTATACAGGGAAAAGACTTCGAGTTTTGAAGCTGAGGTCTTGCCAAGAAAAGAGCGTAATATTAATATAATTTTATATTCTCTTGTCAATATATATTACATTTTGGTAGACCTCACCATGATCTCTTGAATGTTTAACTAGTCAAACATTTGAAGTCATTTAAGGTTAAGAGATTGTATATGTAAATCCCAATGTGTTTGATATTATTTTACTTACTAGGATATACAGAAAAACATAATTTAGTAAAGAAGTTAGGACTGCTGTCTCTTGCATTAAACTCATTTTAATCTGCAATTAATAACCACAATATTATGGAAACATTTTTGCAATGTAACTGCTATCTATTAGAAGTTATTAATGTTGCAAAAATAGCATCCATTACTAATGCAAAACTGCTCAAAGTGCAATTAAAACTATAAACAACAAAAAATCTTTTTAAAAATTTAAAACTTCACATTTATCTTCAGGGATCAAAATTGTAACTTCTGTATTCAACCTTCTCATATACCTTTTCAGGGGTACATATTCCATGAACATTTCAATTCTCAGTTGTTATAAATGAAGTCTCAACTCAATCTAAATTTAATAATATTTATAATTATAAAAGGTATAAAAGGCAAGTAAACAGCACGGGGTTTGCGGGGAGTCTACGCTCCACCAACACGCACACACGAACATCAAACATTCTAAATATATAGAGTATTGCTTTACATACTAAACGCAAGTGTGCCTATACATTTGTACAATCAGGAAAGGTAACAAACAATCCTTTAAGTTCCATGACTTAACAGTCTCCATTTTCCATTCCTTTTCTTGACACAAACAACAGTCTCCATTTTCCATTCCTTTTGAACAATATGTCTCGTTTTAAGTTGTCAAGCAACTCGGTCTTCAGGCCTTATGTATCCTGTCGTTCTTCCCAGATCAAAGAAAAGCATATCCATCTTGTTTTCAAGACCAGTAGGCCTGGGTCAAAAGGCACGTCCAGGTCACCAGGGGGCGGAACAGCAAAGGCCTTCGATGGCTGTAGCGGTGGGGGGGCCGATGGCGTTTCAGAAGGATCAGTAAAGGAGCCCGCAGCTCCCTCACTGTCTGGCAAACCACACATTTCTGACTGTGGTCCCACAGGGCTCTTTAAGGCCTCAGATGCTGCTCGCCAGGTGCTGAGCAATTCCACTGCAACCTTGTCATTTTTAGTTGCAGAGTCCCACACCTTGACCTCAATTTGGTCCCATATTTCAGGATCATAAGCTGTCTGATTGTTAATAAGGAGAATAAGCTGTAAGGTTACCAGGACAGTTTGTTTCTAAGGACATATGGTTCCCCATAATGTGCAGCTGCTTACCAGCGAGGGGCAGTTTTGTGCACAGGTCCGCTTCTCTCAGATAGAGCTTCTCTCCAGCTCCAGTGCATCTATTTCCAGTGACTTTCAGTACGAGCTTCTCTGAGTGGTTTGTTGAGTCTGGCCGAACCTATCTTCATGAGGCAATCAATGTGCCTGTTCCCGTCCTAGTCTCCGTTCCACTCCGAACCTTTTCATTTCTTCTTTCTGCTTCTTTATTGATGACGTAACTTCATCACATCGTGTTGCTTTTTTTTTTTTTTTTTTTTTTTTATCCTGAGGACAGGCTCCCCTCATATACCCTGCTATCCACGGCAGTTCTTTTCAAAACAACTTTTCATTGGTCAAACAACTTTGCATATAACAAAAAAAGCAAACACCCAGAAACTTCCATGCCTGAAGGGCTGGAGAACAAGAAACTGGAGACTGCATGGAGTCTCCTGAATCACCCTTCTTTCTTCCCTTTAAAATCTTTTACATTCCTATTGGCCTCATCGGTAAGAGTCTGATGTTACCATCAACCACGGGGCTTTCCGACCCCCAGGGCCACACTACCACACCTCCCCCCCTTCATCAACATCAACCATTTTCTCGACACAAATTACCACTCCATATATAACACAGTGAAGTAATTTGCAACTTAAACCAAACTTCCCAAACTCATTCTGTAAGATTTTTTCTTTTGCTTGCATGTGTGAACCTTATCCCCTAAGAGGACAGTAAAATGGTAATTCTGTTAGCAGCGTTCTGCTCTGAACAGAATGGCATTGATGCAAAAGGTTTACTGGACCCAGGGGGCCGTTGAAGGGTCATACCTTTGTAGGATGTATATTTATGTCTATTTTAACTGAATACTCTCTGTGCGACTCCGGACTAGAAAAGAGAGCGGAGAGACAGTCACAATGCAAATATAAAATAAAGGGTAAGTTTCGGTTTTTCTAGAGGTTATGTTATTGCTACAGATGTTTGAAGGTGAGTAAACTGAAGAGGAAATAGAAAAATGTTAAAGGATTGGTTCTGCACACTCAAACTCTGAGTAATTCCTTGCAGTTTAGGGGTTGGAAGAAGGTGGGGAACAGAAAGAAAAGCTATCAGGTTTTTGAAACAGTCCAAATTGGTTTGCCTGGAATTACTGGGCCAGAAATAAAAAATAACAGTAGAAACTATTTTTATATATATGTTTTATATATATGTTATTGGAGATTTAGTTAAGGAAATTATATTCATTAGTGTTTTTGTTTTATTTGTGTGCTCAACATTTCCTATACAAAATTAAATTAAGACAAGAAAGACTTGTTTTTTCTACTGTAGGCAAATGGTGCAGCAGTGATGCTCTTGTGTCCAGTACATCACTGATTATATTTGGTATTTTCATTTTTTTTTTTTTTTTTTTTTTTTTTTTTTTAGACAAACACTATCTGTGCATAAAAATATATTACTGTGGATTCACTCTTCCAAAGCATTTTAAGTAGCTACTTATTATGATTTAATTTGAGAGGCTCCTATGCTTAATAAGCTTTCCGTTTAAAATCCAAGCTCTGAGCTTTATAAAAGCTACGTGGTCTACATGTAAACACTGTGTAAATAGCATCTGAATAACAGGCAGGGACACATATTAGAAGCTGCCAGAACTGTGTTTGTTGTTGCTGCCCTGCTAGCTGCTGCTTGAACAGCTGAAGTAGAAATGTATTGATTGACTAGTGCTAGCTCAAGCAAAAAATTTGCCAACATAGAGAAAAGTTAGAAACAAACACAGAAATGAGTTCTAGGAAGTGTGTGTGTTGGTAGAGGGGCAAGACAGACAGTTAATATGTGGTTATGGCACAAATGTTTGCTTGTCATTTGATTCAGAATAGAAATGCAAATCAGGGTGTTAGACTGAGGAGCTGTCAGTTGATAATGCTCTGCGTTGTTTTACAGAATCACAGAATCTGATACACTATTGTGACTACAATATTGTTTGATTTTTTTATTTATTTTTTTATTTGTACAATGTAATGTGTTGCTAAAACATTATGACTGAAATACAGACTGTTTCATATGGCATAATACAGCAGGCATGTGTGTGTGGTAGGGGAATTGTTTTGTCCATGGGAAGAATCAATGTGAGACTACAATGTCTAGCATCCTATCTGGAGAACATCTATTTAAATGAGAAGAAGAGTTCTTAATTGCTAGTTATGGATTGAAAACTTCTAATGGCTTTTGCCTCACTGACTGTTTTTGTTATTTGCTGGGAAACTGCATGTTCATCTGTGTTTATTTGCTCTCAGCAGATTATGTTTTACTCAGAGAAATTGAAAGTAATCAAACATACGTTAATATTCACTGGCAAAGATTAGTGTGTTATTTAGTATAGAAAAGTCTTTAAGAAAATTGGAAATAATAATTTTTAAAAACTTAGATTCTGTTGTTTTTTAATGAAGTACTTATGAATCAATTTGTACATAGACTGAAGTGTTTACATAGCATGCCTTTTCTAAACAAACATCTGCAGTAAGTCCATAATGATATGGGTATAGTAACAGAACAATATGGCTTTCAGGCTAAGCAGTGATCAAACAGCCTTTCCTATTTCTTTCGTATTTTGGTTGGTTGGTTGGTTGTTTTTGTTATTTGTTTTGTGTTTTGCACTAACAGAGAAAAATATTAGAGATATACAATTAAATTCTACTGTCTGTCAAACTCTTCTGGTAACATGATTCAGCTCAGAGACAAAAAAGGCATAAAAAAATCAGGAAGAATACTTAGTACACAGGAAACAGGAGGGATACTGCAGTATGTATACTTTATATGGTAAGATAGATTTTTCAGTTTTGTAATTAAAGCGGAACAATGATGCGACTTAAAATGCAATAAAGGATATTTGTTGGGTAAGTAATGGGTAAATGCATATTACAGATGTGGTAAGAATTGGTTTATAATGGCAGGAGTTGCATTTCCAAGCATACCTGGAACATGAGTGTGTATGGTATGACTCACACTGTTCCCAGTATACAAGGAAAAATGAAACAAATGCCTCCAAAGAGCTTGTAAGAGTAAGAAGGAAGAGTAAAGTAATTAAAATAACAATTTACTAGGAGTTATCATACACTTAACATTGTTTGGAGTGCTTTGTAGAAGACACACTTAACCTTGCTTCCGGGAGGTGGGAAATCCTCAATTTACTCATTCAAGGAACTGTCTGGAAGATCATAATGGTACTTTCTGGCCAGAGAAACTGAGTCTAAGTATGTATGTATGTATGTATTTATTTATTTTAATTGAATAAGTACTGACATTGTAATGCCTGCAAGTAAATTAATTAGTGGTAGACCTGGATGCCTACGTGTGCGGCCTGTTAGCATTAACTTCTCTCTCTGACAAACCCTTCTCTCTGAAGGTTTAAAATCATTAAATTCTCAATGTAATTTGTCTAGCTATCTGATGAGAAATATTAAATGAACATGAGCTTAGTCAGACTACTTCCAGTACTCTTGTAACTCATGTTTAGTCATGCTGGTTAGTGAGATGCTGATTAGTGTTGGGAGACTAGAGTAAACTGACAGAAGTGGAGAGTGACTGACACAGAGAAGGATTGCTTTTCATGAGCCAGTGTGTCTAATGCAGATCCCTCAGAGGAATTCAAAATGTCTAGCAAAACGTATGGTATTGGTTCACGAAAGAATAAGTTGGCCAATCAAATAGCAAGCATTCATTGTATTACTTTTAGATCATGTTAATAAGCGAATGACAGCCCTTATTTGCTCATAGCAGTAACATCTTAGAAAAATATACAAGGGTTTCATTTGTGCAATTATGGAAACTAACGGACTTGAAATTGAGCTAGAAACTACGTGTCAAGTATTCCTGTTCAGGCTGACAGATCTCTAATCAGTTGTCATTTTATATTTAGTTTAAAAGAATTTATTGCAGGATATTGAATACTTTGCAAGGGAAGATGATGGCTATGGACTTACTATTAATCTGTGCAGAACAAGGCGGTAATAAGCTAAGTTTTAGTCTTTTGAGGGGCAAAGGCTTTACTAACTCAGCTGAATTTTACCATCTCTTTTTTGAAATGCTATTGAAGGTGTCATACCTTCAATTAATTGAAATAAATACCTGATATTGAGCCCTAGAGAAAATGTTGATAATTATTGCAGCTCAAAATTTAGTGTTTGCTTTAGTTTAAGTACCAGTATTATGGACAAGCTTGAAAAGTGAACCCATGTGAACCTAATGAAGTTCTAAATATCTACTCTGCCCTTGTGAGGCCCCACCTGGAGTACTGCATCCAGGTATGAAGCCCCCAGCACAAAAAGGATATGGATCTGTTAGAGCGGATCCAGAGGAGGGCCATAAAGATGATCAAGGCGCTGGAGCACGTCTGCCATGAAGAAAGGCTGAGAGAACTGGGGATGTTCAGCCTAGAGAAGAAAAGGCTCGAGGGATACCTCATTGCAGCCTTTTAGTACTTCAGGGGCCATATAAAAAAGATGGAGAACAACTGTTTACACAGGCAGGTAGTGACAGAGCAAGGAGGAATGGTTTTAAAGTAAAAGAGGGGAGATTTAGATGAGATGTTAGGAAGAAATTCTTCATTGAGAGTGTGGTGAGGCACTGGAACAGGTTGCCCAGAGAAGCTGTAGATTCCCCATCCCTGGAGGCATTCAAGGCCAAGTTGAGTCAGACCCTGAGCAACCTGATCTAGGGGATGGCATCTCTGGAACTAGATGATTTTTAAGGTCCCTTCCAACCTTTGTGTTAGAGAGTAGCTCTAGACCTTGCCATTCTCAAACTAAAAAACTTAGCACTGCTTTATTCATTTTAGTGCCAGACAAAACTTTAATGACTGGTTCATGCAGGCAAATGGGAGAGACCAACAGTACTATTTTGTCTCCGAAATTAGGATTTAGGCACATGTGCCTAGGAAAGAGGTTCAGAAAGCTAATCTCTTAGAAGCTACTTTATTTATTATTGTGTTTTGAATCACAAATTTAACTATGAACCTAAGTTAAGATTCTGAATTACAAAATGATTTCATCTAGGAATCCATGCTCCAGTAACATCCAGAAATCAGGCAGAAAAGAGCTGTTAAGTTCTGAGTGCTCATGAAACACATGAACTCAGCACATATCTTAAAATCAGGGTAAAAACCACAAACATTTTCATTCAAGCAGCTATTGGAAGTTGCAGGTACTATATTTAGCTTAAGGGGATTCAAGTCCAGAGCATCCAATTTTTTCTGGTGCGATTCATCATCATCCTGCTAGTTGTGTGCTGTGCAACCACTATCATGAGTATACAGAAGGAGAGTGACCTTGACTCTGGAGCCTGTCAGGCGTTCAGTTGGGGATGGGTATCTGCTGATACCAGCAAAAAATCTCATCACGGGTCCCTTCCTCCCCTTGCAGAAGAATGCCTAACATTCAGCTGGAGAGTCAGAGTATACTCTTGATCTCTTGTATAAGAAAATTCAACACTTGCATCACGCTATTTGGGTAGTTGGGAGAGTGTGGAGTTGTGTATAAGATATCCAAGTTTAAACACAGACATGATGACTTGAACTATCACTTGCAGAAAAAAAAAGAAAATCTGTACCAAGATTAAGCTAAGCCACTATGTATTTTGTCTGTGAAACTTCTGTTTTAGTTTTTTAGTTTTTATTTTTTTAATGACTAGTAGTAAACCAGAATATTTTCATGACAGGGTTTTGATTTGTTTCAAATCTGGGGTGATAAAATCAAAAGTCTTGCAGAGCATCAGTGCTGAACATCATGGCAAATAGTATAAAAATATTAATAATCCAAACCCATACACATTTTTGTTCCCTGAAACATGCTGATACAGCTTTAAAAATATGAAAATGAAAGGTTGTGTTTAAATTCAGTATGCACAGCAGAACTCAGAAAGCATATACTTTCAGAACAAGTTAAATATTTCTAATGCTGTCACTGTGACTTTTCACAGACATGTTTGCTTTTGTTTGAAACTGTTTTCTCCATATCTAAGAATTTCCACACAAATTCTTCTCTGTGTATGGGAAAAAAAATAAAAAAGTTCTACTTGCAGCCTTATTTATTATTTATTTCTCAGTATTTATCATATGGGAAATTCAAAATATGTCTTTTAGTTAGGCATTAGAAAATTATAACTTTTAACAGTCAAATTGTACTCAATAAAAGATTATTTTCTTTTTAAAATTAAGATTGTGCAGTTACTAATAGTAAGCAATCCATTTGGGAAGTTAGTGTGAAGGGCTGTGTTTTCAAATTAGTATCTACCTGGAAAAGGGTTGTGTTTGTGTCTGTTACAAGCTGTGAAGTGTTAAGATATTCTGCATATCAGAATGTATGAGGCAGAATCCTTCTGATGTTTACAGCCTTTAAAATAAATTGTTTCAATTCTCTTTAGAATTGTTTCCTGTGGATAAGAGGCTTATAATTAAAAACAAAGAGTAGGAAAGAATGGCAGTGTAAGTGCTTTGATGTGTTAGGTACCTGATAGATTTTCATGAAATAAGTTGACCTGTAGTTATTGATAATACTTTTCTTTTAATCTAGACCTGCAGAACTACCTAGAGTTAGCTTGTTTAGCATTTCATTTGATGAACAACAAAATATGAAGTGTGAAGAAGGTAATTATACTATTTGGCATTTGGAGTCAGGTTTACTGTCTGGGACAGCTATTCAAAACACAACATAAATTGCATTATAATTGCTTATCTCCTATTAGGTTGATTTCCTCTAAACTTTTCTTTAATGATTCCTTTCTTTCTCTCTCTCTCACTCCTTTTATATATGTATATATTTATAGACAGCCATATATCTATAGACAGCCATATATATATATGTCTGTCTTTGGAACAGATCTAGATCATACATAACAGAGATTTGTGGCATGTCATTAGCATTATTTGCTTACTTTGAATTTGGGATTCTTATTGATAGGAGAAATATCAAATTCAAAGTGTGTCTTGGTAGTATGATGAGGTTGGTCTCTGGATATGCAATTTTTTTGTGCTTTTTGGAAATTTAAATGAAGTTGTACTGACTAGTCTTCCAAATGTTGGGTGCAGATGGTGTAGGGCATCTCATGAAAGATGTGCGTTAGGTTTCTCTTACCTTTCCCTGAAAGAGATTAGGTAAACCTGAACCCCTGAGAAATTCTCCCAGACATAGAATCATAGAATCATGGAATCATTAAGGTTGGAAAAGACCTTCAATATCATCTTTCAAGATCATCCCCCTACCACCAATGTCATCACTAAATCATGTCCCTAAGCACCAGGTCCAACCTTTCCTTGAACACCCGTAGGGACAGTGATGCCACAACTTCCCTGGGCAACCCATTCCAATGCCTGACTGCTCTTTCTGAGAAGAAATGTCTCCTCATTTCCAACCTAAAACATGTATACATGTAACACGTATAGTTAGAGCCATTGCTTACTTCTCTGGCCTGTAGGTTAGGTCTTAAAAATAATTTTAGAATTTTGAAGGGAGTTTTCAAAATGCCAATTATTGTAGAAAACTATATAAGCATTGTTTTGCAGATTCAGAGATGCCTGCAGCTAAAAAAAAATAAATCATACGCTGAAGTATAATAAATGAGAAACTAACAACTTATAAGTTAAATAATACATGCTTTTTGCAACGTTAACAAGGACATTTTATTCCCATCCTGCTCTTTCTTCCTTTTTCTTCACTTTTACCTCTTGGAATTTGAAATATAAGGTATTTCTGTAAATACTAATTCAGATTAAAACATCTGTATGAATAAATACACCCGCCACCACCATTTCGCAGCCACTTGCCGAGACGATCGACTCCGGGGCAGGCACATTCTGCAGCGGACCAGTGCATAGGACAGGCAGGGCTGATTTTTCCGGCACCGAGCCCACTCGAGGGAGCCGCCAGGACCCGACAGCCCTCGCGAGGGAGGTGAACGAGGCGTAGGCGGAGCCAGCAGCGCCCCCTCCCCGGCCATTCAAAAGCTGCCCCTAGGGAGTGCGAGCGACCAGGAGCGCGGCGAGCAGGACGGGCAAACAGGGCGTGGCGCGTCAGAAGGGAGTGGCGCGGCAGTTCGCGCAGGCAGGGCAGAGCGCTCCCCCCCGCCCATACAAACACCTCCTCTAACGGCGGTCTACCGCTAGCTCAGCTGCAATGGTGTACACCAGGCACAGTGCCCTCTCCAGGAAGTCTGTACACACCCAGACTGACTGCCCGCTCAAAACTGCAGCAGTTCAGGTCTCCTGGTGCAGGGAGTGCCTGAGCCTGTTGCTACTACCTGCGGGGGGCAGAGACTGTGCATGAGGTGCGAGCAGGTGGACAACCTGGTCTGCCTTGTGGCAGAACTCAAGGAGGAGGTCGAGAGGTTGAGGGATATCAGGGAGTGTGAGCGGGAGATAGACTTGCGGAGCAACTCCCTGCGTGGCTGAAGGACACGTACCGGGGAGAGACCCCCCCAAATGGGGGTGGACCCCCTGCCCTGCTGCTGTCAGGCAGAGGACCTACGAGTTGAGGAGGAATGGAAACAGGTCCCTGCTCGACATCGCAGGCGATGCCCCCTCCTACAGGCCCCACCTTCCCAGGTGCCCTTACACAACAGGTTTGAGGCCCTGGAGCTTGAGACACCGGTAGCTGAGGAAGAGGTAGAAAGTCTACCCAAGAGGATGCCTAGGGCGAGGAAGTTGACTCCACCCCTCAGGACTGCCTCCACCAGGACAGAAAGAAGGGTGATTGTTGTGGACAACTCCCTTCTTAGGGGAACAGAGTGACCTATTTGTCAGCCTGACCCTACCCGTAGGGAAGTCTGCTGCCTCCCTGGGGCCAGGGTCAGGGACATTGCCAGAAAGCTTCCCAACCTAGTTCGCCCCTCTATTAAAAGAGGATAATAGTCCAGGCTGGCAGTGATGACATTGAAGAGAGATGCCTGAAGACCATCAAATGGGACTTGAGGGGACTTGGGATGGTTAGTGGATGGAGTGGGAGTACAGGTGGTGTTTTCGTCCATCCCTACGGTGGCAGGGAGGGGTACAGAGAGGACACGGAAAGCCCACCTGATAGCCACGTGGCTCAGAGGCTGGTGCCAACACAGAAATTTTGTTTTTTTTTGACCATGGGGCGCTTTACTCAGCACCCGGCCTGATGGCTGCAGACAGGTCCCTATCTCTAAGGGGAAAATGGATCCTAGGCCAGGAGCTGGCGGGGTTCATTGAGAGGGCTTTAAACTAGGTAAGAAGAGGGACGGGGCTGAAACAAGGCTTGTTAGAGCTGTGCTGGGGGGCACAATGGCAAGGCTGGGAGAGAAGGCAATGGCCCAACTGAAGTGCATCTACACTAATGCACGCAGCATGGGTAACAAACAGGAGGAGCTGGAAGCCATCATGCAGCAGGCAGGCTACGACTTGGTTGCCATCACGGAAACGTGGTGGGACCACTCTCATGACTGGAGTGCTGCAATGTCTGGCTATAGGCTCTTCAGAAGGGACAGGCAGCATGGTGGTGTGGCTCTCTATATCAGAGAGAGTTTTGATGTCATGGAACTTGAGGCTGGGAATGATAAGGTTGAGTCCTTATGGGTTAGGATCAGCGGGAAGGCCAACAAGGGAAGCATCCTAGTGGGGGATAGACCACCAAACCAAGATGAGGGGACTGATGAGGAGTTCCACAGGCAGCTGACAAAAGTTGCGAAATCATCAGCACTTACTCTTGTGGGGGACTTCAACTTCCCAGATATATTCTGGAAGCACAACATAGCCCAGAGAAAGCAGTCTATGAGGTTTCTGGAGAGCGTGGAAGATAGCTTCCTGATGCAGCTGGTTAGTGAGCTTACCAGGGGAGGTGCCCCACTAGACCTTCTCTTCACAAACAGAGAAGGACTGGTGGGAGATGTGGTGGTTGGAAACTGTCTTGGGCAGAGTGACCATGAAATGGTAGAGTTCTCCATTCTTGGAGAAGCCAGGAAGGGGACCAGTAAAACCGCTGTATTGGACTTCTGGAGGGCCGACTTTGAACTGTTAGGGAACTGGTTGGTAGAGTTCCTTGGGAGGCGGTTCTGAAGGGCAGGAGTCCAGGAAGGCTGGGCACTCTTCAAGAAGAAAATCTTAATGGCGCAGGAGCGGTCTGTCCCCCGTGCCCAAAGATGAGCTGGCGGGGAAGAAAACCGGCCTGGCTGAACAGAGAATTGTGGCTTGAGCTTAGGAGGAAAAAGGAGGTTTACAATCTTTGGAAAAGAGGGCGGGCCACTCGGGAGGACTATAAGGATGTTGTGAGGCTGTGCAGGGACAAAACTAGAAAAGCCAAAGCTCATCTGGAGCTCAATCTGGCTACTGACGTCAAAGACAACAAAAAATGTTTTTACAAATACATCAGTGCAAAATGGAGGACTAAGGAGAATCTCCAGCCTTTACTGGATGGGAGGGGGAACTTAGTTACAAAAGATGAGGAAAAGGCGGAGGTGCTTAATGCCTTCTTTGCCTCAGTCTTTAGCAGCAATACCGGTTGCTCTCTGGATACCCAGTATCCTGAACTGATGGAAGGGTATGTGTGGAGGAATGGTTAAGTGAAATAGGACATGTGGATGTTGGGCAGTTAGGAGGCAATGGGCTAGTGAAGTACCGTACTCAACTCACATGAGTCTGGGCACGTACGCAGCTGGCTGAGAGCCAATCATGCTCAAGGACATGATGCCCTTGAGCCATTGGGAAAGTCCCTAAGGCGGGACGATGGCTAAAAGAAGGAGGAACTAACTGAAAAGAGTGGGAAGTGTTAGCCAATCCTGAGCTTAGATTTTGCAATATGTATGAGTTGATTATGTTCGAACTAGATAAAAGGCGACTGAGCTATCCATTAAAGTTGAAGTTCACTGTTCACTCATATTGAGCGTCTGTGTCTTCCTTCCGTCGACAACAGGTACGGGGAGCAGAATGTGGCCCTCACTATCCATGAGGAAATGGTTGGTGACCTGCTGTGGCACTTGGATGTACACAAGTCGATGGGGCCGGATGGGATCCACCCGAGGGTACTGAGAGAACTGGCAAAGGAGCTGGCCAAGCTGCTTACCATCATTTATCAACAGTCCTGGCTATCAGGGGAGGTCCCAGTCAGTCCCAGGAGGTCCTGGCGGCTAGCAAACACGACTCCCATCTACAAGAAGGGCTGAAGGGCAGACCCTGGAAGCTATAGGCCTGTCAGTTTGACCTCAGTGCCAGGGAAACTCATGGAGCAGATTATCTTGAGTGTCATCACGTGGCACTTACAGGGCAACCAGGTGATCGGGCCCAGTCAGCATGGGTTTATGAAAGGCAGGTCCTGCTTGACGAACCTGATCTCCTTCTATGACAAAGTGACGCACTTGGTGGATGAGGGAAAGGCTGTGGATGTTTTCTACCTTGACTTCAGCAAGGCTTTTGACACCGTTTCCCACAGCATTCTCCTCAGGAAACGGTCTGTTCGTGGCTTGGACTGGCGTAAGCTTCATTGGGTTAGAAACTGGCTGGATAGCCGGGCCCAAAGAGTCGTGGTGAATGGAGTCAAATCCAGTTGCAGGCCAGTCACTAGTGGCATCCCCCAGGGCTTGGTACTGGGGCCGGTCCTCTATAATATCTTTATCGATGATCTGGACGAGGGGATCGAGAGCACCCTCAGTAAGTTCACAGATGACACCAAGTTAGGTGTGTATGTCAATCTGCTTGAGGGTAGGAAGGCTCTGCAGGAAGATCTGGATAGGCTGGACCAATGGGCTGAGGTCAACTGCATGAATTTCAACAAGGCCAAGTGCTGGGTCCTGCACCTGGGGCTCAATAACTCCAAGCAAAGCTGCCAGGTGGAAAAGGACCTGGGAGTATTGGTTGATAGTCGGCTGAATATGAGCCAGCAGTGTGCTCAGGTGGCCAAGAAGGCCAACAGCATCCTGGCTTGCATAAGAAGCAGTGTGGCCAGCAAGTCTATGGAAGTGATCGTCCCCCTGTACGGGGACCCTTGTGAGGCCACATCTTGAGTACTGCGTTCAGTTTTGGGCCCCTCGCTACAAGAAGGACATGGAGGTGCTCGAAAGAGTCCAGAGAAGGGTGATGAAGCTGGTGAGAGGTCTGGAGAACAAGGCCTGTGAGGAGCAGCTGAGGGAGCTGAGTTTGTTCAGCCTGGAGAAGAGGAGGCTCAGGGGCGACCTTATCGCTCTTTATAAGTACATTAAAGGAGGCTGTAGCGAGGTGGGGGTTTGTCTGTTCTCCCACATGCCTGGAGATAGGACGTGGGGGAATGGGCTAAAGTTGCACCAGGGGTGTTTTAGGTTGGATATTAGGAAGAACTTTACTGAGAGGGTTTTGAGGCATTGGAATGGGCTGCCCAAGGAAGTGGTGGAGTCACCATCCCTGGACGTCTTTAAAAGACATTTAGATGTTGAACTTAGCGATATGGTTTAGTGGAGGGCTTGTTAGTGTTAGGTCAGAGGTTGGACTCGATGATCTTGAGGTCTCTTCCAACCTAGACAATTCTGTGAAATATATTATAAATTAACAAGAATTATTCTTACAGTATTATAAGGTTCCTAACTATTGTAACAGATTGCTATTTTCTTATTCCAGAAGAAGATATAGTTATTTTCAAACAGTATTGACTAGAAGAAAGATACTTCTCTACTTACTTTTGAACAAATGTGTAAAATATATTAAATCCATGGAATCACTTAATGACAGACAAAAATCATATAAACTTTTGGAATTTAATTGGTATGGTATCTCTCCAATGACTTTTAAACTTAGGGTTTTAGAACGTGGTATCAGTTATAAAAGCAAATAAATTTGTTTCTTTAATCTTTTTTTGGATGAATTGTCCAGCCTTTTACATAAGAAGCAAATCAGATATACACAGCTATTCCAGTAAATGACTTTGATGCAGATTTGTACTTAGGGATTTATACTTATTTTACCTTGGGATTTAGTTTTGAAATAGATAGAAAAGTTGTGCAAATCTTTATTATCCTTTGACAATTATTTGGCCAGTACTTGCACTCCTCTAATGTTATCTGTAAAGAGATATGGATATGTGTGCTTGAGTGCTTGAGATAATAAAATTCCGGGGAATTGGGAGGGTGGGAAGAGAACGTTCATAGTATTGAACTTTGTCAAAGATGAGATAACAGATTTTTTCATTTTATCTGGGAATGATTGGCATGAGAAATAAAGGTGTAGAAAATATGAATAAAATTCAGCCTATTAAGTCTGATCCCTTAAAGGAAAATAAGGGAGACCTGCCTTTCACAGACATTTCTTGAAGCATGAAAATTCTTTAAAGGGCATCCTAATTTAGCCAGTTCACATAGCTATCTGTGATGGCAGGAAAAGACTTTTTCTTGAAATGGATGCCTTATGCTCTTTCTCCCAGTAGCCTTTTGTCTATTTATATTCATTATTGTTGCTGTAAGAACAGTGCTGTTTTTCTTTATTTCATTGGCATGAGAAGTCCTGATTCATTTTTGCTGTCAATTTTGACCTCTTTCTGTACCTCATCTACTGTTGATGACTAAAAGCATCACAGAGCAAGCACAGCAAACAGAAACAGAGAAAACCTCATAAAATACTGCTGCAGATGCACAAAAAAAAAAAAAAAAAAAAAAAAAAAAAAGTTTAACAACTTTAACATGTTTTACATGTTAAAATAAACAAAAGTTTAACATGTATTTGTAGGTCATATCTGTGGTAGGGTACAGTATGCACTGAGAGTTTGTTTAGTTGTGTATTACACTGCAACATACTGAGTTTTCACGTATCTGATGGGAAAGGGACTTGAGAGTATACATAAACAGTCCAATAAAAACGAGAATTCTCAAAATATATTCACACAGAAGAGTAAAATCTATGTTAATTTTAATGTTGATAAATATTTTTTGTCAAAAGTTTTGAGGGAACATTAGTTATTACAATTCCTTCCTATCAGTATCACTCAAAAGTAAACAGAGACTTTTTAACTAGCCAGCTACTCATCTGGTTTTTTAAAAAAGAATAAATCTGTGTGTGGCAATACAGATACAGGCCATCAGTCCAATTAAATTAACTAACTTGAAGTGTAAGTTTCATAAACTAATCACAGGTATCCACTGCTGGGGCCTTTGAGTTTATTTACTGTGTTTAGTCTAGGCCTAATTTACTGGCTAAAATTCAGAGGTGCTTTCTTTAAAAAGGAACATGAAATATGGTCATCAGCTCACTATGCTGCTCACTGTATGGGGACCTGTATGGGGACCTGTATGGGGACCGGTTTCTACTAGGACTTGGGAGAATTCCATCCTTTTTAATAATTCTCCTGGAATAATTCCATCCTCTGACAATTACTCAAGTGATTGATATTTGGACACAGAATTTTTTGCCTCAGGTTGCAACTTCAAAGTTGACCTAAGTAAAAGTCATTTGTATCATCTGATATTTAATATATTACATGAAAAAAAAAAAAAAAAAAAAAAAGCAATACTGCACAATGCTTTACATTCACAGTAACTACAGTCCCAACTGGCATCTCTCTTATGATCTTGGAAAGGAGCCAGAGATAAAGATACTGTGCAGTGAATTTTTTTTATTATTATTATTTTTTCCTGAATATTTTCGTTTGGTGAAACTATGTTCTGAATCACCTGGAAAGAAGATGCCTGCACAGCATATGTACTGTGTGAGCCATGATATGTTTTTGTGCTTCTTGTCATTGTGGGGGCAGTAAGAGGCAGCTTCATAAAAGTCAGTTAATTCATTTACTAAAAACTTGTCTGAAATAATCACCAAAATACAGTTTGCTCCTTTCCCATTTACAGTAATTGTCCATCAAGTCAAATAAGATCTGCAGATTGTGTATACCAGTCTTATTCAGTTTGGTAAATTTGTTTGCATCTTCTAATTTTTTGTGTTCTGCCCATCTCCTGTAATTGACACCTTAACCATTAGATTTCCATGTTTTGTTCAGCTTGTCAGAATACTCCAGCAGTTACTAAATGATTTTGACCACTACAGCTGACATGGGGTAGCTCAGCAGAAATGAGAGTTTCAATTGCAATATTAAATTCTCTTAAACCAAGAGAATGGATTCACTAAAAAGTACTTCCAGTCGCTTCTGACACTTGAGATTCTTTCTTTACTAAGCTAGGAAGTATCTCACATTGTAGAGAAATATCTCAAGAGACATGTAAATGGATGCGCTCAATTGTCCATGCAAGTAAGTGGCTTAGGAAGTCTGAAGAAAATCTTACCTATTAGCTGGTGGAGCAACCAAAAACCCAGCATCTTCATCTCAGGAATAAGAGATAGCTCTTCCCTAATATGTTGACTTGGATACCACAGTTTATCAACGCAGTTCCACTTATAATTTAAGATTTTTACCTTACCTCCTATAACTGATGAGTGAATTAAACTCTACAGGATACTCAAGGTCAAGACCAGAGGCCAGAAACCTATGATACATAGGTTTGGCTACAACAAATTCTCACTCCCACAAAAAGAAGTTGAAATTACTATTTCTGACAGCCTTAGAACTACATTTGCAAGTAAAACTTGATTTTTTCTTCTCTGTTTTGTCTCATTCAGATTTTTTCCATTCTTTCAATTACCTTAATAATCCAAATAAATAAATATATGTTATACTTTTACATTCTATAGTGAAATAAACAGTGATACTTCTCTCTAATCTTTTCGTATAACGTCCTTATGATGCATGTGTATGATTACAGTCCAGCTACTGTGCATGCACAGGGTGAATTACTGCTATGCTTAATTACTAATGGACTATAACCCAGATGAAGCTGTCATAAGTTCGTAACCATTCTAAGCTGATGTTTGTAATTAATTCACTAGCTGTAATCTGCACACACAGCTGAAAAAATCAATAAAAAAAATCCCTTTGAGCAGGTCATAAATCACGCTGGGAGATTCATTATCTTTCTCTATTTGTCTCTCGATTTTTTTGAAGTGTTAAGACATTTTCCATGTGCTTGCTATTAAACAAAAAAACAAACAAACAAAAAACCACTCCCTCTCCCTTGCATCATCTCAGTGAGAAAGAATCAGTAATATATATATATACATATAATTATATATACATATATATGTTGTTTTATTTAGGTGGACATTAATTAAGAATAGATTCTACCCATTCTTAGGAAAAAATTGAGGGTTATAAAATAAGTGGTCTGAAGAACAGAATGACACTGGCCCAGGCCACTGGAATGGAGTAAAAGAAATGACTCCGTAACTAGATAATCAGTAAAATATTTCATTTTTATGTGACAGGTGAAAATATTAGCATTTACATCTGAGTTGCATGACTTTATATTCATGCTGTGCTTCATGATTAATGAAGATGAACAGTACATATTATAAAATTTAATCAATTTCTTCAGGAATCCTCCTGAAGACTTTAGACAAACAGAAAAATGTACATTAACGCAATGTTGTTAAATTGTTTTAATTACTATTTTTAGCATTCATGTAGACCATGCATCATATAGACCTGCCTGTATTGAAAATGCATTCTTGTACTTTCCAATTCAATTGAAGTTGGTTTTGTCCCAGCTCTTCCTAGGATTATTAAATTATGATTTATTTGTGTATTTGTGAGAGAAACGTGTATGGCATAAACGGATGACTATTTTTTTTATCCTTTGTGTGGGATAAGGTTTCTTTGCTGTGACATAAAAGTCTAAATGGAGCTTCCTGTGACTACTGTTTTTCATTTTACATCACAACTTCTTCATCACAGTTACTAAAAAGACCAGTAGTTAAGATGTTTGTTTCTGCTCCATATTGACCTCTACATTATTTACAGGAGTGTTTGCATGCAGAGCATGGGGAACTTTCTTAAATTCCAGCCTCTTCATCACTCTTCCCCCTACTTGAAAATAATGCAATATAAACTAAAAGATTTTCAGCACACTTTACATTTACTGTTTAAGTTTAACCATAAGGTTCTATGATACAACAAAACATACAGGTCACACAGAAAACTTCTGGAGAACAGGATTCATTCCATTTTTCCCGAAAGAATTACTAATATTTAATATACATTATTATATAACACTTTATTCTGTATCAAGATAAAAAGTTAAAGTTAGTACCTTGTGGTAGAAGGACTAGGTAAGAAAAAGATAACTGATTGAAAGACGTAAAAGAGAGAAAACAGTGTTTTCTCTTAAAGTCAATTCTTAAACACAGCAACATTCAACAAGAACCTTATTTTAATTTGAGTCCATAGTCACAAGTGACTCCATTTTGCCTTTTTTTGGCCCTGTTGGTTATGATAAACAGTTATGCATCCGTGTGGGGGGGGTTTGAATGTACAGTGAAGTATGAAATACTTAATAACGATAAATAAAATAAAGGGGTGGCACAGTATACAGCTGAGATGAGCTGTATAATAATGGCTGCTAGCTACTCTTCCTTTGGAGCTCCTGCAGTCCCATCACTTTGCTATGAGTATCAAGGAAATTAAGTTGACTTTGAGCACTGATTCAGACTTTTCTCAAGTCGTCTTTAGGAGAACTGACATTCTAATTGCTCCATGAATTGCTTCATCTCAGAGTTTGTTAAGCACTGACACATTTTACTGAAAAAACTAAAGGTATGTAATTTGACACAGTGACAGATTAATACTTCAGCATCAGATTGGCAGAACAATTAGACAGCTTAAATGTGTCCTACATCTTAATGTCTGTGCTACTTCAGGAAGCCATGCTAAATCCTATTTTTCCTGAAAGATATGTTGCCATTTCACTGATAGAAGTAAATCAGACCATCAAAGGATTTAATGGGATTACAAGGTTTGTAACAATTTCATTTAAGTCAAGAAAATTAAAATCTAGGGAATTTAAGCTCACAGTGGTGTATTCAGTACATGGAAGCTGGTACTTCTTAGTTCTCGTTTTACATATTCTATTGGTCTTCTGAACTAAAATGAAATAACAAAGTCTTAACTAGAAGATAAAAAGAACTTCAGTGAGAGAAAGCTATGTGCTTCTGGTATGCTTCCTCTTATATTATAATGTAATCAAAGTTTAAAATTAGCATTTGTGTAGAATTAAGTCCTTTGAATTAGATTTCACTTAAGCATAACACTGTATACAACCTATATTATGGTTCTACACTGACAACTAACTGATTAATATCACTTGGGTCTGTGAGAGAACAAACTGTTTGTTTCTTGTCGTTTTTTATTTATTTTAAAAAGAAGACAAAAAAATTTGTCATATGTAGTGTCTTTCATGTGAACAATCTTTTAGGTCAATTTTGAAATATTGGTGGTCATTGAAGGTCACAGATGCAGTACTACAGAGCTGGTACAAACATTAACTTAGGTCAGAATTTTTTTCTGGAGTCATTCTATTAGAGGAACACCTAAAGAACATTGTATGTTAACCCACTGGAAGCAAGTGTGAAAAAAATAACTGGAATTCAAGCCAGTATTTTTATGGCTTGGGTATTATTTCTTTGGATAGATGTCAGAGTCACGTTAAATAGCTATAAATTCTAGTATAGTCTGTTTAGTTAAACAAAAAACATCTAAATCTTATGCCTGCTTTCACCCATTGGACTGTTCATCTCTAAAACAGAGGCAGATAAACAAAAGCAAAATTTCATGTAAGAAGTAAACAATCTTGAAATGTTCTGCTTTACAGAGAGTCTCCTTTACACCAGTTTCAGTTTTAATAGGCTTCAGTGGCACGCTATTTGGTTTGTACCACTACAGGTGGAAGCAGAATTCAGTCCTTAATTTTCTGATTAAACTTTCAAATGGAATTGGTGTGTTGGGATTTAGGCAAAAAGGTATGATAAATTATTAGGTTATCATGTTGGGACTTGAGAGTGCCTTTTTTTTTTTCACATTACTAGTTTTTTGTTTCTGTATTCATTTGATTAACTCATATCTAAAATGATAAGACAGTTTTGTTTTCAGTTTGTAATCCTATTAATTTAAAATTTTAAGGAGGATGTCATGCAAAAATGGACTTTTAGCTTAACAGAAGCTGAACTTCTAAGGCTGATTTATTACCAAATAAGTCAAGAATCTTAATACAGGAACAGTTAAGGACTGGGCTGAGGCCAAAGTGCATAAATGTTAGTAATCACATCAGCAGAATTGCAGAGCTGAAGGGAACTTCTAGAGGTCATTTAGTGCATCCTTCCTTTCCCAAGGTAGGATTAGCTAAGTTTATGCTACCCTTGGGAGACATTTGTCTAGCCGTTCTTAAAACTTCCCTGGTGGTAGAAAGTCTATAATATTCCATTACTACATTTATCCTCAAAGTTGTTTTCTGATTTCTAACCTGGTTTGTCGTTGCTGCAATCAAAACATTATTTTTGGTTGTTTCTACTGTGGACATGCAAAACAGACTGTTCCCACTTGCTTTACTATAGCCTTTTAGGTACACGACAAAGTGCTGTTTACTCCCTCATCTGCCTTGTCTTCTGGATAGTTCACTCTCATTCATCTAATGCGAACTTTTTACAAATGTTAAAGAATCAGTTACCTATTTCTGTTGTCTTATGTATTTATTTATTTACATTTGTTTTACCAGTAAAGGACTATGTAGCATTTCATATTTGCTTTGAAAATCCCACTATGGAATACCTTGAAAACAGCTAAGTGATTGGACTTTTGACATAATACAGCAGTGAGTCTTGCTGGTCTTAGGAACTGTGTAAGGGATATTAAAGAATTGTGTAAGGGGTACTACTTTTCAAGTAAAGTATTTAAATTTCTCTCTTTCATTCTGTGTTCCTTTTTTCCTTGCATAGAAAAAGAATAAAAATGTTCAGAATTCATTACTGTATATCCTTCTGTTGTACCTTCTCTCACAATATTAATCAGACGTTGTACATATGAGCCTTTCTGTACTCTGAAATATTTTTATTTCTTAAGCATTGAAAAACATTTCAGAATGAAATTAATATATTAATTGCTTTCAGAATTACTTTGGTGTAGTTTGGCGTGTCTCAAACAGTGAATTTGTGTTTGACTTTATTCAATAGGACTGCTTTAGAGATGGCATGCACTGTCTCTGCAGTACATGATAATGCCACATTCAGAATGACAGCGGTCCAAGCCTTGGGGCCCTAAATGCTTCTTGAGATATGTTCAATTGGTATTTAACTGTATTTAGCCTAAGGTGCAGAGAAAGAAGCTAGTGATGCCTTCAAACGTGTTTAAGTGTTTTAATAGTGTCTTGGCATGTAAGAATATGCCACAGCACTAACAGGATGCAGTTCCTAAATTACCACAATTAGGAGGCAGGAATTTCAAAGACAGTACTGCTGTAGCTCTGTATCACTGTAGCTCAGTTTGCTGTTGTTGTTTTTGGTTTTGTTTTCTCTTGAACAGTGAATTTCTTCAATATGCACCCTCTCAGCTGTTTTCTGCATTATTGTTCTCTGATCATGTAGTCAATACTTGTTATGCTTTAAGAGCTCTGTTGTGTCTCCCATCACACAGCTCGTAAAACAGACAGCCATTTAATATAAAAGCTATGTAAATGGATTCCTGTTTAATTACATAGACTTAGTGGTGTTCCACTTAATTTTTGGATGGTTCTCTGAATGTAGTACCTTTGTGTACAGAGTGCCCCAAAACGTAGGGTGAAAACTGGTTCATCCAAGCCACAATCTCCATCACTACCATGAGACAGTAGCTATGCCTGTTCTTTTTTCACCGTATTCTGTAACCATGGCACAGGTGTTCTTTATAGACCCTCAATAATGCATGCAGAGGTATTATGGTCCCATCAGTGGGGAATGGCAGCAAAATCTGCATGTAGTCATTGATTTGTAATAGATACTATTCAGCACTCCATCTACCAGTGACTCTTCAAATCATATGGACCAATGCATGCTTAAAGTAGTAGTGTACTACTGCTGTAGTTTTGCATGATTTTTTTCAGTCACATGCTCTGGAAAAGGTGTACAACTAGGAATGCTTTCTTGGTACAGAGTTCTTCTTGCTGGGAATGTTCAAGTTGTATGTATCCAGATATGGAGTCAGTATTGTTCCTGAGTGATTTTTATCTCCATGGTCAATAAATGGAAGAGGGCTTTTGACTAATTAATTCTAAAGCCTATAGGCTTTGTGGTTTACAAAATATAAGAAAATTAAAAGCCTATTGCAGCTTCGTCCAGAATACTGTGTACACTGGGATACATTAGGACTAATTGCAAAAAGTGGATGTCTCTAAAATATATCATGCAAGAATGGGCTGTTCTAAAAGATGAGCCAGAGTGAGTGTGCAACCTTGATTATATTTCTGCAGTGTATATAAGTGTACGTAACATCACATCATTTCTAATATGTATTTGTTGACTTATTTCATAATAGTTTGTCTTTGTCCACATATATTGACCTTCTTTGGTAAGGAATGGGAAGAAAGAAAATAATAATGGAAAACTGATTGGGTGAATATTGTAGTTGTTAAATTTTGGGGGGTTAAACTAAATATAATCCTCACATTTCTTCTCTCTGCATTGCCATGCTAGGTGCCTTCCTTATTTTGATAACAAGCAATCCTTCCAGCACTAAAGCAGCAGCCAGCTACAATCAATAGAAACGTGATCATACATATAAACAACCCCATTCATTTGTATGCTTTTGTACAGGGTTTTATGGAAAAAAATCGCAGAAATTAATGATTTGTTGGATCAGTGATCAATTTTATTTTTAAATGATAGCTATCAATTAACTCTGCAAATTGTTGGTGCAAGCTTATATGGAATGCAGTGAGAAATTAGATAGTGGTGCTTCTATGTGGGACTCTGTAAATTTGTAAATTAGTATTCTCCTTTTTTTTTTTTTTTTTTTTTTTTTTAAGCTGAAGTCTGAGCAGTTGAAAGTGAAAACTGCTCTCTAAATACTCGCTTTTTAAGTCTACCACTAACATGTACACCAAAGCACTTGTCTAAATATCTGCTTTTTGGGAATGGATTTACAATGTTTTTGAAAAAAATTAAGCAATACCTAACTCTGGAGTAGAGCCACCATGAGAGGATGTTTGAAAATAGCTTAGATGGCATGTTCCACTGTATCTCAGAAGATTATTCAAATTTAAGCGCTTTCTGCATAAAGTTTTCATGTATAAACAGTTAAAATCTAAATTCAAAATCTACACGTTTCTATATGACAAGAAATACTATCCCTCCAGGTTTACTTTCTCACTAATTAGCACTGTGATAAAATTTGTTTGTTAATAACTGGCATTTTAAGCACTTATTTGAGCCAGTTTCCAGATATATAACTGTGGTAGAAATCTGTTACGCTCTTCCTTGATGATTTGCCGACTGTGATGACAAATTCTTTGCTGTGTCTCGTTCCATTAGGTTTGTCAGCTAGCAGGGTAGTTGCTACTTAAGTGTTTAACTTTTAAAATGATTAGTACTTAAAAAATCATGTTACTTAGAAATATGTTTGGACAAAACTTATTCTAGAAGAAAAAAGGAGTAATGTGTGTTGTTTTTTTTGTTTGTTTGTTTGTTTTTCTCAACCTCAGAGATTGTTCATGACTCTATAGGCTAGATAATGTGAAAACAGGAGCTTACAGTCACTATGCAAAAGAGGGTCAATCTGTTCAGAGGATTAGCAAAAGTACATTTAATTACTTTGCGGCTAAAGCTGTGTGCTTGTTTATTCAGAACGAAAGTTAAATCTGTTATCTACTGCAGTACTGCAGTGTATAAGAGATACCCTAGTCCTTAACAGACTAGTTTAGGTATTTTAAATAGTTTAGGCATGAAAGCAATGCCTGCTTAACCCATCTTCTAACATAATGCAGACAGAAAATATTCTCTCCTTCCCCACACCTCCCCACCAAATGCTGATGTTATGTCCATCTTTCAAACAGAAGAGTGGTTAAATGCAACAGGCTTCATATGCATGTTAGATTAAATCTATGTTTAAACGTTATCCTGATTCTAGCTCTTAATACAGATGCAAGAGAGCAATGGAGTAGAAGACTACATTAACTGTATGTGCCAAATACTAACTGTAAGGTTTGTTGGAGGAAAATATATCTCACTGGATCCAACAGCCCATGGGAGGCAAGTCTGCTGCCACTCTACGTCCCCAGGTCCAACCGGTAGCAAAACTGAAGATACGTTCCTAGCAGGCATGTGCACAGAGCACAAGTATATACCACATATAGACACAGCTGGCAGATCACAGACATACAGAGCAACTCAAACACAGGCAGCATCAAAGGCCTCATCCTGCTCCCCTCTCTGTCTGGACAGCATGGAAGTCCACTAGTGTGTGTACATATATGTAATATGTACATATAACATGCATGTATATATATGAGATATATACACAAACAATATATATACACACTATACAACGTATATATATAGTTGGATTGTATACATGTATATAATTATTTTTATATTTTTGGATTGTGTATCTATATGTTTATATATGTGTATACATATTTATGCCTCTTTTTCCACTCTTGTTCTTTCTCCCCTAGACATCCCATAGTTAAGTCCAGTGCAATCCCAAACTGCTTTTCCCCTGCATTCTGTAACATCTCCTACATGTTAGCTAGGCAACAACCCCCCATAGAGTAAAAGGTGATCTTGAGAGCATCTGCTGATGACTCATGGCCATTGGTTCCATGCCTGGACAACAGGGCTGATGGGACAGACCCAGGAGCTGTGGCTGTTGCTCGAGTCATTGATTTGGGTTCCCATCTGCCACTGTACACCCCTGTGCTCCACTAAGCCTAGGCAGTGGCCCCTGCGAGGAGCCTGGGATCAGCTTGGCAGGGTATTATTTGGGTTCCCCCTCCTGCCAGTTTCTTTCTGAGCTCCTTTGTAGGTATGCAGATGGGCTTTATCACAAAACCCAACAGGGTGAATGAGCCACGCTCATTCAGACTTAGAGGTTTTGCTTGATAAATATCACTGTAAAGCTGAATTGCACAGAAAGTCTCATGCTTTACAAATAAGGGATTCTACATTTGTCCAGAATGAATATGAATAATAAACTACAATGCAAAATGGTAATTTTTCAGGTATGTGATTTGACTAGTGCAGAACCTGAGTGATGCTGGCTTAAGACCTGCTTGCACTAAAAAGGAACCCTAAAATATATAAGACATTAACAGTTTCAATCTAAAAAGTAAAAATAAAAATATAATAGTACTAATAAAAGAAAAAAAATCAACATTTTTCAATAAACACGTACTCCTATGTTTTAAATAAAGATCAAACAATTTTCTTGTTCAGTATTTGCTAATATTCTGCCAGAGTAATAATTTAAATAGTAGTAGCAAGCCTAATGTTTAATGGTCATTTTTCAGAAAGAAAGTGAGATTATCTCTTATTGAGATTTAGATGGGAAGTGGTTATGCCCTCTTTTTAAAATATCAGGAGGGTATTCCTGTTTAAAAATTAAAGCACATAAGGTGCAGCTCAGCAGTTAATTATGTATCTTACCTTTAGGGTGTGCCAGAATAATACTAGGTTTTACTGACAAATAATAGAGAATATTCCTGATAGAGTCACTGTCTTTTGTGTAGTTCTCTAGAACACAGATGTCTAAAAACCAATAGGCTGATAACTGTCCATAGTCTTTGTATTCTTCATTGAAAAAATGTGGTAGTTGTGGCTGAATCTAACTGCAGAAGTCTTGAAAAGTACGGCTGGAAAAAAAAAAAAATCCCTTGTTTCCCTTTTCCCAGCCTTACACGTCTCAGCTACAGTTACTCAAGTTGCTCAGTTATGAAAATGTTGGTGCTGGTTTCCTTGCTGAAGTCAGTGACATATTGCAATATGAAATATTGTACAGTGTTCGGTATGCTATGGAAATATTTTCAACTCTTAATGAAAATTAATACACATTCACAGAATCACAGAATTGTCTAGGTTGGAAGAAACCTCAAAATCATCGAATCCAACCTCTGACCTAACACTAACAAGTCCTCCACCAAACCATATTACTAAGTTCAACATCTAAACATCTTTTAAAGACCTCCAGGGATGGTGACTCCACCACTTCCCTGGGCAGCCCATTCCAATGCCTTACAACCCTCTCAGTAAAGAAGTTCTTCCTAATATCCAACCTAAAACACCCCTGGCGCAACTTTAGCCCTTTACAATACTGCAACAAATTACTAATAAAGGAATAGTTAAATGCACAGAAAAATTGGAAAGAGATGAATGTAAATCTAACTTTCAAGAGCTTTTGCATTTTCATCACCATTAAATCTGCAGATGCTGAAATAAAATATGATTTCTCTGCAAGCATCTATTGTAAATATTTTTAACTAAAATATTTTAAGCAAAGGATTTTTTTTTTTTTTAATATAAATAAACTTCAGGAGTGGTCTTTTTTGCTGGTTCTAGACTCTAGACTCTACACCGTCTTTGTAGCCCTCCTTTGGATACTCTCCAATAGTTTTATGTCCTAATTATATTTGGCACCCAAAACTGCACACAGTACTCGAGGTGAGACCTCACCAGCATGGAGCAGAGCAGGACAATCCTTTCCCTCGACCAGCTAGCAATGCCATGCTTGATACACCCCAGGATACACTTGGCCCTCTTGGTTGCCAGAGCACACTGTTGACTCATAATCAACCTTCTGTCAACCAAATCCCCCAATCTCTTCTTGCAGGGCTGCTCTCCAGTCTCTGACCCCCCAGTCTATACATGGATCTAGCGTTGCCCCATCCCAGATGCAGAATCCATCACTTTTAAACTTCATACAGTTGGTGATCGCCTCGCTCTCGAATTTGTCAAAATCTCTCTTGCAAGGCATAACTATATGAATATCAATCTTGTTGCTTTGTAGGCAACTCCACTTATTTCTTATAGACCATAAATAAACTGGGGAAAAAAAAAAAAAAAAAAAGCATTCAGAATCTTACCAGTCATTAAAACAGAGGACGTAGCTTTCTAAATTATAATGCAGGTATCAAAACAGGAATATTAAAAACCCTCTGTGTATCTGGTAGGAGTCAGCCCTGCAGTCCTGTGAATTTTGCTGTTTTTCAGAGAAAGATTTTATGACTACGATAGGTAGAAAACTGAGATAAAGCGATCTAGAACAAGACAACTTTTAACACAGCACGTCAGATATAAAATATTACATTCAGGTAGCACTCATTCTCTCTGCCCCTCCACATGCACACACAACACATAGAACAACATTATCTATATATGTTAGACTATGTTTATAACCAAAAGTAGTTTTTAATATGCTTTTACTAATCATTGATTGTAGTACTCATGTAACATATCGCGTACTAACACCCTGTTCTGAGAAATACAAGTGGAGATTACATGCAAATCGAGTCCTATTGTCAGTAACAGAACAGCTTGCACACCAGGAATTAAACATGTTCATAAAAATTTGCAGAGTCCAGGGCCTAAAGTTTCTTTCACAAAAGTTCAAAACATTCTTTGGGAAAAAAAAAAAAAAAACTCAGGTATTTTTAATAATTTCAAGGAAATTGGCAGCATAGAATTAAGTGCTTGGTTGACGCTTAGACATCAAAAGTCATTCAGTAACTAATGTCAAATGAGATTTTGCTTTTGAAATTGATTTACAGCCATAAAAACTGACAACATTTTTACTTTTCAGTTCTCAAGGTTCAGAATAACCATACTGATATGCTTATGACCTATTGGGCACATTCAGTGTAAAAGAAGCTATTACTATGGAACTTAATGCAACATTCTTACCAAGACCTTTAAAAATACCTATTGTGTATTTAAGGATTCTCAGTTTCACTGGAAGACATTGCAGTATTATTCATTTGTAAAGGCAACTCTATTTTACTTTCAGATTCAAGGCCTCTGCCAGATGTAGCCCTGACAGGGAAGTGTACCCGAGAATGTGATGAATATGGCCACTCGGACTCCTGCTGGATGCCAGTTCGCACTTCTCCTGAAAGGAAGCAGAAGAGCCAGCCAAAACTCTCCACTTTCATGCCTGTTGATGAACGGGGCAGTCAGGAAAAGCTGGCCAATGGAGAAGCTTCCCTCATGGGTGATCGCAACAGAAACCTCCTTAACAAAAAGTTGACCTCATCCTATGAGACCTTCAGTGCGGCTAGTTTCAGCAAAAAAGAAGAAGGCAATCCAGAGGATATTCCCCTCACACAGACAGGGGAATACAAGCCATCTCCTGTCAATACTCTAACTAGAAGAGAAGTTTACCTGTAGGCTAAAAAGCAGCAACAAATTTCTTTCATGTTATAGGAAAGAAAAGGGGTAAAAGTCCTAAAAGCAAAACAATTTTAACAAAAATAAGAAACAAAAAGAGGAGGCCACCAAAGAGACAAAAGCTCTGCCTGCCACTTCTGCCTCCAGAGCAGGCATTTAATTATACTGTCTGCCTGACTATACTGTACAATGTAGAAAATGTTGTTACTTGCATGTCTAATCCCCCCCACCGATTTTTATTTTCCTAAATCTATGGTGCAAATTCCTCCCATAGTAATGAGCTTGATTAAAAAGAACACAACACAACGTTGTTTCCCCTCTGCAGAAGCATGAGTTAAGCCACTCATTTTGTTTGATTGTCATCTGGCTTGTTAAGGGTAACAGGTCAGGGAAAATGTATTCAAAACATATCATCTGAATATTGCTGATCCCCACCAGGGACAACCCTTCAGAAACCATGCAGATAAAGAGATAAATACAAAAGAATAATCATTAATAGGCACTTTGTGAAGACCACAGCTTTAATATTCTCACCTCTCATCTGAGGCTGGAAGCAACAGAGATACGTTCAGCCTGAGACTGCAGTCCAAAACAAGGCATACTTTCCTATGAATCATGAACTCTGGTTCTGTTTTATCCATAGAACAAATGTGTTCTTGCTGTGTCTCTTTCTCTCCTCCTCTCTCGTTCTCTGTAATGATTACTTCAATGTAAACACAATTAGTAACACATATACTGTAGCGTAGTAATGATAAACTCTTTAAATAATTATTTTGGACAAGGCTAACATCTAGCTGGGAAGATAGTAATAACAAAAAGGCCAAAGATCACACTATGGATCAGGGGAACTGCTAAGTATTGGGGCTTGGCATAGAAAACTAATATACTCACAAATAAGACATATTTACTCATAACACACCTTCAGTTACAGTTTGCACAGCAGCACAATCCACAAGCCCAGCTGACATAATGTTTTTTCCAATGTGGTTTAGTTGAATGCCCAAAGGAACTGATTTTTTAAATTTCCTTTTTTTTTTTTTTTTTTTCTTAAATGACGTGATATGTTGCAGCAAGTGCTGTATGATACTGCCAGTTCCAGGAAATTTTTGATATCATAATTAAAAAATAATAGTAGTGCTAGAAGGCTGTGTTATAACGAGACTGCTTGGTTAGATGGAGAAGTGGGTAATGGGATGATACAGTAATGAGAATATTACAAGTCAAATACAAAGCCTTCTTTTCAGAGCACAAGGAATGATTGCCAAGTATTTTGTCATCAGTGTTGCAGATTACCAATTGATTTGATTGTGTCAAAGATGTAATGCAGTTTTTTCTTAAAACACAAGTGCATTAAAGCCGAATGAAGTGCAATACTAAACAGTGTCAAGACTCAGAACATTTAGGCTAGGTAGAAAATAAACAGTGATATGATACTCACCTAGTAGGTCAAGAATGAGTCAAAAGGAATCCAAACTGTCCACAATATGCAAGAGCTCCGGGCTGTAATGATTCTCATGGTGAGCGCTTCATGTAAGAAAGAGGAAATGAAACAGGTTTTTGTGCAATAAGAGCTACAAAACATACAGAACTTCAGCCAGTTGCTTTGTAGCTGATGCTGTAGTAATAATGACAAACTGAGCTCAGACATTCAGACAAAAGTGACAATCGAATGACACAGCTTAAGAAGGGGACAAGCATTCAAATCCCTGGCTGTTTAACCTGGCATTAAGGCATGGCTAGATGGCTCTCTAGTATACTGTAGTCACAACGTAGCTTTGGGTAGTTCCTTGCTTTGAAGAATTGCATAGAAATAATCTTAAACAGCCTATAGTAGAGGTTGCTAAATCAATACAACTCATCACATTTATCTTTTGAATTCACTTCTCCACATAGTGGGATGTGCCATTTCTGGCCATTTCATTCTTCTCAAGTTGACTTTCTTCATGTAACATTAGTTTGTGTATAGCAGTTATGATGAATGGGCACATTTTAGAAAGAAACTATTAAAGTTTAATAATGATTGAACATCCTTAAGTTTAATTATTTAAGTAATATGGAGAGATGCAAACTAGTACTTTGTTATGAGACTGCATAAAGCAGTTACTGCTTTGTATAATCTGTAAGTACCTGTTTAAAAATGCTTCTAAAATGCTTATGTAATGTATACACATTTTTCTTGCACGTTTCAACAGAATACACAATGGCATAACAAATGTTCAACAGAATTTCCTTTAATAAGATTTTATTTAATATTACACACAAAAAAATTAGGTAGCTTTGTTCAATATATCGTTAAACCCTTTGTCTACAAGGCTAATGATACAGGTCATAGATACAGGTCATAGAAGACCTTCAGATTAAATGGATCAGCAGTCACTCACCGATTTTTGCACCACATAAAACAGTCATTAAATACTTTACTTGTGTGCATCTCCTTAGAACTAAAATGAGTGTGAAAGAATTTTTTTTTTAAAGTCCCATCTACTGTAAGTATTCACAACAATTCTAGTAGAACTAGCCACTATTAACATGCTGATTACTCTTCTGACCTGGCATGACACACAAATATATTTTGTCTTTGTATTTTTCTTTTTATTTTAAATAGGTTAAATCTGGTGCCACTCCATAAATAGAGTGCTTTTGTATAAAAATAAACAAACTATAAAAAATAATTTGGGTGAATGCAAAATATGCAACTGTGCCTTTTATACCTGTTATTATGGTAAAGTGGTAGTTGGGTTTGGACACTGAGGAATAAGGGGCTATTCCCAACCTTTTTGAACCTGTATATTTACCTGTGTTTATTTTCTGAGAAATTATAAATAATATATTAAAAATAAGCCTTTTGCCAAACTCAGTTAATGGACCAGTCTTAAGCATTATTAACACAAGGCTGTGGTTTAAGTTTGTCTTGAGATTTTTTTTTTTTTCTTCTTTAACTTAATATTTGTGTGAGGTTTGGGATTGTCTTCATTTGTTTTTTTGATTCTGCTGCCTGGAGAACAATGATCAGTCTCTATTATAGTTGTTTAGCAAGGTGTCAGCAGTTCATGTTGCCAGTAAAATTGACAAGTAATTTCTTTTTAATTGCTTTTAGCTGCCATCACATTTCAGCTGTACAGTATAGGAATCATCCTTTTATTTCTTTCCATGGGAAACTCAAATGAGCTTTGCATGTATTTTACATTAGGGCACCTTTATAGATTGATGCATTAGTATATAACTTTATATGTATTAGAAAATTCAATAGCTTTGGTCTAAAATCTAATGCTCATTTTGGATCTCAGATCCACTATGTTTATTCAATATGGTTTCTGACTGGCCTGCTGCCTGAGTTTCAGGAAAAATAATAATAATAAAAAAAAATGTTAAACATTATTTTTATGTGGGGGAAGAACTTAAATGGGGTTGAAATGATTGACTGAAAGGCTACCCTAGGAAGTTGTCAACTAGGAAAATAAGGAGTATGGCTGAAGACTTGCCATAAGTACAGCCACCACCAAACACTTCTAAGGACTTGAAAAATTAAATATTTTTCCTTTTCTTTCATTGGTGATAAATATACAGTGTTTCCTCAAGGAACGAAGCAAATGAAATAGCAATAGAGATGAAAGCCCATCAGTTAAGTCGTATTACTGACTGAAGAGCATACACAGAAGATAGAAGACAATAGTTACCAGCTACCTGGGGTACGCTTTCAGACAACTTTTTCCTAAATTTTAAGCACTTGCATTCAATGTGGTACGATCTGTTTGTAATATTAATCATTGACTATTGTTCTGCAACTTGGATGTTGATAGTGAAGCAGAGAACAATTTATCATTGTTTATTATGAGTCACTATGCACGCAACTATGCTAAACATGGCAAAATGTATTAAACGCTAGTCCACCTCTATTTATGAAATATTTACATAATTTAATTTGCTTTTGTACAGTTTTATGTAAATAAATTGCTTGTCATTTTTGTCTCTGCAAATTAAAATATAACATGTTCAACTGGTTACCCATTTGCCATTGTACTTTCTCTGACAGGCCACTCCACTTTGACTGGATTAAAGCACATGATAGTTTGCATATTTAACCTATATTTTGCATGGCAAAGATGAAGCTGCCTTCGTAAGTGGCCATTTCTTTAGCTGCTGATGTAGCTGAGGTTTTACTTGTCTACAGAATGAAATTCAGTAAGGATTATTCACTCTCAGGACTGCATACAGCTATTTTCACAGTCAAAATAAAGTACTCGTAATGACTGAAGTTGCTTCCCATTACTGTTCAAAATGGCTTCTTCTTGAGGTATGGTTAAAGCATTCATCTTAAGGGAAATAACAAGATTTGAGTAAAAGCTCAGCTATATCCATTATGGAATGACAATTTTGTAGTTACCTACAAGGTTGTTTTTTTTTTCCCCCAAGAAGCTAAGAACTATTAATTTCTGAAGTGTCAGTGAAGAAACTATGTTGAAAAGAACAAAGCAATTAATGCAGTGTTTCAGAGCAAAATGTGAAATGAAAATCTTTCTAGGCATAAATCAAATCATCCATCTCAGCATAACAACAGATTGAGAACTAACTATCCTCAAGAAGGAACATCTGAGAAGCAGAGTTTATCCCTTTGCTGCCTGCATCACAGTCTGTTTGCTTGCTTGCTTTAAAATAAAGCAGGTACCAAAGCAGCCATTTAGTTGAGATTTGCATCAGTTGTAATATGTGAAAAATATGCTTAGGGAAGAGAAAGGAAAGGTTAAAACATTTGTTTCCCTTGCCTGCCATTTGTGCTGTTTAATACTAAATACAGTACTGCTACAGAGACTTTGCAAGTTATTGTACAGAATTCCCCACTGAACAACAAAAAATGCTTTTTCCAGGTTTTTACATTAGTTACAGATTAGGCTTTGATTTGTTGTGAATAAATACAGGCTGGCCAAAACTTTTTTTTTTTTTTTCCTCCTTTTTCTTTTAAATAAACTTTACATTGCAAATTTATTTCTCTGACTGTGCTTTCAGTTAACATTGTCTGGTCTTCTCTAATGAATGTGTCAAGAAAGATTCTTCCTCCCATAAGCAGAGGTCTAAATCTGCATGCTTGTGGAGAAAATTCAATCCACCAGCTGACCCCAAATCTCCCACATCACACTTGAATGAGCTACCCCTAACCTCTTTCAGCAGTAGCAGTATTTTAATGAGTAACTTCAATCAAGCTTTCATGTTTATTTTATATTAGATGTAGTATACAAGGCATGACCTTATGTTTATTTATTTTGTCTTTTATCTTCATTCTTCTTGTTTACCAACTGCATCCAAGAATGTGATTACAGGAAGATAAAATAAATTTCCTGAGCCACAGAGAGTGGTAAGAGAGGATAATATAAACTGGTGAAAGCTAACAATTTATGCCCCCCTTTAACCCTGACTTCATTTCTCCCTCCTGCACTGCAGTAAAATGTAAATCTTATGCAGAGGCTGAAATTAATAAACGTGACCTAGGCAGAAATAATTTCATGTCTTTATTGAGCCTCCTGAGGGGAGTGTATATAAGATAGTTAATAGTTCATAAATGTGCAAATCGTCTAGCCTATGCCAAAGGAGAAAGCAACACCAGAGTTAGACAGATGAGAATATTTAGTATATCTCTTAGTAAAATGATAGGATTCCAGTCAGTTCATACAAGTACTTATTCTGAAGAAAGTATGCCTTCTTCAAAAACTTAAATAGAGTTACCAAGAAACCATATATTAAAAATATAGAAGAAAAATAATAATAATATTATAATAATAAGAGGGGAGAGAGAGAGGGTAGAGAGAGAGAAAGGAAAGAAAATAACATTTAAGATACCTATTCCGTAGTGGCGTCAGGTAGCCTCTGGGAGAAGAAGGAAGAAGGAACAGCAAATAAGTATAGTGTAATTGGCACAGAAATCTTAGAAATAAGTCCCTTTAGATTTCCAAACTGATTTAAAGATCCTAAAATAGGGAGATATTAATGCATAATTTGTAGCTATCTACAGTACGGTACTGTAAATTCCAATAAAGTATTCTTGCTAATTATAAGGCATGTGATTCTATTTAAGGTAGTGTTTTAAAAGATTTAATTAATGGTTAAAAATATTTATATCTTCTTATTCTTTCTCTGCAAGCTTATTAAAGCAGAATTCAGTCTTCTAAAGCAGTCTCTGTTTGGAAAGGCCAAGATATATTTTTCATAAAATGTTATTCCGACACACCTTCTATTTTCAGCAATGTGACAAACTTCTTCAAATTTACACTGTAATCATGACCCTTAAATATATATACACATATAGATCTCTGAACTATCACTGCTTTCCAAAATATAGCAGCAGGAATAAAGTAACATAAGAACAGGGTCAGTACATCACTTTGCATCTTTATCCTCCCTTTGGTACATCTTACAACCTTATACTTGTCAATTCATGGAGTGTGCCATGGGGAAAGCAAGAATGAATCATACACTTCTTTTTTTTTCGTAACCCTGTAAAGAATTACAGAAGGAAAGAAAAACAAGAGCAAGAGGGGGTTGGGGGGGGGAATAAATTAATCTCTTTTTTATTGCCTACCTCTCATGGATTTCCAGCACCTACTGAAAATTCCATGAATGAAATCTCTAGTACTGGAGACTTCCCCATATAAGCATCCAACTCCATTTCTTCCAAAAGAACTTGCAGGTTGTGTAAGTTGCACTAAGTCTAGTTGGGGTAAACCATCTTCTTGCAGCCTTTTTATCTTACATGGTAATTATATGATCCCAGAAAACAAAATTAATTCCAATTGATCCATGATTATGGTGGAACTAGTCTGATATTTGTCTTATATTTAGCAAGACAAGTAGAAGCAAAAAGGTCAGAATTTAAGATGAAAGGTTTAAAGATATCCACAAACTTATTCACACGCTGCAATGTTTTATTATTTAAGTCTGAACAAAATAGATGAGGCTGAAAATTTAATAACCATAGCAAAGTATGATAAAAAAAAAAAAAATTAGAGTGATGGAGACCTAGCTCAAGCTAAGTATGTTAGTGCATGTATGTTTGTATAACCCTCTTACCTCTGGCTTTTGAAGCAGAGTTTAAGATACTCTTGAAGATTCCAGAAAAGTGATAAAAGTTATCATTATCCAGTGTCAGAGAAACAATAAGGTCTCCAGAATGAGGAGACATATAACAGATACAGATCTATTCTAAGGTTTAGTAAGACAAAAACAAACAAACAAATATATAAACTAACGCCTATCTTAACATAGCAGGGTGTGGTGATCTTACATAGGATAACTACCAAAGCTTAGTTTTTCTTTAGTTTCCTATTTCCTATAAATTGCTAGAACAAAAGGCATTTTTTGTCTGTTTTGTTTTTGAATATTAGTTCATCTCCTTTTTCTTATGCAGTCTTCTTGGCACTTAGCTTTTCCCCACCTTGTTCTGAACTAGAACAATAGATAATTTCATATTATTTTCCAGGCTGACCTCTGAACCTCTGCCAGGCGTCCTGTTGCCATCCTTATCTTTTAGATAAGACCATGAAATCATGGTAGACTGTCTCACACACAATTCTAAATATGAGTTTGAATATTAAAAGAGTCCTTACAGGTGTTAGAACAAGAAGTATGCCTTGAATTTAGAATATTCTGGCGCAATGCTGATTAAGAATAAATAAATAAATAAATAAATTCTGGATTCCAGGCTGGACTGAAAAGCTGCTGTGTGTGATAAAGAACAAACCACATGCTGGGTACAACCCTCTAATAACAAGCAGTGCATTTCTTCTTGCTCTAATCTGTACTTTACTTAGAGATAAAAGCGAAATGTACAAGTGCCCCAGGTCTCTCTGACATACAGTTACCTATATTTCATAAATACAAAAAAGAAGGAATCACCTTTTGCCCACTCCTGGTAACTTAAGCCTGTTTCCAATCACTTTGGATGTCCCTATTGAATATTCTGATTGTTGCATATTCCGATTGCTTGTGTATCATCACTACAGTGATGATTACTAATTAATGATGCAGCTAGTATGACATGCTGATTTAGGACAGCATAGAATTGACCAAGGGAAATGATGATGTTGGAAAGTACCACCTAAAGAACAAGACATTCAAACTGTAATTCCCATGAAATGCTATAATGTATTTAGTTGATACATTATTACATATTAATATCAAAGTTAAATAACCACTTTTCAGTTCCAAAAGAAAACTCAGCTAGTCAAAACAAGCTTTCAGAAAAAATAAAGGTGACAGCTTGGCTAGCCATGGACTGAGAAGGTCACATCTAAGTGCTGCAGAATAATTTTGTTGTATTGAGTGACTGCAGATGAAATAAATTTAGCAACACTCAGAAATAATACATCTTGTCTTTCCTTACTTGGTGATGGAATCTGAAGCTTCCAAAAGTTTATTGCTGACCAACACTCAGAAACAAACTAACAACCAAACAAAAGCACCACCAACAAAAGCAATATGAATGCTTAAAATTAAGGAAAGATCAAAAAACAACAGAATCTGTTGCTTAGATCAAGATGCAGGTGCCTATGAATATTTCTCACAGTTTTTACCTCCACTCCTCTCTCTAAAAATAAAATAATAATTATATATATATATGTATATATAAATGTTAAAAGACTTGTAGGGTGATCAAAGGTATTGAATAAATATAAATCAAAATTATAAATAAATAGCTCTCTTCAGCCTGAAGAAGAGAACCAGGAGGTTTGACAACAGTCTAGATGAAGTCATGAATAAAGACAAGTGAGGAAAACTCTTAGTTTCCCTTAATCAATGGGCTATGAAGCACCATATAAAATTATCAAGCAATAAGTTCAAGATATATAGAATATGGTGCATTTTCATACAGTGCATTAAATTGTTCAACTTCTTGTAAGAGGAGACTAACCTTTGGAATGCATTCCCATGAGTGTAAAAGATGTCTGGCCCCACAAAGAAAAGAAAAAAGGTTTCTAGATTAATGCTTTTAGTGAATGACGCAGGTTAAGAATGGCACAAGTAAAAGATTTATCTGTTACTCTCTTACCTAAGCGGACACACTAGCAACTAGAAGCAGAAAGCATCTTTCTGTAACTCAGAACCACTATTTTCTTAAACAACAAAGCAAAAGCCTTTGTTTCAGGATGTTCTTATTGATATTTAACTCTCTGATAATGTTTCCCCAACAGAGATGAGGTTGGGGAAAAATAACTTATGCCTAAATCACACTTCCAAAATTCTCACTAACCAAGTTCTAAAATTCTCTGCCTGAGAAAAAAATGACATAGCTAGACTCACAGAACAATGTAGGTTATAAGCGCTGTAACAGACAGTTACTACACATATTTGAACATGCCAACAAACCATTACATTGTTTTTAAAGATAGTTATGTACTTAACTCCTGCCTGAAATTGGTGACAGGCACTTATGTGTGCTGTGTACTCTTGATTACAGATATTCATATAGACAAAAATGTATGGAAAAATAATAAAAAGCATTTGCAACTTTTGAAAACATATTTCCAAGTGCTGGTGTTGTTTCAAACTTTATGCCTCCTGAACACAAGTACAAAATTGAACACTGAAGAAAACTCTTAAGTGATTAAGTAATAAGTGATTTCTCACCACGTGACATTTGCAGTCTTTGGAGTATAGGGAGATATCTTGTTTTCCTAATCTTCTAGATATTCTTTCTTAACCTTCTGGATACAGTTATTAGCATCCCTGATGTAAAAAGAACTATATAACCCTCTAATAACAATGAAAAGACATGATTTTTTTTTCCCCAAAGAAATCAAAATAATCAATGTTTCTTCTCCACATTCCATTCAAGAAAGTAATTTTTTTTTTATCAGTTTGACTTTGGAGTCAGTAGGATCATTTCACGTTTATCTGCAGTACAGTAATCACTTCATACTATTTATCTTTAAAATTAAAATTAACAATGAGATTGATAGTTGTGAAACTATTATGCATAACAAATATTTCATGGAATACATGTTAGTATTTTATTTTGAAAATCTTAGAATCATGCAGCAGTTTTTAAAAATCATGATGTAACATGACAGGAAAAAACTAAAATATGAGTATATCTTAGTTCCTTTTACACTAGTTTTCTGCTGTAGACTCTTCACAATACTGGAAGGAGTTCCTTATATATATAAAATTATCCTCCATCAGTAGTGATATTACAATTTCTTCTTGCTCCAGATCTGGCTTACAAAACAAACTACTCCCTACAACACATGCAGCAGCAAAAACGGAAGACCTGGGAAGCATGTACGGTTTAACATTAAAAGAAATATATAAAAAGTTATCATTTACACAAACTCACATAAGCCTTAAGCAAAGTGCACTCTGGTCAAAGTTAAGAATTTAGCCAATTTGGCTAGGCTTAGCTGACAAGATGTCTGGAAGGCTTATACAAACAGAAAAGCAGCAATTTAAGTGACCAAAGTGAATTAATACTTATCTCTCAAAAGGATAGAAATATGCCCTCATTCCTGTTCTTTACTGTTTTTCCAAAACATAGTTGCCACCAGCACTACAAGAAAGCTGTGACTTAAGTTTACCTTAACGATGAAAGGAAAAAAGGCTTTTTCCCCCAGCTCCCTCAGTATCTCAAGTTTCTTGTACTATCATCAATAATGTCGCTATGTGCCAAACCTGCAGTATCTCATGAGAAACAAGTTCTGGCATTTTATTCAGAATAGAAATGAGCAGAACCTCTTCTCCCTCAAAGGATATTGCTACCGTGCACAAAACAACATGGGGCAGAGATGATAACCAAGTTATCTGATGTGACTCACACTTTACCCAAATCATTTAGAACTAGTTTCTATATCTTTATTTGCCTCGATACAAGTATTTTTTTGCAATGAATGGCACAGGGCTCTGGCCTGCAGAACACTCTGCAGAAGATAAGACAGCAGAACCTGTTTTAACTCTTAAAACCTGAGCATCTTCGAGCATACAGTCACATTCAACAGAGAAAACACACTCCAACGCCAAAGATGTACTACCACCTTTGTGATTTATGTGGAAAAAGCTAGAATCAGAAATCATGTCTCAGTGAGAGGCCCTTGCCTCTGAGTGACAGAAACGTACCAGTCATTGCAGCCTCTTACAGCATCGCTCACACACTGAGAATGGAAAGGGAAAGGAATCAGTCATGCCTGAAGACCCTACTTTATTTGTAATCCTTGAATCCACCTGCTACTCATTTGTAAATAGTTCAAATTCTTACTGAAATATTTTAAAAGAAAAAGGCTATCAGTGTAATAAGTGAGAAGCTATAAATGTTTTCATGCCCTGTTCCAGAGAAAATTGCACTATCTGTCAGTCATGGAAAGAAAGTGCTTCTGGATCACCGCTACAACGTATACAAACTGAAGAATAACTAAACAAATTTATTTTCAATTTACCCATACAACAGGAGCCAGTTTGCACAGGGACTAATTTCAACATTTGTCCCAGTATACTCAAATTACCAAAGGGGGGGGGGGGGGGGGGGGGGGGAAGATTTATTTTTTGTATTTATTAAACAAAATATAACACTCCCTTCCTTGCTAGACATACCATATTCTACTGCACTCTCTAGTATAGCCTCATTTTGAATGCCAGAAACAAGATCTCTCAAGCCTTTCTTCTTTGTAAAAAACAAACAAACAAACAAACAAACAAAAAACTATTGTGGTAATTTCAGAACCTCAAAGGATCTGCTTAAATGCACAGCTTTATCATAACTATAAGCATGTATTATTTTATTTTTTTAATTGATCTACATCATTGGTATACCATTGTGAAATATCCCCTTGCCCAATATGCAAAGGTAAACCATCTTTAGACAAATTTTTGTCTTTTTTTTTTCTCCACAAGCTTTTCTAGAAACTTCTATTTTTGCCTGCTGTACTTAAAGTCATTACAGAACATTTACCCTCTTGCTCCCAATTGCACTTAAAGACTTTAAAAAGTTCTTCCTGGGGAGAAAAAGCCAGCAGTCAGCATTGGATTAACAGAAAGTAGCAGCAAGGATATACATGACAGCAGTAACTCAAGTCTCCCCTCTCTCCACCTCCCTCAACCACAAGAAAGAAATATACAGTGACCCACCAGCAATTTAGTTCAAAGAGAAAGTGTAGTGAGATTTAAAACCTGTCTTGAGGAACTATAATAGTGTCCAATACCTATTACATCCAAAAAATGCATATCAACTGGCTGTTTTCTGATTTGTAAAGCATGTATTTGTAATATAACAGGAGAAGAATGAAGATTTGTTGGCCAAATGTTCAACTGCAATAAATCAGCACAAAGCCTATGGAGATAGTTGAGAAATCCATTACCAACATTACATATAGTGTTTTCTTCTGGTTTTGCACAATGATGTTGACAACCTCTTTCTGAGGATTGAAGACAAAGAAGGGCAGGAGCATCTTTGTCAATAAACCAGCCAACCTGGTGAGGACAACTTTAAACTAGGAACACATGTGAAAGGAAATTAGAATCCCCAAGTCAAGTAAACTGTGGTTTAGCCCCAGCAGGCAGCTGAGCACCACACAGCCACTCGCTCTCCCCAGGGGAAATGGGGGAGAGACTCAGAAAGGTTAAAGTGTTAGTACTCATGGGCTGAGATAAAGATAGTTTACTAGGTTAAGCAAAAGTAGTGTGAGTGAAAACAAAACAAAACAAAACAAACAAACAAACAACAAGTTAAAAAACGTAATTCATTCTTTACTTCCCATCTGCAGACAGGTGTTCAGTCACTTTTGGCATAAAGGTTTCCTGGGAAGACATACAGCATCACTCCAACTGTCCCCCCCACCCTCTCCTTCCTTCTCCTTTATACAGCTGTTATTGCTGAGCATGACTCCATATAGCATGGGACATCTCTTTGCTCAGCCTGGACCATCTGTCCTGGCCCAGATCCTGGTGCACCCCCAGCCTCCACGATGGCAGGGCAGCACCAGAAGCTGAAAACTCCTTGTCTCTGTGTAAGTGTGGCTCTGCAACAGCTGAAAACATCAGTATGTTACCACCATTTTTGTCAAAACTCCCAAACACAGCATGCTACAAGCCTCTATTGAAGAAAATTAACCCTATCCCAGCCAAAAACATGACACAGCTTTAAACTAGGAACGGCTGTGGAAGGAAATTGGAACCCACAGTCCACAGAAATCAAGTGGTGGGCAGCAGAGGGTGCAAATCTCTGGGTACACGAGGGGCCATTTCAAATTTATGTCATATGTACATAAATGCATTCAGACTGGGAAACAAACAGGAGGGAATGTAGCTTCATGTGCAATCACAGAACTACAGTGTAATTCAAACTACTTGAGCAGTGGTGAGAAAACTCACACAACTAGAATGATGCAATGGATGGACACAAGCACTTCACTGAAGACTGACTGAGGAGGAAGGAGTAAAGAGGGGAACAAAAGAGCAGGTTGGATGTACGTGAGCCCTTCTATGGGACAGACAATACTTTGGCTAGAGGTTTACAGCTCATGATCAAAAAGGGATGCCAGCAAGGGAGGAACAGCAGTGGGAATTCGTTGCAGATCACCTGGTCAGGGTGTCGAAATAAATGTGGTCCTTTGTATACAACTGGAAATAGTCTGCATCATAGACCCCGTTTCTTATAGGGGACCTCTTTGACATCTTGTTGAACAACACCTTAGCAGGACAGATTTTTGGAGGGTGTCAGGGAAAACTTGTTCATACAAGTAATGGATAGATCAACCAGGGGTTAAGTACAGCTAGATCAGCTGTTCACAAACAAAAGTCTGGGGATATGATAATAAATTATAACTTTGTCTGTAATGACCATGAACTAGTGGAGTTCAGATTCCAAGGAAAGTGATTTAAATAAATAGCACAGTGTACAATGCGGACCATTCAAGAATGGTCCGTTCTGATACCCAGAAAAACAGGCAGATATATCAAGAAGCTAGCTTATCTAAACAGTGAACACATTTCTAAACAAGGAACTCATTGTGAAACTTCAATTAAAAAAAAAAAAAAAGTGCTACTGAGGAGAAATTTAGAAGTGCCGGGACATGCAAAGATGGCATTAGGAAAGCTGTGGCTTGGCCTTAGTGGAAACCTGTTAAAGATATCAAGGGCAACAAGAAGAGCTTTTACCACTTCTCTAGTAGCAAAAGGCTGAATGGGGAAAATGCAAGAACAGTGTTGAAAGGGGTGGGTGATTTAGTGACAATAGATGTGCAAAGATGAGGTATTCGATGCATTCTTTGCCTCAGTATTCACAGAGAACTTCTAGGCATCTGTGTTCAGTGAAAGTATTCAGAGAGAACAATCACAGTTGGATAAGGATCAGTCAGGGTTTGTTTCACACAACTCAACCCATGCAAGTCCATGTGATCAGACTGGATGCAACCACGATTTCTGAGAGAGAGATAATGTCAAGACTGCACTCTGTCATCTTTAAAAGGTCATGGAGTTCTGACAGCTGTAGAAAGAGAAATATTTCAATTATCTTCAGAAATAAATCACCTTTGGAGAGCTACAGGTAAATCCACTTCAGTTTGGTGCCTGGGAAAATCAAGGAACAAGTCCTCTGGAAGCGTGTTTCTTAGGCACATGAAGGAGAATGTACATGGGAAGTGTCAGCATGGACCAACCATAAAGCATGCCTGAGAAAACTGCCTTCTGTGATTAAAAAAAAAAAAAAAAAAAAGATTTATGGGTGAGGGCAGACCAGTGGAGATCATTTACCTTGATTTTAAACAAGGCTTTCAACACTGTCTCCTGTGTTATTCTTATATCCCTGTTAGAACATTACAGTCTGGATTAACAACTTCATAAGAAAAATCTACATGGATCAAGGAAAAAAAAAAAAGGATGGATAACAGAACTCAGAGTTAATGGCTCCTAACCCTGCCTGAAGGCCAGTAATAAGTGGAGGACTTTATCCTAGAACCTGTCCCTGTTTAACATCTTAATCAATAACCTGGAGGTAGTGAATGAAGTGCACTCTCATCAACTTTTCAGATTATGACAACCTGGGGGATCAGTTGATATGCTTGAAGGCAGGATGGCTATCCAGAGTACACTGGATGGAGGAATGGGAAACAAGAACCTCATGAAATTCAGCAAGAACAAATTCCAACTCCTGTCCTTGGAAAGGAGTCCTCTGCAATGATATGGACTGGTACCTGGCCTGACAGAGGTGCACAGCTCTGCAGAAAATGCCTTGGGGGTGCTGGTGGATGCAAGCTGGCCACAAGCAAGCAGGGTGCTGTGGCAATAAGGAAGGCTGGGAGCATCCTGAGCTGTATTAACAGAAGCATGGCCCAGAGGAGTGATTATTCCCATCTCCTCAGCAGCACATTTGGAGTCCCACATACAATGTTGGCCCCCCAAATAGAAGAAAGCTGCTGATAGACTGGGGTGATTTTAGCAGAGCTGGTCCAGATATAGAGCACTTGCCTTGTGAGGAGAGGCTGAGGTAGCTGGAGGGGAGAGAACTTCTGAAGAACATAACAATATTCCCTTAGTACTTACAAGGAGGTCACCAAGGCAAGACAGGTTGTTCAGAGGTGCATCAAAAGAGATGAAAGACAGCAGGCATTACCTGAAACACAAGAAGTTCAGACTGGATATAAGGAGAAACATCTTCTCTGTAAGGATAGTCAAGAACAGTAACAAGCTGCCCAGAGAGGTGGTACAGTCTCCATCAATGGATTTTTCAACAACTTACTGGATTAAATTCTGACCAAACATGGTGTGACCTCATAAATGATCCTAGTATGAGAAGGATTTTCAACTAGACACCCCCTCTATGTCCCTCCCAAATTTAATTATTCTACGATCCCAATATTTTCTGATTTTTAATATGCAGTACTAGCTTGGATGCACTTGCACAGAGATGAGTATCTCAGAATATAGGGTTGTAGATATTTAAATAATTCTATTAAAATAAATTTATCTCATGTCCCTCTAAAAATGTGTGAATATGTATATTCACTTATTGCATCATAAAAAAATTATTAAAAAAAAATCTTACAGTAATACAGTCAAGCCTTCAGATATTTTCAGTGATACAGCTCCACTGGTATATATCTAGTTTTCAAAATTGGATTTGTTATTACCCACTCCTACAAATCCTACTCATCTGTGATACATCATTAAATATTTTAATATAATTTACCTCATACCACTGTGGATAAGACCTATTTCTACCTAAGACACCCTGGCAGATAGAAGAATCAAATATGATATATTAAAGCAAATGCCACAGCCTGAACATCTATGCAGAGAAAGACTGCATCATGTTCACAGATAACTTGGTACATACAGTATCTGTAGGTAACATAGAAATGATACAAACTACATCATAGGCCTAACACAGAAGAGACTGGACTTGTTGAACACACATAAATATGAATTCCATTTACAGAAGATGCTATGCTCCCAGGTGAATCTATTGCTGATATTCTAGACTTCATCTGAAAGCAATTCTAAGATAGCAAGGTCTCCGAATTACAGATAGAGTCATATGCTATTTTCCAGCCATCGGAATACCTAGGTCATCATTTTACCTTTCTGTAAGGGGCAGGCAACTCAGGAGAACTACAAAATTCTGTGAGGTTATGCAGGGAGAAAATTAGAAGGGCCAAAGACCAGCTAGAACTTGGATATTTCAGTAAAAGAAAACATATATATGTATTATTACATAAACAACAAAAGGAGGACTAAGTAGAATCTCCATCCTTTATTGGATGCGGGGGAAAACAGTGACAAGAGATGATGAAAAGTCTGAAGTACTTAATGCCTTGTTTTTTTTTCAGTGTTTATGGGTAAGACTAATTGTTTTCAGGGTACCCAGCCCAGTGAACTGGAAGACAGACAAGGAACAGAATTATGCCCTTATAGAGCAAAGGGAAATATTTACTGACCTACTACACCATTTGAATACATACAAATCTATAGGACTGGATAGAATCCACACAAGGGTACTGAAGGAGCTGGCAGAAGTGCTCACCAAGTCATTTTCAAGAATTTGTCAGCAGTCCTGGATAAACAGGGATGCCCCCAGTTGACTCAAAGGTAGTGAGTGTGATGCCCATCTACAAGAAGGGCAGGAAGGAGGATCCAAGGAATTATAGGCCTGTCTGTCTGACCTCAGTGACAAGATAAGTCATGGAGAAGATCACCTTGAGTGCCATCACACTGCATATATTGGACAACCAGGTGATCAGACCTAGTCCACATGGATTTTTAAAAGGTAGGTCCTGCTTGACTAACCTGATCTATGATAAGATGACATGCATAGTGGATGAGGGAAAAGCTGTGGATGTTGGATTTCAACAAACTATTTGATACTATCTTCCACAGCATTTTGCTAGAGAAACTGGCTGCTCATGGCTTCAGTGGATGCAGTGTTCACGAAGTAAGAAACTGGCTGGATGGTCAGGCCCAAAGAGTCCCAGCAAAAAAAACTCTGCAGAGGGATCTGGATAGGCTGGATCAATGGGCTACACACAGTTTTAGGGCATTCAATAAGGCTTCTTGCCAGGTGCTGCATTTGGGTCATATAACCACCTGCAGTGGTATAGGCTTGTGGAAGAGTGGCTGGAAAGCTGTCTGGCAGAAAAAAAGACTTGGGGATGTTGGTTGATGGCTGGCTGAATATAATCAAGCAATGTGCCTGTTGTGGTTCCGCTCGAGTGGGCAGCCAAGCTCCACCACAGCCGCTCTCTCACTCCTCCTCCTCAAAGAGGAATGGGGAGAAAATACGATGAAAAGGGCTCAAAGGTTGAGATAAGGACGAGAAGATCACGCAGTAATTATTGTAACAGGCAAAACAGACTCGGCATAGGGAGACAGTAAGATTTATTGCTTATTACTAACAAGCTAGAGAAGTGAGAAGCAAAGGAAAAAAAACAAAAGGACCTTCCCCCCCCCCCCCCCCCCCATCCACCCTCTTCCACCTCCTCCCCCCGAGCGGCACAGGGGAACGGGGGAATGGGGGTTATGGTCAGTCTACAGCACTTCTCTGCCGCTCCTTCTCGGTCACTCTCGTCCCCTGTGCTGTGGGGTCCCTCCCACGGGATGCAGTCCCTGATGAACTGATCCGGCGTGGGCTTCCCACAGGCAGCAGCTCTTCCAGAACTGCTCCAGATATGGGTCCGTACCACAGGGTCCATCCCTCAGGAGAAAACTGCTCCAACCTGGGTCCCCCATGGGCAGCAGATCCTGCCAGGTCACCTGCTCCTGCGTGGTCTTTCCACAGGCTACAGGTCCGGCCCGGAATCTGCTCCGGCAGGGGTCTTCCACAGGCGGCAGCCTCCGTCGGTGCAGGGCCACCTGCTCCACCGTGGTCTCCTCCACGGGCTGCAGCATGGAACCCTGCTCCACCGTGGTACTCCATGGGCTACAGGGGGACATCCTGCTTCACCATGGTCCTCACCACAGGCCACAGGGGACTTCTGCTCCGCTGCCTTGAGCACCTCTCCCCCTCCTTCTTTACTGACCTTGGCGCCTGCAAGGCTGTTCCTCACTCCTCTCACTCTCCCAGCTGCTGCGTGGCACAGCGTTTTTTTTCCCTGTCTTAAATATGCTCTCACAGAGGTGCACAACAACATCGCTCATTGGCTCGGCTCTGGACAGCAGTGGGGCCCTTCCCAAACATGGGGCAGCTTCTAGATCCTTCTCACAGAAACCACCCCTATGGCCCCCTGCTACCAAAACCTTGCCACGTAAACCCACTACAGTGCCCAGGTGTCCAAGAAGGCCAATGGCATCCTGGCCTGCATCAAAAATAGTGTGTCCAGCAGGACTGGGGAAGTGACTGTCCCTCTGTTAGTGGCACAGGAGAGACTGCACCTCAAGTGCTGTGGTTTTTGTTGTTTGTTTTTTTTGGTCACTCATTACAAGAAAGATTTAGTTGCTGGAATAGTCAGAGAACAATAAAGCTGGTGAAGGGACTAGAAAAAAATCATAGAATGGCCTGGCTTGAAAAGGACTTTAAAGATCATCTAGTTTCAATGCCCCCTGCTTTGGGCAGGATTGCCAGCCACTAGAGCAGGATGTCCAGAGCTGCATCCAGCCTGGCCTTGAATACCTCCAGGGATGGGGCATCCACAACCTCTCTGGGCAACCTGTTCCACTGCCTTAACACCCTTCTCAGTGAAAAACTTTCTCCTAATATCTAACCTAAACCTCCCCTGTCTTAGCAGCTCTATCCCAGAGTCTGTTCTTGCAGGGGCTCTCCATGGGCTGCAGCCTCCTCCAGGCCACATCCACCTGTCCCACTGGGGGCTCCTCCACAGGCTGCATCATGGAGACCTGCTCTGCCATGGAACCCATGGGATGAAGGGGGACAGCCTGCTCCACCATGGGCCTCTCCACAGGCCAAAGGGAATTTTTGCTCCAACACCTGAAACACCTCCTGTCCTTATGCATCAGCCTTGGTGTCTGCAGGGCTGTTTCTCTCACATTTTCTCACTCTTTTCTCCCAGATGCTGCTGAGCAGCATTTTTTCCCCTTTTCTTAAAAATGCTTTCACAGAGATGCAACCAAAATCACTCTTTGCCTTAGCTTTGGACCTTAGCAGGTGTCTTTTGGAGCCAACTACAGCTGACTCTTATCTGACACGAGGCAGCCTCTGGGCTCTTTTTACAGAAACCACCCCTGCAGCCCACTGGTTACCAAAACCTTGTTACATAATCTCAATACAGTAAACCAGCCTTCAGCCTCTATCTCCCTCTTTCCCACTTTGTTTATTCTTATCTCAGGTCAGAACAGTATTATATAGTTCAGATACCAATAAATGCTCTTCATTTTAGCTAATGGGGATTTTAAGCCAAAACATTATGATCTTATTTCAAGTTTGCAAGAAAAAGTAGTGCTCTGCAGACAGGACTACAGGCAATGTTATGACTGATGAAAGAGTTACAAGCTGCAAAAGCTCTCACTAGCACCTCTGCACATCACCACACTGCTTTGTGTAAGCAATCCATCTTGCTCAGGGCCAGCTCTTAGGCATCTGTATTATGTGAGATAAAAACACTGCTTTTCCATAAAATGTTGTGCCAGGGAGCAGGAAAGTGTAACACAACCAAGGCTTAAACTAAAGGAAGAATCAAGAGCTTAAGGCAAGCTTAATATTACTCGGAATAAACTATACCAAACCACACAGTATAACTGCTCTCTGTATGCTGCTGATCTATTACTTGGCCAGTATTCTCTAACACTGAACACTTAATTCCATGTTACACACATGCAATTAGTCTGGCATCCACAGATGTTGTATTACAGTGGATCAGTAGCTTTGAAAAAAGTCAGCTGACATATTCATTAATTGATACTGTGATAGATATACATGTACACACATGCAGATTGCATATGTAACTATCTGTATACAGCACAAATGTGCAGTAAGTATACATACAAATGGGTAGCCAAGGAATGACAGATCAAAATGAGGTTCCTAACAACTCTAATAGTGAGCTACTTTAGGAACGCTGACTTTCAGTACCAATTAACCAATTACGTTGCACAGCTCTTGAAATCTTGCACAGTGACAGCTACACACTGTTAATCATATTCTGTGCTTACACATTATATTCAAACTTTCAAATCTTGTTGTGCTAGGACTGCTTTTCAAAGCGTTGAAATCTTCATTTTCTGTTTTTTTTTTTGTTTTTTTTTTTTTTCCTCCTTTTCTTTTTCTTTTTCTCTCTTTTTTTTTTTTTTTTTGTCATCATTACTGATGCTTTTTTGCTCATTATCAGGATATTACACATTTGTATTCTTCAGGAGTCCACATGTTAAAATATTTGTCCTTCAGACCATCAGTAGTTCATTTAGGGCCATTCTACCTCATCCATACAATAAATGCAATCACAAATTCATCAGTACATTATTTTCATTTGAGAATGCATTCAAGAAAGGTGTTTTCCTAAGTTGCTTTGGATATATTTTTCAAGGTGAAATTGACATTTCTCAAGAATTAACAGTTTTCAAACTCCTCTCCTCTACCATTTTTCCAACATTCTAAGTTTACAAAATTTAAATCAAGTAAGACTGTCTTACTCTGTGACATATCAAAGTATAATTATACATTCTGGGAGTCAGCTGAACTTTGTCCCTAATTTGCATCTTATCTTGAACAATTTATTTTCCCACTTGTCATGAAGCATATGACTGGAGTTGATCTCTTATAGACCAGTTGGCAAGAGTGAATAATTAGAAATACGGTTTCATCTACATTAGAAAGTTTTTTGTTTTTTGTTTTTTTTTCTCAATTTTGGATGCAGGCCCTGTTATATGCCTATCTAAAACTTCTTAATAGGAGTGTAAGAGATAAAACATCAAGATGAAGAAAATTAAGAACTGCCTTGGGAATTAGTAAGCCTCATAATTTTTTAAAATAAAATATTTTCATACTACATTAAGACTGATTTCAGACTGATTACTGTCACTGGATCTTTATGATATTTTCTAGTACTAAGGAAAAATCATTTATTCCCATCATGATACATAAAACATTATATTCTTTGAATAGAGGGCCTATGATTCTGGTTTTATGTTGATCCATTTAAACTTTGCTTAATAAAACAGGTTTGAAAAAATAATGCACTTCCTTGTCAAGCATAGCAGACCTGCTATTTTGAAGGAACATTAACAAGCCACTTACTGTATTCAGTAAAGTAGATGTTAGAGCTCCTTATTCATAAGTACACTTGTCCTAAATTCCAGCAGCCCAGCAATGTGCAGGATATTCCAAGGGTTTCAGAAATGTGACCAGTTATGTAACAAAATATGCCAAAGGACTCCATAATTAAAAAACTAGGCCATATGAGACATAATTAAAATGCAGCTCTTCAATGGCATTTTTTAATTATTTTAATCTCAGTAAACTACACACACACACACACACACACACACACACAAAAAGCAGAAAAACTACCAATTTGCCAGAGACTGGAGTTTCTTGTGCAGATAATTAGAAGGCAATATACTTTTTTGTTTGTTTGTTTTTCTCTGGTCATTCTATGCAACAAGCGAATTTCTATGTCACCTTTTTTTTTTTTAGTAGGAGTACCTTCCTACTGTTTCTCTGGGTCAGAATAGGGCATGATCAATACTGCAAGGGGTACAGGAAAAGGCTACAAAGTAAGAAATTCAAAAGTATAAAGCTAGCCTAGGAATATTGAGTTCCATTCACTCTGCATCCTCTGATGCATGGCAGTTACAGAGATAGTTCCCCTATTCAAAATATTAATAGTGGTGATGGGTGATGTTGACTGTGTTTGTACAGTTTTGGAAGAGTCCAGCGACTAGGAATAGCATATCTTCATGGTATACCTATCCAAGCTTTACCAATATGCCTCAAACCTATTCTTCACTCTTTTTGACTTGCCCATCACAGTACAGTATCTTGTTTGTTTGGACTGTCATTGGAAATGTAACAGTGAAGTGCCCTAATTACAACTTGAATTTTCTGGAAGATCAATGAACACAGAACAGACCAGTTTCTGTATTTTTCCTAATTCATAGAGGTTTGCCTCCCTTCCCCCATGCCCATAAATCATGAAGCTCTATGTTTACAGTTCTTTGATGAGAATGGGAAGTGTGGTCACAAGAGTATCTCAAGAATGAAAAGGAAAAAATGGTTTTCCCATATTATCATGATGTAATAGAAATACCAGTACCAAGCAGATGAGAACATAAGACTTGAACAGATCTGTTCATCTGTGATGCACAGATCTGTGCATCTTCAAGATGAATCTGACACTGTCTTCTGAATGCTCCATGGCCTTTCTAGCTCTATTCCCACATGCTTAGGCAAAATCTGTTTCTCCTAGGTAGGCTGTCCCCGCTTCTATCTTCAGCATACTTCCCTTTCATGACTGAACTCAGTCAAAGCTGATACAGCTTTTGATCTCTGAGTGAACACATAACAGCATTAGAATTCCAAATCCTTACAAGCTTACACATGCATCAGAATAAACTGAATAATATGTTAGGGCTGTTATCTTCAGAAACTTGATGCTTCTCACATTAGGAGATCATACTAAAAAAAAAAAAAAAAAAAAAAGAATTCACCCTACTTGATTTTGCAGTATTGATCAAGTGGCTGTCTTTGATATTTCACACTTTCACATACAAAAAAAAAAAAGACCCTGGCTCATCATTCACTGAAATCAACTTAAAAGAATGAAACATTTACCTACCTAAAGAATCTAGCAGAACATGAACTTTAAACAATAAAGTGTGAGGATATAGTTAGAGCAGGCAAAATGCTTTCAAGTGTTGCATAATGAAGAAAATTGCTTTACAAGCAGATTCATTTCTACAGTAAAAAAAGCAAAAGATGTCATGCCTGCTTTGTGTTATTATACTTGTAATTATTTATTACAGTAATGTCATGCCCAGAGGCACATTATAGCAACTGTTGTGCAAAAGCACAATTGAAAGATGAATCCAAGAACACGAAAGTGCATTGATGCAGAGGGGTGTTGAGAGGCAGAAGTCATGAAGGGCTATTTTTCCTTCACTTATAACCTGGTTTTCTACTGCTCAGTAATATAAAATGTTTATAGCTGTTGTACTACAGCAGAAAATGGAGTTCTCAGTTCAGGATCAAGACTCGATTGTTGTGGGTTCTATACAGACATACAAATTCTGCTTTTCCTCAGAGGTCTTAGGGTAAAGTTGATATTTCTTACAACTTTAAATCTATTCATCAAAAAGAGAGGTCCCATGCTCCCTCCTCCCCTTTCCACTGACATTCGCTTGACCCTTTCAATTCCTCCGTTAAATAACGTAACAAAACAAAAGAAAACAAAACAATACAAGAATTGAAAAGAGTTCTCCAACAGATTAGAAAAACTGAATTGACTTACTACAGGGTAAGATAAACAAAACCAGTTGAAAGAATGGAAGTAAAAGCTTCCTCCTTTCAACAGTTTTGGGGCATAAGTTCAGCTCAAGCTGCATCACATAATTTCACCTTTTAGCTGGATTTTAAAAAGTGTTTGGACAGCTGAACTAACAGGTATCAAAGCCCTAGGCTTATGTTGGAGGTTATGGTGCATCACACCCATTGTTCTGCTAGCCAGATAAATCAGTTGCTCAAAATTAAAATAGTACATTTTGTTCAAACATTTTACATACACACATACTCCCACTAAGCACTGGTCCGTAGTACACAAGATATTTTCTCAAGACAGCAAAGACTCTCATACCAGAGTTATACTGCAGGTTTTGCTTTAAACACAATATCTGTCCAGAAGATGTACGAGCAGGACAAAAGGTATGCTATGTTCAAAAATTTGTCCATGGACCAGTCTTTGAGAATAATCTAAACCTCTTAATCAGATTTACTTCACATTAGTCTGGTAATGTGAATTCAGGTATCTTGTACAGAAATTGAGCAGAACTGATGTTGAGATTACATGGGTTCAAAATCATAGCAGTCAAAGCACAGGAGAAGAAACAAAGTGTGTGTACTCTCACTACTGAGAAAAAAAGCACTCGCACATGAATTTAACTGTGGAAATCAAATCCTCAGGCACCTACCTTTCAACAGCTGAAGATGTAGCTGCTGCTAAGTGTTATTCTCCCTGTTTCTATCACATCTGGAAGATGACCTTAAAAATTAGCTGTGCATTTTCAGTATCAACCTGTGGAAAACAAACAAAAAGAAACTATAAACCTAACTTCATTTTATAGAGTATTAATGCAAGCCACAAGCAGTACTATCATTTAGAGGGGCTGGAAGAACAGAATTTGAGCCTGGACAACTACCGCAAAAGAACCCATATATGCATGTACAGTCTGAATATGGAATATATGGTACCATACTGACACTTAAGCTGTCTGCAGAAATCTGGATTGCCCTTTGTAGTCAAACCTCAATATTTCAGCAAGATAGATGGAATCTGTTGACAACCTGAGTTCAGGCTGCTCCTGTAACAATGCTGTGGTGGCATTTAAACTATAAGCACTACATCTTTGCAATAACCCTAATGGCTTTGTCTTGGAAAAATAATCTGGATGATAACAATAGCTGGTAAGAAATGAACATAACTTTAAAAGAAAGTCCCCCCTCCCCCACCCCACCCCTGAACAACAAAAACAAAATCCAAAACAACAATAACATCGAAGATGAACATCAATTAAAGAGTTACAGAAAGACATGAAAAAAATAAAAAAAGAAGAGTCAGCTCGAAAAGAAGTATGAAAGAAATGTGAAAAATTGTGTTAGTGAGAAGAGAGAAATGCATACAGAACAGTTTAGTGCTGCCAGAAGCCTGCCTGGGGCATCACAGCCTTCACCCAAGCTGGACAGTGCAATCATCCCATCTGCAGATGTGAGGATCCTGCACCAGCTCCTGAAGTGACAGTGTGGGATGCAGCATGTGGGGATCCACACTAGGGGGCTGGGGCTAGGGAGGAGGGGAGGTACTCATACTCTTGTGAGGCTTCATCATCTGCATGCACACGAGTGAGTAGTAGGGAGCTGGCTGCACAGGGTTGCATAACACCAGAGCACCCCATTTCCAATGCAAGTGTGTGCCAGCAGAGGACCCTGGAGTACCATGAGAGGGAGTCTATTGGTAACATACTGTATGGGTGTGTACACGTGTGTCTGTGTGAATGCGTCCATGTAATTAAGACCTTGAGAAATTAGTAAAAGGAAAGTGCTCACAAATTTGTGGTCATTCATCAACATTTTTAAGTGTCTATTTTTTCGCATTATCTGTTGTATTGTTGGCATTGATTCTGAATGTACAGTACCATGATTGCTAGTTAATCAAGTGTTGCTAAAAAAAAAATAATAAGCCAAGAAGAACAATGACAACAGCAAAAGCCAATAAACAACTTTTAACCCTCTTTGGTCGTGTGTTCGATCATTTCTTGGGGTTAACTATTTTGTTTGAAAAAGTTGGTTTTGAAGAAACTGCCTTTTTTTTTTTTGTAATTTATACATAAAGTACTTAAGATTTTAGAACAGTATAGAAGTGACCTTTCCATTAAATAAGGACACTGACAAACAGGTATTGCTCCTACTTATAATTCCTCATTTGGACTAATGTCACTAAGGTTATAGCAGCGAGCAGAAAAGACGACGACTGACCCTGTTATTCAGACTGCGTATTTACAATAATTTGCCTGGATAACACACAACAGCTATCTAAAGTTAGAAGCTAAAAACACATTATCAGCAAGCTCATACAATTTCTGCAGCCTCGTCAAAGCTAATGCATCTTAAGTATTAATTACTAAGTATAAGCAGCAATTGGCTCATCTAGACTCCAGTGAATTGAGACTTTGTAAAAAGCTGTAAGACACCATTGCTATGTTACCCTAAGGTACTAAACTTGAGCAGCAACTTCCTAGGTTATGATGAAAGGCCATTATCTTTCAGGAGATTAACCTCCATTTGTTAGCTGAGCAATTCCCTGATCTCATAATTGTACTATTTTAAAGCAGTCATGTTTTTTCTGTTATCACTGACGCCTTTAGTAACTGTTTTGCAAACTTGTCAGAATCCAACCTCATACAGTTTACTCACAACATAGCGACTGGCTAACTTGATAATGTGTTAGGGTTTAACTCCAGCAGGCACTAAGTACACAGCCACCCACTCACTCTCCACAGGTGAGATGGGGAAGAGAATCAGAAAGGTTAAAGCATGAGTACTCATGGACTGAGATAAAGACTAGGTAAAGCAAAAGCTGTGTGCACACGCAAGTTAAAACAAGGAATTCATTTTTTACTTCCCATCTGCAGACAGGTGTTCAGCCACTTCCAGCATAACAGTTTCTCGGAAGACAAACACCATCACTCCAAATGCCCCCTCCCCCCCCCCCCCCCCCCCCCCGCCCACTGTTATTGCTGAGCATGACTCCATATAGTATGGGATATCACTTTGCTCAGCCTGGACCAGCTGTCCTGTCTGTGTCCCCTCCCAGCTCCTGTGCATCCCCAGCCTCCTTGCTGGGGGGGCAGCACCAGAAGCTGAAAAGTCCTTGACTCTGTGTAAGTGCTGCTCTGCAACAGCTGAAGACACCAGTGTGTTACCACAATTTTTGTCAAAACTCCCAAACACAGCATTCTACAAGCCTTTATTGAAGAAAATTAACCCTATCCTAGCCAAAACCATGACATAATGCAATTTTGGTCATTTGGGTTCACTAAACCAGGACCTTCCATACTGAAGTCAAGGTCACACATCTGGTACCTTCAGATAATGTTATATATATATATATATATATATATATAATTATAAAAATCCAAAGTATGTTGCTTCTTCAAAGTCCACTTGTTCAACTAAGGCAGCCAACTTCTAATAAAGTCAGAAACCTTGTGTGCTAGAAACCTACCTTCCTTAGATATTCAGAGGTTGATATTGCCTGTTTTTAAGACCTTTACATGAAATTTGCTTTTTAGATAGAAAGCTTTCTAGAAGGTCAGATAGCCCATTACTCAGGAGTACCATTTCAGCATGAGATAGAATGCAGGTCTGCAGTACAGGTTTTCCAAATCAGATCTTCTGCTTGCACAGTGGCCATTTAACCATGTTTCCCCACGAACATTAGGTTCTAATAGAATAGCTGGTTAGCAAGTATTTCTCATCTTGTGCATGAATTTGGTTGCTAGCAGTTTGAATTTAGGGCAGAAGTGGCACTTAAGTTGTTTAAACCACAGATGTAGCCATTGAGCACAGACAGCTATATCCTTTGATCTGTTTTAGATTTTCCATACAAATGCAAGTTACATCAAAATTTCAGTTGTTACTCAGCAGACAAGTGATGCTCAAAGGGAAAACATGGCTAAACCTGCTTTGGAAGGTAAGTCTATCTTTCTAGAGGGTTTCCACACTGAAGTCTGAAAATTATCTCAATACCAAATTATCTCAATACCAATTTATTATCTAGTTATTTAGCAAGAATATATACAGTTCTCTTCAGTGTTTTCAAAAATGACTTGGATACGACTTGAAAGTATACTAGATTTGTGGATGACACTAAACTAGGAGGAGCTGTTGACTCCCACAAGGGTTAAGAGGCCTTGTAAAGATCTTGACAAATCAGAGAGCTGAGTGATCACCAGTTGTATGATGTTTAACAAGAGCAAGTGCTGGATTCTACACCTGGGATGGGGCAACACAGGTTATACATACAGACTGGGGGATGAGAGGCTGGACAGCAGTGCTTCAAAAAGGGATTGGAGGCGGTGTGTGTGTGTGTATGTGCACGTGTAAGCTGATTAACAGCAAGTTGAATGAGTCAACAGCATTCCCTAGCAGCCAAAAGCGCCAGGCATATGCCAGGGTACATCAGGCACAGCATTGCTAGCTGGTCAAGGGAAGTGATTGTCTCACTTTGCTCTGCTCTGGTGTGGTCTCTCCTCTAGTACTGCATGCAGTTTTGGGCACCATAATAGGAGAAAGACATAGAACTACTAGAGAGTGTCCAAAGGAGGGCTACAAAGATAGCAAACAGTCTAGAGGGGAAGACATACGATGAGCAGCTGAGGTCCCTTAGTTTGTTCATCCCAAAGCAGAGCAGGCTGAGGGGAGGCCTCTTGGCGGCCTGCAGCTTCCTCAGGAGGGGAGCAGAGGGGCAGTCGCTGAGCTCTGCTCTCTGGGGACAGCGACAGGACCCGAGGGAAAGGCATGGAGCTGGGACAGGGGAGGGTCAAGCTGAGTGTTAGGAAAAGGTTCTTCACCCAGAGGGTGGTTGGGCATTGGGACAGGCTCCTCAGGGCAGCAGTCACAGCACTGAGCCTGCCAGAGCTCAAGAAGCATTTGGACAGCACTATCAGACACATGGTCTGATTTTTAGGTGGTCCTGTGTAGAGCCAGGAGTTGGACTCCATGATCCTTATGGGTCCCTTCCAACTCAAAATATTCTATGAATCTATGATAAAACTTAAGGAAAATTAAGCCATCTTAGTTAAGGGTTTCTCAGTAACATTTTAAATGCATATGTACATCAGTTAATTTCAGAAACTATTCTGATTAGAACTGTTCTTTCTATATTGAAAGAGATAGCACCAGCTTTGAAGATATTGAAATCAAAAACAAGAGTCCAACAAACACAGGAGGCTTTGTTTACCAACTTTAGGCTCTTGAGTAACTGTTGGGAACATGCTCCAAAAGAATAGCACATGTTTAAAGAGAATTATGATAACCATTTGTTCAGCAAAATCAGTTTTCATTTATGCAGCTTAAATATGGCAGACTGAGTCAAGAGAATCATGATCCCATCCACAATATGCTGGATTTCAATAGAAAAATAATAATTCTTTGGAAAAGGCATTCCATAAATCAAACAGGATTACTATAGTAGCTTTTGTTTCCTTCAAGACAATGGCTAAGGCACACTCCCATCTACTAGAGAAACAGAATGGATGCCCGAAAAGCAGCAACTGCCTTACACCTTAGGCATCATTTTTCTCCTCAACTATCTAGTCCCAAAACAGTTCTCCAGTAAGGTGCTCTGACTTACTCAGTTGAAATTTGCAAAACTGGACGTTCATCATGAGATAAAACAATCACTTTCTCAACTGCTCTACCCACTAGAATAGTATCAGCTTTTTGTCTCCTTCTGTATATGGGACTGTGTTGGGTCTGTCTGAGCTGGAGTCACCTTTTCCCTGCAGCAGCCCACACAGTGCTGTACTCTGCACTCGTAGCTGGAACAGCACTGATATCACTCCAGTGTTGTGTCTATTGCTGCATAGTGCTGGCACAGCATCAGGACTCCTTCTGAGCCCCCAAGAGCCAGCAGGCTGGGGGTGGGCAAGTGATGGGGAGGGGACACTGCCGGGGCAGCTGACCTAAACCAACCAAAGGGATATTCCATAACACCTGATGTTACACTCAGCAATAAAAGGGGGGGCTCTCGTGGGGAAGGGGGCTGTTCCTCCTGAAAAACCACTACGCATTTTGAGGTCCTGCTTCCCAGGATGTGGCCGAACACCGCTCGTTGATGGGAAGTAGAGAATAATTTTTTTTTCCCCTCTCTCTGTGCTTCCGCGCGGACTGATTGTTTCTTTTGTTTCTTTTTTTCCTCCCCATTCCCTTTCCCTTTAATTAAACCTTTCTCATCTCAAACCTCGAGTTCTCTGTATTGTATTTTCTCCCCCTTCCTCTTTGAGGAAAGGGGGAGTGAGACAGCGGTTGTGGTGGAGCTCGGCTGCCCACCTGAGTAAAACCACCACAAGGACAGAAGAGAAAACTGATCTTCTTTGGAAGAAAAGAAACAGAAAAATCCTCCCTGGAGTCTCTTATACATTGAAGAGAGTACTCTTTTACAAACTAATAAACGTCTATTAAAATACTGTCACTAAGGATCAAACAGAATTAGAGTTACTAAGTCCTGTGGAAGTGCTCAGACTAGGAATTCCTTGAATACTTGTCTCAGATTCTCTGATAGAGAACAGCTGTCAGTACCAACTTGCTTGGGTGCCAAAATGCAGTCAGACAAAATATCTGTTCCTGCAGTCTAGTTCCCACTTCAAACATCTATGTTTCTTCATATATTGTATTCAGACAGCATAAGCAACTTCAACATTAATAGGAGAATAGTTGCATTGTATTTGTTTTTACAAACAACTGAAGCATTTAAACAGGACCATTTTCTCTGGAGTTACTCTACATAGGAGTTGCATGCACACCAACAGTAACTGTTATTTACTAGTAAACAGATTTTCTTTTTGTGCTTGACTTAGCCACTACACTACAAAACATTAACTGAGGTTCACAACCCTCTCAGTTTTATATTTGTTTATGCAAAGCTATCACTTCAGAAAAAGGGGAAAAAAAAGTTATTTGTTGTGTATCTTAAACAAGTTTGGGTTTGATTCCCCCTTCCCCCCCCTTTTTTTTTTATGAAGGCACAAAACTCTGATTTGTTTCCCCAGCACATGTTCAAACCAGTAGATTATTAAATAAAAACTAGTCAGATATACCATGACACAGAATCCAGTAATCTATGATAAGTTCAAGTAATTCATTTGTTTATACTAGGTATGACTTCTGTTGAAACCTTCCTAGGACCCAGACAACAAGGAAACCAGAACCAAACTATCTCAATCACCACACAGGAGGAAAACAGAGAACTACTTAAGAGCTCAGGTTAACCCAGGAAATTAGGCAACAGATTTAGTTTGTATTTCTTGCAAATTTAAGTACTTAGATGACAGCTTTCTCCCTATTTTAATAAAAATAAAAAAAATTATGCAACAGTGAAAGCAGATAGTAGACTCTCAAAAACACATAATTACCTTTTGAGTTGCCATGCCAACCCAATAAATACATCAACACAAAATAAGTCCTTTGTAGATACACAATAAAAGCAGTAAATTTCACAGTTTCATTACAACAGACTTTGCCCTGAACAATCTACACCTCCACCTTTGCCTCCTTCCTTTAGGGTAGCTAAGCCCATTGGCACATACCTCAGCTGCTTTAGCACTAAATATCTGAATTTAAAAATTTATTTCAAATTTATTGAAATAAATACTTCAATAAGTATTGAAAACCTGCCTCTGCGCCCTTGCCTCCTCCTCCTCCCTCTCCCCCACCCCCCCCCAAAAAAAAAAAAAAAAAAAAACAGTAAAAGAGAAATAAAGATCTGAAATGGGGCTGCCATGAATGCAACTCTGCAAACTGATCTGCACTCGCTAAAATTATGAAGCTATACAACTACAGCAATTAAGTTTATGTGCTGTGTTTGAAAGTCTTTTACTTGGAGAATTCTTGGATGGAAATAAAACGTATATTACCTAGAAACCTAGTTAAGTATTTTGAATGTTCCAAATTATCTGAAATGTGAATTCAGAATACACTGCAAGACAATGAAAGTATGCAGAAAGTATTTGAAGTTATTTAAGGAAAAATGAGAGAAAAATTACTAGTTCATTTTCAGCGGGAGTTAGATTCTTAAGCTATTTAGGCACTTCTAGTTTCGAACTCCAGTTCAGGTGCCTAAATGGCACACTTGAATATCTCTGAAAATATGACACCAAGTCATGTATGGATCCCATTGGATCAGGATTTTACCTTTTTCATTGCTATTATTTGACTCCATCACTGAAATGTGCATTGATATGAAGTATATGAAACACCTCTTAATAGAACTAACAGGGAAGGCTTTTCTGATTTAATATGAACATATTGAGTAGAGGAAAAATAATAAAAAAAAAATATACACATCTTTCAGACTGAAAAAAATCCCCCTCCCAAGCAAAAACACCCATAATTAGTGGGGAAAAACACACACACACAAAACCTTTAATTAACTAAAATTGTTGAAGATTTATATATATATATTTTTAAATTATCTTCAAATTCTAATGCTACTTAATAGTGCATTTGAATCACTTAATCATTTGCCATTTACCATGCTGGTTTTTAACTCTGTAATAAAGAAGCAAAAGAGTAGGTTGCAAGAAACAGTACAAATGACAAGAATGTGACAAGCAATTTTTGATGGCATGAGACATACTGCATATGAAAATATTCATTATGCAGGGAAAAGATTTGACATCATTACCAATGATAGGAATGAATCGCAGATAGTTGGGCTCATGGCAGAACACCAGAGACACTAAAAGAATTTACATAGTTAGCTCATAATCTGATAATTTTAATCTTGCAGAGGTCTTAGGGAAGGCACTGATCTGAGTTAATTGAGAACGACAGCAGGGCTGAACCCTATTGTTTCATTTTTCTGGAAGAATGTTTTATCCTGCAAAGTATCTAATTTAAATCTAAATAGTAGAATGCTTTCTCTTCTCCTTGCCCATGTTTCAGTGTAAAGACATTATTGAATCCTTTGAGAAACTGTATATGAACACCAAACATCTATTCTCTTGATACAAATTTAGTGTACGAGTCAGTGGAACCTTCCTGTATTCATGATTCAGTAGTTTAAGGATATTCCTAAACTATTCTGTTCATGACCTCTCCTTGATATTAATCTCAGCTGCAGGACATTGGCTTGCAAGTCAAATTCGAATCCATGGCTGGTGCACTAGGCATTTCTCTGATCTAAGACCTAGCAGTTACAGTCTGAAAAACTGTAAAACAGCTTCAACTACCTCTGATCCATACCTGGCAGTGTTTATGCTGCTAGTGCCTTTCTGGACAAAGTCAAATGTATTAGTTTACAATGTGTTTGGTGGTTTCAGTTAATCTGGTAGGGTTTGCACTTAAATAGAACAGAAGCTCAACCACAGTCAATTACCTGATCTCAAATGGGAACTGTGACTGCAGTTAAGAGGAATAAGGACATGCTTTCTGAACTGCCTCTGCTCTGCAAGTAGCAGGGATAGATCCTTCACCTCCTTTCTTTGCATCCATGTGGCAAATGTTTGCACACATTCCCCAGAAATCTTAATTTTGGTAGTGTCGTGAGCTACCCTAAATTAGTGCATTTGTTCTCTCAGCCTGTAGCAGACATTCACTGTATCAAGTCATTAAGATGTGTTATTAGAACTGAGGAGAGGTGTGATTTCAGACTGTTCTGTAGTGATCTGTGAGCCATTTCTAAGTAAACTTGTGGGCAAAAAAATACTTATTACTTAGATAGTATTTTATATTACAGTTTTGAGGTACCTCGTTTTTGTCACATTGAGGAGCCCAACCACCTGACACAGGATTTTAGATAAGGCAACAACTGCCTAAAGGTAAGTATTATGACTCCATCCTCTACTGCATCTAGCCCTTTCTATTAGTTTTATTGCAGTGGCTAGATAGCATTTATATTTGAAAACATAAGACATATAGAGTAACATATTGATGTTCAATCACAAGTGTTTTTCCTTACGATGACCTGACATGAAATCATGCCTCTTAGCATGAACTGCAAGATATTCAACTTCTTTAACATGATAAGGTAAATCTTTTATTATAATTTCTCTTCCCTTTTAGTTGGTGAAAACTTAATTGCTAAATTCAGGATGACAAGGAAGTCATTTGTTTCAGTGCCGAGAGAACAATTTCCTTGCATTCTTTTTAATTACACAGTAGTCATTACTGTTTTGCTTAAAAGCTTTCATAACTGAGATTATTGTGGTAAGAGCACATTACTACTACGACTTGTTACTCAGTGACTGCTAGAAGAGAGCCCATGTAACATCAGAGGATATCTGCAATGTTTTTATACAATTCATAACCATGTCTACATATTTACTTCCTTTTCAAGTTAAATTATTTAAATCATGTTTTTCTCAACATATGACAGATTACATATATATATTAAGTTTTTTTTTTTGAAAGACTAGGGGCTTTACATAAAATGCATAAAAGTATCTACATGTTTTTAAAGCCAGCCCTGGAGCTGCTGTAGTATTGTTGATATCCATCTTCTAAACATTTATAGTAAGAGATGAATTTTTGTCTCACCCTTAGGTGGTATCTGAATAGGTCTGAATTCCACTAGATAAAGCCACTGCTAACTTTATTGCTGCGGAACAGGAGAGCCTACTAGTCCATAACAGTGAAAAAAGTAAGTTGCAAGGACAAGAGGAAGTAAAGTAGAAATTGTCAGGAGCTCTCAAATCTTGTTGACAACAGAGACATTTCCATGTTCCCAGGTCCAGCTAACAAGGAGTTAGACTACTCAATAGGCACACATAAAGGCAACATATATATGTACCCCATGGGCAGCGGCTCTCATCAACCTGCTCCTTTGTGGTTCCCTCTTCATGGGCTGCAGCTCCAGCCCAGAGGCTGCTCTTGCAGGGGTTCTCCACAGGCTACAACCTCCTCCAGGTTACATCTACCTGCTCCATCAGGGGCCCCTCCACAGGCTGCAGTATGGAGATCTGCTCTATGGTGGTACACCATGGGCTGCAGGGAGACAGCCTGCTCCACCAGGGGCCTCTCCACAGGCCGCAGGGGAGCTTCTGTTCCACTGCCAGGAGGGCAGGAGGTGCTCCATCTTCACTGATCTTGGTGTCTGCCCAGCTGTTTCTCACCCATCTCTCTCCCTGCTGCTGTTGAAAAGCAGTTTTTTCTTCTTTCTTAAATATGAATACATTCTTCATATTCCACTTACTGCCTCAGCTCTGGCTAGCAGAGGGCCCCTTATCTAACATGGGGCAGCTTCTGGATTCCAGAAGCCACCCCTGTAGCCCCCTGCTACCAAAGCCTTGCCACGTAAACCCACTACAATGAGTTAAGGACTTTTTTTTTTTTTTTTTTGGAATACATAAGCATTTGAGTATGCTGCTCCAGAAAGTTTACATCTAAAGAAGACATCACAATTGTAATATCAAATGGAGCTTAAAAATGTATCTGTGGTTACTAAAAACGGAGTGTGGGGGAAAAAGTACTGGAAAGGTTATCAATGGAAGTGATGTTTCCCTCTGCTCCTCCTTTCCAAGCAGAGGAAAAATACATAGACTGATGCCAGAATCACTGAGAAGGCAGTATATATTGGGAATGACAGAGCCAAAATACTAGTATCTCAACTTTTACATCCCAAACAAGTTCGAGAAGTAGAGATCTATTCTGTTTAAAGATGCTCCGAGCTTGGCTAAATTTGGAATTCCCAGTAAGACTTGTTTCTGTCATTTACAAATGAAAAGCCTTTTCAAACCTTCCTTGCTTCTGTCATGCTGCATAGTCTGGCTGTCACTCTTGCCCTGGATTACATTGTTGAAAGCAAATCTGTGTCATTGACCTTACCAGCAAGGTTGAATATGCCGTGGAATGTCATCCCAGGGGACATCATTTGGAAGTTCTCTGTGACACTTGTCACTGACACAGTAACTATGAGGTAGTGATGATAAATTGTCAGAATTAATGAATATTGAAATATGTTCCAAAAGACGTTTTGTACTAAGGGCTGCAAAAAGGGTTAACAGATAAGTAAGCCAATTAATGCTACCTCATGTACGTAATACAGAAAAAATAGTTTCAGAAAGTAGTGGAATGGTTTTGGCTTGCCATTTGGAAAGCTCATCTATCAACTTTGGTGAAGGACTCTAAACACCTAGATGTTATAAAAAATGCAGGCCAACAGTATACACAGCCAAATAAGAGTTTAGGGATCTAACCTGAGGTATCTATTTGGGGGTTATAAGTTTCTCTTTCATATCAAGTCAGAAAAACATTTTGCTAAATAGGGGCTTTATTAAAGTATTCCACGAGTAAGTCAGATGGGGGCAAGTATAGTACTATAAATTATTAACAATCAATGTTTAGTACTAATTCTCACAGGTAATGTGTTTTTACTGTACAAAATATGGCAATACTATATTATCAGAAGGATAAGGATAAAATTAAGAAATTAGTAACTCAGAGCTTTACCACATTGGATTTTATTCTTCCCATTCTCTAATTGATGTAATTAATAACTTCATAGAAGAATGTTATTTTTAGGAAGTTTTAAATGAGAAAATTTGCATCAGGGAGTATACTACTTACAAATATATCAACATTAAAACCTGAAGTAGAACTTGGAGAGAGAACAGAACATTAAGACCATCAGTAGCAATGCAGAGAAGGGATAAAGTAAAAAATTAAGTCTAAATTGTATAAGGTCTTCAAGATAGAGATCCCATATCTATTGCATTGTGGAAAAGGGCATCAGTACCTGGACTCTTCATTGATGTGTAAAAGAAGAAATGAGAGATGAAGAAGATAATTTTAGGAGCTGTGATTTGAATAGATTAAAGAGCTAAGATTAGCATTAGAGAGACTATGAAGCAGTTGTAATCAAGGTAAAAGGTAAAAGTTAATCTGCTACAGATGCAGCTAGCAATGGTATGTGGCACTAAGTATTTCAGTAAATTATTCAGCATGCAAGGTTGAAGATTTTACAGTAACTTATATTTAAAGACAGTTATTCACTTCCATTACTTCACTTATTATTCATGGGGTTATTGGAGAAAGGCATCAATGTTAATCAACATATAACTGATTCACCTTGTATGTATATTGCAAAGGAATCATGAGCACCTGTAAAAGTAGAATTAATGCAGGGCAAACAAATAAACAAACAAACAAAAAAAATAGAGTACTTCCGTATAACAAAATGACAGTGTGATTACAATGCACGTTTAATGACAAGTGCCAGCTTGATTTAGCTCATCCTATCAATGGAGTCATCTGCTTAAGTGTCTGCTAACAACCCCAACCCTACCACAAAGTCACTTGACCATTTTAAAGACCACCCTACTCCATTCATGTCATGTTGCCTCTTTATTAGCTAAACTTAAGCTCATGTAGTTTTGTTACTTTTTTCTTTCTTATTTTTTTCCTGAATCGTACTGAATAAGCTTTCAGTACATTTTATTTAATGATGTTCATTTCAGTGAAAGAATCATTGACTGAAGTCACAGACTGTTTATATTGCTGACACATGCACTAAATGTACTGTGATTACACACTGACCTACAGTGACTGAAAGACATTGGTAAAAGGGACTACTTTTCTAGCAGGTGTGCACTGCAGCTGATCTCTGTGACTCTGCCCATCCCCTCCTTACTATGTGGTTGGAAGAGGTCTGAGTAACCATCTGTTTTGCTAAATTCCTTCAGACCAAACCAACAATGCTAGCAGCAGTTTTAACAGTTACAAAATGAACACAATATTTATTGGTAATACATTTATAATGCACACTGTCCTGACAAAATCTTTCTTGTTCATTATGTCACAAATACTAAAATGCTTTTCCCTTCCTAAGGTGTTTTATTATATTCAATAAAAATAGGTTAGACTTATCCATGAAACTATTTATTGCTGTTTAAAATCACAAGATGAATCTTCATTGCTTACATTCTGAAAAGGCTAGCCTTTAATATAAACAAAACTGAGAGAATTTGTGTTTTGAATAGTCAGGTTCAAAAAAACTTTCAGTATGCTTCCTAACATCGTCACATTTAATTGCACTAAATTAGATAAGGCTCAGGTTTGATACCAGCTAATAGAATATAAGTAAAATGCTTTTTATATATTGCTTTAACTGCAGTTTTCTTTTAGTAGGGCATATGCTTTTGGTAGTATATTTGGAACTTGGGATCAGATGCAATATCAAATATTTTACTGGCAGCATGATACTGACATGGATGAAAAACCATGCTTTGTACAAGTGTAGAAAGCCTTTCTAACATGTGGCTCAAACAGAACAAATGCAGTCTTATAATGGTGTCTGTAAAGCCTCTTCTTCACTTGTAAGCAAAACTATGTCGGTAAAGGACTGAATCTCTTGCCACTCTTAGCTGCCCAAAGCTACAAACAGGCAACTCTGCTGCTGCTGATATACCAGTCCTAGTTATCTATCCCTTTTCCATTAGCTGGAGCTCACTCCTTTCCACAGCTTAGCTTATGAAGTGTTTCTGGCAAATTGTTTCTAATCCACATTCAGAAGAAAGTCAGTCAAATTTTCAGATGATACAGAGAAAAAAAAAATCACACACACACCAGACTGCTTATAACAGAGACCACCACAGAATTGCTACCATCAGGTTAGCAATTGAGCTTAAGCAGCGTGTATGTAGGTCTCAACTATCTTGTCTCAGAAGTAGTCCCAAGTCATCTAAAATTTAGGTGAGCTTTCTGACAGTGGCACAGACTCCAACACAGAAGGGATTAGGAACAATCATCAACACAGCTAGATGTGAAAGAGGGTACCTGCCTGCAGCCTCAAGCCAACTATTTAAATTGCTTGTGCTTACCTGGGTGATTTTGTCTGAAGTGGATGAGGGATCACTCACAGGAACCACTCTGCTGGAGGTTACTGCCCTCCCAGTTCTGCTGGCAAAAGGGTAATAATGAGCAGCTGGAGGGCATAACTGTAACAGGGGTCTTCCATCTGCATGCCAATAGTATCATGATGTCTGCCTACAATCTGTTTGACATAACTATGCTAGCTTTAGTTTATAATGTAGACCTAGGTTAATTAAAGTTGCTTTCTAAGTTCTTCTGTATATAAATCCTTAACTGTTTGTGCTTGAATCTGTATTTTCATATATCCATGTTTCCAGGTGAATGTTCCTTAATATTAGTACAGATTTTAATAAATAATAATATAACAAATATTATATAAATAAATACAATAATATAATAAATAATAATATAGTATAATTTCTCATAATATAGACGATATAGATAATTTCTCATAATCTAGATAAAAGCACATATTATTGTGGCATTTCTCCTAAGATGTTTCTCCATTACTGTAGGACTTTGATCCTATCAATAACAAGTACTAAGACAAGGAAGAGATAGAAAAAGGCTGAAGAGAAACATGCAGTTGTCATTGCAAGATTTATTCAGCTTTCCTACAAGAAAGTGAGTAAAATATCTCTGATTGTATATAAACTAATTGAAAAGTAAATTTGATAGGAAAAGCATACCTAATGACCATGGACAACCCACAGCACAGTAATCAATTGCTTGTTTGTTGAGATTCTGAGAGCTTATGAATGTCTTTGGCATTCATTTTCATTTGGTGGTAGGCAGCCAGAGTAAAACACTTAGTTTGTCATTTCAAGGTACAGCTGAATGATGTGTCTCCAGCTACATGGTAAGTTCATCTCGACACACACAAAGGAGCAGAGTGGAAAAATGGCACGTGGGGGAGCCCAAATAATACTGAAGACCCAGCTGTTCCCAGGCCTATCATGGGAGAGTGATAAACCCATAAAAAAGGTCATTTCCACAAACATGAAAGAACAATAACTTGCAGAGGAAACTTCACAAACAAGCTGGAGAAACGCACGTCCTTCACTTTTCCTCCCTTGGCTATCTCAAGAGACTGTCAGTTTCAGTGTTCAGCTATGACACCTCTCAGATGAGTCAAGGGGAGCAACTCTGTGGTTCGCATCTCAGACTGAGGGGAAGCGCATTTGGGGATTATACAAAACAATGGGATGTTTAGGGAAGGACCAAAGGTGAGGAAAGGGTGATTTAAGTGTTTTGGGGAGGAAAAAGCATGGAAAATAGAGGGAGAAGGGGATAAGAGTCTTGTTGCTTGTAAACAGTGCTGGTCAGTATATATGCCTAGCCATGTCTTACACACGCTATCACCACACTCTGTCTTGTCTTTCCATAAAACTCTGCTTCTGAATATTTTCTTGGATAAGGGGACTCTTGTGTATGAATGTATTTATACAGAGGTCTAAATTCCAGTGACTTGAGTAAAACCACAGGCCAGAGAGAGCCTGTGTGTCTGGGTTGCCAGCAATGGTAGTGAGTGAGTGTACACAAGTTAGTGCTTGAGCAAGTATCAAGTCAGCCTAGCCAGGGCTTAACTCCCTTGGCACCAGGTATTCATATGTGTGTGTCTGTGGTTGAGGCAGCTGAAGGAGCCGGTTACTGGAGAGACCAGGGGAGTCCTGGCCAGCTGCTGGAGATACTGTGGGCTGTGGAAGTTGGTTGGGAGACCCATTTGTGTGCATGCATATCTACATGGAAGACAATGGAGGAGAGCACTAGTGCCTATAGTGCTGCTTACTGCATTACTGCTTACTGTACATGTAAGTCTCAACACAGGCAGTTGGAGTAGAGTTGTGGCTTTGCAGGTGACATACCCAGGTGTGAGCAACTGAGAAGACTGGGATCCAGGAGCAGCTATTGTGAAGGCTGTTAGAGTCCAGCTGCTGGAGGGATCCATGTTATATACATGTATGTATTCTCACTATTGGATCTTTATCCTGATCAGCGACACAAGGGAACAGGATGAGGCTGTTTGTACTGTTTGTATTTTTGCAAGTACTGCATGTGACTGTATGCACATGCAGACAGTGTGGCTTGCTGTGTATGCATGCGAATGTATATTGTATGTGTGTGTTTATGGGTGTGTCTATTGGGAATACATGCTCCTGGTTGAACCTAGGGGCATGCAGCTGTGGCAGCCTTGCCTCTTGGTGTCAGATTTGGCAACTCCCTAATATCTGTAGTAAGTGGCATATCAAGTCTTTGAGATTTAGATAAGTTGAAATTGACTTATCTGCATAAGGATTACATATGCTATTTTAAATGCATTTATTAATTTTTGGGGGAGGACGTCATTTCTTTTTCTACATAAAATGATTTTATTACCTATCTACTTTTAGTAAAATATTTCTTGCACAGAATGTTCTTAACTAAACAACTAAACCACATAATTTGTTGGACCTGCTTTTGCAGAAGTAGGCCCAGACATGAGAAATTTTAGTGGCAGTAATAAGGTGCTTCCAAAAAATGTCACAGAGATTGATAGTAATGAAGGGACTGACAAACAAGATAAGGATGGTATCACTTGCAGTGCTCCCAGTCTTACTGTCTCTGGAAGACCCCTTGTCTTCAGAATTATTATTACTGCAAATGATGCTGCTATAGAAAATTAAGGTACACCTGAAATCAGGCACTGATCTTAAATGGTTTCCCTGGATTCTTGATCTGAGTCCACATTTTCTTGGACTGTAACCAAACAAGATATAATGTGCATGTGTGTCTGAGAGCACATAATAATAACTCTTTCAAGGTGAAAACAAACAAAAAAATTATTCATATACATTTATTAAGACTTATAATTTCCTCTTGAATAGGGGGAAAATGTATTTTTGCTTCAGCAAACCTTAAAATTCTTCTGTCAGTCTTAAAATAATCTAACAGCTGGCTGCGTCTTCTAAATTGCAGGCATAATTGTATTATTTTAAGGTCAATTATCATGTTAAAGCATTTTCACTTGGCTTAGAAATTGTTATCTAACTATGACTTTTTCTTTTTTTTCAAACCTTGAAATATTTAAATGTGATTAAATTGATTTAATATATGATATTCCCACCTGCATGTCATTTCTGATGTACATCTGCCACACACAAAATTAAAAGATAAGTAACATGATTACAATCAAATTAGTGAGCCTGTGCAAGTAAATGAGATTGCAAATCTAGATGAGTGAAAACTGAACTTCCTAGCGAGACCACTTTGCATCGCATTAGCTTAAAATGAATTTTCAACTTTCATATATTGACTAGAAAATCCAGGCTTTGTAACCATACTTTACATGTGCAGAAAACTTTCCCTTTGCTGTGGGGCAGATTACAAGTTATTTCTTGCCAGAACTTTTCACCTGGTATTTATTTTAAAAAAATGAATAACTCATCCTGATTAATTATTTATCAAAGCAGAAGAACCAGGCTTTTAGGGCACAGAACTGATTCAAGAAGAGCAATGGAAGGTGAAGAATATATATATATATATATTTATTTTTTTTTCCACAGTGTTTGGGGACAAGGGTTAAATAGAAGAATCAATATTTTACTGAAAATGTATCGTGTGTATTATCAAAAAATTATGTGTGCTCAAAAAAATGCAGTTGCATCAGGGTGCAGTAAAATAAGGGATAATAAAGTATATAAAGTATATATGACACACACATGGATTTTAGGTCAGAGGTTGGACTCGATGATGTTGAGGTCTCTTCCAACCTAGACAATTCTGTGATATATATACACACACACATTCATAAAATACATTTTCGTATGAAAACACTCCATAACCTAAGGGAATAGCTTAAGTTTGTGGTCCTGCAGAAGAGGTTGCTTTTAACCTTAGACACCTTGATTTTCAGCAAAAATATATATTCTGATTGTTTTCAGATTTGAGTACAAAAATAATGTGCATCTGTACATGTAGCAGTTTTAGGTACTGCTGTTCAGGTCAGTTTATATTCTGTGTTAAATAAGCCTGGTTGTGCTGCAGTGCCACTGAATTTTGACACTAGTAACTAGCAAATTAGCCTGGAATTCTGACAAAGGAATTCCTGGGGATTTCAAAGTGGAGTTCAGCTGAATTGCAATTTAAGTTCCGTTAAAGAGTAGCAAAAAATGAATCACATATAAGTTTGGTATTAATCATCCATTACTTTGATCTCAGTGAAATCCCCTGAAATTTAACTTGATAAAGCCTATTCCAGGCTAAGTTGTTTTCAGTAGGCTTTATAATTATTGTAATGAAAAGGTTTTAAAATTACGGCATTGAAAAATGGATTCTCTATCACTCCCTATATTTATATCAATATTCGCTTTTATTGAAAGATATGCTTTAGCTCATATAGTATTGCACATTTCACAGAGAAATTACTAGGGAAGGTATTTTCCAGAATATTTTCAGGAAGGTGTCCTACTTTATGTTGTGGATTTTAGAAAAGACACATAATTTATTTTGAGTGATCAAATCTTCATAACATTCTAGTCTACCTAGAGTAAATAAATAAATGTGTAAAAAAAAAAAAATATATATATATATATATCAGTGATATACTGGTGGCAAAAATTAAATTATTTGTATTATGGTATTTATGGATTTACAGGTTTCACCTGTAAATAGTGCGCACTTCATTTTCTTCTCCTTCCTTTCTTAGCATCCTGGTTGGGATGGAAGCTATTAAGTCCACGAGAGGACCAGAACTGACCACCATTATGTTTATGTGGCTTTATTAGTTTTTTGTCTTAGTTCATGAAGATCACTAACTTTAGGCTTGAATCTGTATCATTGTATATTGATTACTTACTTTATTAGCAAGTATTTTATTATTACTTATAGAATACATTATTATTTCCTCCCAGAACATTCAAATTTATCCAAATCCAAGGACAAGTAATAGCATAAAGCTGTTTTAAAAGCAAATTATTTCACACAACATAGACTTTTTAAAAACTTTATTAATATCTAGGGAAATTATAGCCAGTAGCTTTACCTTTTATATATTCCCATACAACAAGAGAAATGAGAGAAATATGAATCAAAATATGTTCTGTCATTTTTAGAATTCTCATTGTAAAGATCTCTGTGTCATTAAGGTTACAGGCCTGAAGAGAGTTTGAATCTTTAATGGGAAACATCAGTATTATGAAGTGGCATAAAAGGGAAGGCTTACAAAGAGCATAGCTCTTGCAAATATGAAGAAAGAGTGAATGCAAAATCTCACAGCTGTTAAACTTAAATGCAGGCTATACTTCAAATATTATTCTTTATGTAGATCTGATAAAACCAGAATGAGCTAGATGGCCACATACCTTTATTTATACAGAATTTTATATGCAGATCCTGTAGTTATTCAAGTATTACATTTTTTTTATTATTATTTTAGGCAGAGAGCATATGGAAATATATCAGTATCTCTAAAATCAGTATCATCCCCAAGATAGCTTCCGATGGGCTTTGGAACATGGCTTTCTAAAGGGTTCTTCTAATGGCAAACATTTTTTTGTTATTATTATTTTTATCATACTTAGTTTAACAACAGTGTCTCTCAAGTGCTTTACCAGCAGGTGTACATACTTGGAAATGTACATCAGGACACTCAGACTATTTTAGTTTCCCATGTTCCAAGGTCAGAATCTTCATACCACTTCATTCCACTTCAGAGTGGCAAGAAAATAACATTTTGAATAAATATATGAAATAAAACATTAAAAGGACCAACTGATACACTACCTGCAAGTTCAGGAGAGTAGTTTCACTCCAGGGTCATATGAGTATCATTTAATTTCAGCAAACAATTTATATTTAAAGATTATAACTAATAAGGTTACAAACGCAAGTCAGATTATTCTAAGAATCACTTACTCTTTGCCTTTGGTATTTAAAGTCTGACAAGATTCTTGTCACCCACAAAGTGTCTTTTTTACCCATGTTCACCATAATTTGCAAAACAGTGACACTTATTATAAGATAAAAAGAGATCAGGAAATGTTTACAGTAAAATCAGAAGGTGAGATTATGGTCAAGAAAAAAAAAGTGTGAGGCAGCTGAGGCAGCTTTTCAGATGGAAGGTCTTCATATGTGGAAATTATGACGAAAAACTGCAAGCCTGGCTAGTGGGGGGGGGGGGGGGGGGGGGGGGGGAGTAGGGGTAAGGGGGGATGATGAGGAGATATGCCAGAAATGGTTTCTACTATTGCAAGTGCATTATTTTAATTAATTTGACTTTAAAGAGCTTTTTGCTACCTTCTTATATCGTGCATGTCAATGACAAACTCCTCTTATGTTTTCAGTCTCACAGAATTTTATTCAGAATTCCCTAGATACTAGAGCATAAGAATTAAGGTCAAGACTTGTAGATGTCCTGTCACATCCGATATTCCTGCATAGCTCTCTGTGTTTAAGGACTTATAAACAGTTCCAGACTGCATTATTTGAAAATTAATGTGGATATTACAAGAACCACTCACTTAAATCTTATGCAGTTAAGATATGGGTCAAGGTTAAAAGGGAAAATACTGCTTCTACAGGTGTGAAAGTTTAGGGCAGTTCCAGCAGGGAAAGACCATAGGCAAGCAGAATTTAATTTGGATACAGACACCATCTAAACAAAAACAAAATTCCACACACATCGAAGCTATTGGCCATTGAAGCTACTGGCTTGCAACATGATGCATAAACAGTGCAATAAAGGGGTATCAATTGGAGTTCATTGCCTGATGACAAATTGCATGGAGCTTCTCAGAAAAAAAACAGTAAAAGAAGGAAAGTTTAAGGGAGCTTATCAAGAGTTCAGAGAAAGTATCAATAGGACACTAAGATTAGGGGGCACTAAAGGAAAGCAAGTAAGACACTAAGCAAATAAGACATCAACCCATCTTTTTTAACTCCAGCAATTGTCTCATACTAATGTTTTCTTGATATCCTCATCATTCATATGCTTAAATAAAGCCTTTATTGTGCTGGGTTCAAGAAGTTAAATTCCTATTTCTAAGGAAAAAAAAAATATTGTTTATTGTTAAATGAACTATTCAATTAAATTAATGTAGCTGATTTGAAAATTAAGATACTAAAAGCTCTTAGTCAGCTAACACCTAAAATGAGCAAGTTTTGATCTCCATTTTGGATAAATATTCAGCACCATGCCCCTTTGTCTATACAACTTAGAATAACAACATTCCAACACAGAGTCAGGACCTCAACATTTCTGAGTTCTTGTGGATCTTTCCCTCATACATTTTTCAGAGCATACTTAGCATGGAGCTTTTGAGAACTGGAGGTAGAACTATTGCTTTCTATATAAGTAGGGCAATTATGGTACTGTCATTACATTTACTTTATATCTACAGCACTTTACTCACCAAAGAAAACCCAGAGCCAGAATCAATTTCTTCCCATTCCCACCAGACATATAAAAGTGTGTTACTCCACAAAAAAGGATTTAAAATAAATTGTGTTAGAGAGCAAACCAGTGGTCCAACAGCATGTGAAAATGAACAAATTCAAGTTTTTAGTTTATACAAGAAGTGCATATATTCTATATTGCCCAAATAAAAGACTTAACAGCATTTACTAACCAGAAGAAGATATGGACTTGTGGTTGTTTCATCTTACTGGGCAACTAAACTCTACCACAACTATTATTTCACTCCCCATCCTCAAAGAAAGAGGGGAAAAAAATATGATGAAAAAGGGCTTAAGGGCTGTGATAAGGACAGGGTGATTGCTCACCAATTACTGTCAGAATGAACGAATTCACTACAATTGCTTCATCAGTCAGAGATGAAGCAATGTCTCTGATGTCTCTTCATCAGAGAAAGAACAGGACTTCCAGAAGGTAGTTCACCCTATTGCAAGATAGATTTCTAAAATACATTGGATAAAAAAACGTTTGGTGATGTTTATTTCTCTACTATGCCTATTTTTAAAAAGCCTCATTTTTGTTATACTATCAAAAGTGAAATGAAAAGAATCCTCCTTAGAGTGCAAGATCTAACTGTCTTAGTGATATAATTATTTTGGATCCATTTATAAAACTCTTAACAATTTCTCTGAAATATTTAAGCCTAAATAATAGAGTATTTGCTTCCATTTTGTGGAACAAGCACCTAGAATTTAGGCATTTTGGGAATAAATCCTTTATGATTTCTGTTTATGATTTCTGTATAGTATACAGTATAATTGTAGGCTTACAATTATACTGTATACTATACTGTATACTATCCTGATGAGACAGAACATTTCCCAGACGTGAATTTTATTCCCAACCATTCCCAATCTACTTCCAATCAATATTACACTCTCCGTCATTAGGAAGCTCCCTATGTGTGTCTTCTTTCTGTTTCATTTGTCTGATGTAGCCTGATGTAGTATGGCAGTAACATTTTACTGTTTTGAATTTGACCTTTTTTTTTTTAAAGCAAATCTTCGCAACAATGCAATGCATTTTAAGATGCATTTTAAGGTAATCATGCTCTATTATGATTATCTTATTTGACTTTCTGTATGACATGGACAAAAATATTTAACCTAATAATTTATGGTTTTTTACTCATACATTGTGGTTGAACAAAAATCCATTTTCTTCTTTTTCTAAAATGTTTTTGTTAAAATCCCTCAGACACTGTTGGCTTGGCATGAACATTAACTTCTGATTATTTTTCAGTTCTTTACACAAATTACTTCTGATTATCTCTGAGGAGATATACCTGATAATTCAGTAAATTAAAAATTCAGGGCATATCCCACACTCTCAATAATACTAATTTCAGATAATTAAAGTTTAAATAAGGACTCTTCCTACTCATACTCCCAGATCTATATTAAATCCTTACACAGGCTTCACTGTATAATTTAAGATAATAAATGTATTATTTTGGGTGCATTCTTACATAGAAATGGGGAGGTGGAATTCCTATTCCTTAGATATTCCATGGAATATTTTAATAATTTAGGATTAATTTGGGTATCCTTGCATGCGAAGCAAAACTAGCTGGACATATATCACCCGTGAATTAGTCCTCTGAAGTCAGGGATTGGTCACTGTGCTACTCTGCATGCATAAATACACTGGATTTGGCTCTCATATTATAACTGCTGGTATTAGACTTACTAGAGAAAATTGCTTTCACTTAAAGCAATATTTTAAAATTTAAAATTCACCAAGCACCATTAGACAGAACATGTCTTTCTTAACCTTGTTTGTCTTTTTCTAACCTGTTTATAACATGAGAGAAAACCTAAACCTCACTGATTCTGCATCAAGCATATAATTTTCTTCCTGACTGTAGGGAAATGGTGGTATTAAGGACACCAAAACTTGCCAAATAGAATTATGTGTTAATAATTGCTTGGCTAGTTTAATGAGCTAAATGGTCATTTTGAATTACTGAATTCATACTTGTTTTTTCTGTATGTTCATGAAGTTAGGAAAATGAACAAAGTCTATTAAAGTGGTACACATAAGCAAAACAGACTCAATTTTCTGAACAGAGTAAATCCTGTTTCTACCACAGCTGGAGAGAGGAAAAAAAAAAAAAAAAAAAAAAAGGGAGATAAAACAGCTGAGATCTGGTGTGTAGCAGAGAGACTGTAATTGCCACAAATCCTCAGACTACAACAGTTCTTACTTTCTTACTCTTTTCTCACCTCTCAACCACCACAGTAATTTCAGGGGCTGTTAATATTCATATGTGAATGTGAATAAAACTTGTATTTTGTAACTCCAACTGCCAAGTAAGCATCTTCATATGCATCTTTATTTTATAGTTTGGCAACAGTACATCTACAGAGAAGGACACAATCTCTTTGTACATGCATGATTTCTATATAGCTTTGTTTGTTCAGCTAGGCTGGTCAAAACTAGTCAGTGACCATTCAAAAGAAGCCTTGTAATATATAGAATATCCCTAGAGGGTGGGAAGAAATGCTGTTTAAGATATTGAACTGTTGGCACAGAGCCAGTAATGCAATTTTAGTTCAGTTAAATTTTTAGACACTCAACAGATCTCCTGTTAATCTCTGATTATTTGGAGAGGAGAGGAGAGGAGAGGAGAGGAGAGGAGAGGAGAGGAGAGGAGAGGAGAGGAGAGGAGAGGAGAGGAGAGGAGAGGAGAGGAGAGGAGAGGAGAGGAGAGGAGAGGAGAGGAGAGGAGAGGAGAGGAGAGGAACCCTGAAGTGTTATTTATACACCCTCATAATATTCAGGCATCCACATTTAGATCTGTTTCACAGAATCACAGAATCACAGAATTTTCTAGGTTGGAAGAGACCTCAAGATCATTGAGTCCAACCTCTGACCTAACGCTAGCAGTCCCCACTAAACCATATCCCTAAGCTCTACATCTAAACGTCTTTTGAAGACTTCCAGGGATGGTGACTCCACCACTTCCCTGGGCAGCCTGTTCCAGTGCCTCACAACCCTTTCAGTGAAGAAGTTCTTCCTAACATCTAACCTAAAAATCCCCTGGCTCAACTTAAGCCCATTCCCCCTCGTCCTGTCACCAGGCACGTGGGAGAACAGGCCAACCCCCACCTCGCTACAGCCTCCCTTGAGGTACCTATAGAGAGCGATAAGGTCGCCCCTGAGCCTCCTCTTCTCCAGGCTGAACAAGCCCAGCTCCCTCAGCTGCTCCTCGTAGGACTTGTTCTCCAGGCCCCTCACCAGCTTCGTCGCCCTTCTCTGGACCCGCTCAAGCATCTCCATGTCCTTCTTGTAGCGAGGGGCCCAAAACTGAACACAGTACTCGAGGTGCGGCCTCACCAGAGCCGAGTACAGGGGGACGATCACCTCCCTAGCCCTGCTGGTCACACTGTTCCTGATACAAGCCAGGATGCCGTTGGCCTTCTTGGCTACCTGAGCACACTGCTGGCTCATATTCAGCCGACTATCCACCATCACTCCCAGGTCCTTCTCTGCCTGGCAGCTCTCCAACCATTCCTCTCCCAGTCTGTAGCTCTGCTTGGGGTTATTGCGCCCCAGGTGCAGGACCCGGCACTTGGCCTTGTTGAACTTCATGCAGTTGACCTCAGCCCATCAGTGCAGCCTATCCAGATCCTCCTGCAGAGCTTTCCTACCCTCAAGCAGATCGACACACGCACCTAACTTGGTGTCATCTGCGAACTTACTGAGGGTGCACTCGATGCCCTCGTCCAGATCATCGATGAAGATATTATAGAGGACTGGCCCCAGCACCGAGCCCTGGGGGACGCCACTAGTGACTGGCCTCCAACTGGACTTGGCTCCATTCACCACGACTCTTTGGGCCCGGCTATCCAGCCAGTTTCTAACCCAATGAAGCGTGTGCCAGTCCAAGCCAAGAGCAGCCAGTTTCTTGAGGAGAATGCTGTGGGAGACGGTGTCAAAAGCCTTGCTGAAGTGAAGGTAGACCACATCCACAGCCTTTCCCTCGTCCACCCAGCGCGTCACTTTGTCATAGGAGATCAGGTTCGTCAGGCATGACCTGCCTTTCATAAAGCCATGCTGACTGGGCCTGATCGCCTGCTTCCTTTCTGCTCTACCTTGTACGGATGCTAAATCTAGAAAGATGAGTAAACACCGTAATCACATTTCCTGTTTTACCATGAGAAGTGAAGTGGAGAGAAACAAAAACATGTGCTTAGCTGTAACAATGCTAAAGAAAGTGGCCCCTGAAAGTAATTTAAAGAAATTTGTTTTGGGAAAACAAGGCCTGAAAAGAATGTATTAAACAAAAACAAACAAACAAACAAACAAAAATGACATATACCTTTATCCTTTGCAACGCATATGTTTGTTTGTGCCTGTGCCTTTTCCATTCCTTCCAGCTGCAGTTCCACACTAATGATTTATCCTCTTTTGTGTGCTCATCCATTGTCTTTTAACTCTTAGCTGCAAATCAAATAACATCTCATTGCCTGTCACTCAGGTTTTCAAACACTAAATGAAACAGATCTGGCTTTGCAAAATATTGTCCCTTTTGTGCCCATGAATTTACTCATTAATGATAAAACTGACCTTTGCTTGTTATTTTTTTCCCACTGTTCTTCTGTTTTTAAGACAACAAACTATATATAAACTATTCTGTAGTGTTAGACATAACATGGAAATAAATTATTTTAATCTATTAGTGTTATCCATTTTACAATTAAATCAAAAAGAAATGAAATTGGCTTCATTGGTTTAAAAAGAGAAAGAAAAAAAAAAAAAACAACACATGATCGTGAAGAACACTAATAGCTTCCAAGGAAACAAAGTGGATGTTATTTTTTTAAAACACGTATATTCCCACCTTAACAACAACCTACAACCTACAAAGTAATGTGAGCCTGAGAATGCACGATGGCAAAGCCAGGATAGAAGATATCCCTAGGGAAGATTTCCATTATTTTTGACATATTAAATGCTTTCTGCTTTTATTCATGAGTAGTGGAGTAAAAGAAAAGCTCTGCCTGCTGAATTTAACTACTAGTCTTCTCTGCAAATGAAAGTTTTTATTTCATTCTTTGTTAATGTGCTGGGATTAAAACAGGAAAACTTTGTTCACAGGCAGAGACAAGATGTTAAAAAAATTTACTTCCAGTACTACGAGGATTCTGGTTAGTAAATTTAATTCACCTGTTCACTTTGACAGGTAAGTAGTTAGAACATTGGCTCTTCTATTATTAACATGTACCAACACTGAATACTACCATAAAGACAGCATTTCAACCCCAAAATGCATGAATTTAGTGCTAATTCAAACCTATTCTTCTTTTTCTCTGTCACCATTCATAGCTGGAACGTATTACAACAAAATAAAAATGCTACAGAGTCAATACAAATACATTTATATGACATTTCTCAGGATCATATATAAGCATTCTGAATTCTATAATCCATACTTGCTGTGAGGTAGGGATCTACTGTTACTCCAGTTTTACAGTTGAGAAATGGAAAGCAAAGAATAGCTGAATTAGCTACAATAAGTAATGGCAAAACAATGTGATTCCTGCAATGGAGCAGCAGGAATGGGGCTGTTCAAAGTCAGGTGGTGGTGGTAAGCCAGGAACCAATTTTGCAAAATTCCTGTATTTCAGTATCTCCTAAATGGCAATAAGATACTGGAGGCTCAGGTACCTATTTTCCATTCTTTAGGTCGAAAATAATGTGGATATAGTATTGGAATCTGTAGTTAGAGAATAGTCTACCCAACAACTTAAGTCTGAGACACTAAGTTTGAAGAGAAATGAAGCTAGTTGAAACAAACAAACAAACAAAAAACTCTTCAGAAAAATCTCAGGATAATGCTCTGAAAGAAGTATGTTAATCAAGCTGACTGACAAGACTGATGAGCTCAGAAAATTCAATGCCTATGAATTAATCTGAAATTTCAGAAACATATAAAGGAATAATTTCCAGAAGTGTAATTTTCTCTTTTCCGCTTTCTCTTTTTCTTCCTTTTTCTTTTTTTCTTTTTCTTTTTCTTTTTCTTTTTCTTTTTCTTTTTCTTTTTCTTTTTCTTTTTCTTTTTCTTTTTCTTTTTCTTTTTCTTTTTCTTTTTCTGTTTTTCTTTTTCTTTTTCCTCCTCTCCCTTCCTTTCCCCTCCCCTTCCCTCCCCTTTCCTCCCCAAAGCTGTTTCTGAAATCTAAGCCATTCACAGAATCATAGAATGTTTTGAGATTGGAATGAACTTTTGGATGTCATCAAGTTCAACACCTCCTGCTCAAGTAGAACAACCTAGAGCAGGTTGCCCAGGACAATGTCCAGGCAGCTGCTCAATATCTCCGGGGAGCGAGTCTCCACAACCTCTCTGGGCAACCTGTTCCATTGCTTTGTCACCTGCACAGTAAAGTGTTTCAATGTTCAGATGGAAATGTCTGTTTCAGGCCTCTTGTCCTGTCACTGAAAAGAATCTGGCTCTGCCTTCTTTGTACTCTGCCTTCTCATACATTAGTAAGAACCCCCCTAAGCCTTCTCTTCTCTAGGCTGCAGACTACCAGCTCTCTATCAATTTCCTCAGAGGAGAGATGCAACATTCCCTTAATCATCCACGTGGCCCTCTGCTGAACTCTTCAACAGCTCCAAGTCTCTCTTGCACTGGGGAACCCAGAACTGGACACAGTACTCCAGACATGGCCTCACTAGTGCTGAGCAGGGGAAAGATCACCTCCCTCGACCTACTGGCAATGGCCCTCATAGCATACAATTAGCCTTCTTTGCCATAAGGGCATGTTGCTGGCTCATGTTCAGTTTAGTGTCCACCAGGACCCCATTTTCTGCCAAGCTGCTTTCCAGCATGTATTGGTGCCTGCGATTTCCCAGATGCAGAACTGTATACTTCTCCTTGTTGAACTTCTGGAGGTTCCTGTCAGATCATTTCACCATGATCTGGTGAATGATCACTGTTTTGATCCATCCACAGCCTGAAATCATGCCATAGCACTTTTAATAGCACTGATGGGAAAATATGAAGTGTTCACCATCAGTCCTTCATGCAATGCCTAGTGGTTAGATCTCTTACCTAGGAAAAGGGCATTTGATTTTAAGGGCTGAGGAGTGCATTTTCACAATATCAAAAAGCATTGTCAAGTAATCACCTAGTCTGAATGGAAAAAATGCAGTCTATTAATTCTTAAGATGTGCTACTGAATAGGAAATGCAGTTAGGCATTAACAGGGAAACAGGAAAGCATTAAGAGGAGTATGATTCTGTAAACAAATGGTTTGTATTCTCATTGTGGATTAGAATTGTTGGTGTTTTCTGCAAATTCATAGTTTTAATGGAATGCATAAAGATTGTCCTTACCATTTTGTTAAGTTGTTCTCTTGGAATTTGGGAGATGAGGCTTTGATATGAGCATTAAGCTCATGTTTCTTATCCCCTGAACGAATAGTTTAACCGCAATTTTATAAGGAAGTAAATAGGTGAAACCAGGACAATGGGCATCACCACAGTTTCTGGAGTTTTAAAAGAAAATAAACACGGCTGTATTTTGAACCATTCCTTCTGGTATGTATTAGATATACTTGGTACTTAAGTTATCTAACTTTCTCAAAATGACTTGGACTCATGGAGTAGAAGTCATATCATATTGTATATTATATCAAGACAAGAATAATAGATTACTTCATTTTTCTCAGTGCTGTCATCAGTTTCTTATCCTGATAATGTCACTCTGGCAAGACATAAAAAAAAATAAAATAAAATCAATTATAATGTTAGATTGAGCATTCATAATTTTAGTAATATACTCAGTGTCATCCATGTATATTAACCATATGTTTTAGAATACAGTATGGTGATTTAAGTTTATGGATGGAAGGATCAAGTCAACATGGAAACAACATTTGTCTCCAAACATGTGATGACTACAAAATAAATGTTTGCAAAAATAAATAAATATATATATATAGTAAAGTAACTAGATATAGATCATGTCAAGTCTACAGAAGGTATATTTCAGAAATGACTACTTCCCTATGACACTGGAAACACGGAAAATTGAATACGTGGTATTTTTATTCAGAAAACTATAAAAGCTTTTAGAAAAATTACTTTTTTTTTTTTTCTTTGAGAAAAGCATTAATTATGCCAAATACTTCTACAGTGAAAGAAAATACTGCCCAAGTTTAAAAGCATTGGCTTATACGGATAAGTGAGATTGTTTTCAGTCATAATGTTTTCAGTCATTGTTTTTGGTCAAAATGACATAACTTGATTTAATGCATAATATGAATAAGGCCATTCTTTGTTTAAGTCAGTCTGAGGTATGTTACTGCATCTAACTACATCTATTCAGACATATGACACTGAGATAGTTAAGAAAGAATATTAGCATAAGTCTAAGAAATACGGACTGCAATTTTTGCCATACTCTAGAACCCTAAAGGTCTATACTTACTTCTTGACTTCCTCATACATCTTACATAGCTTTGGGCAAGTCCTTAATAATGCTGTCATTTACCTTATGTACTATGAAGTTTTCCTATTTGAAACAAACAAAGAACCAACCAAACAAAAAACTAATGGGAGCAATTTTAGTAACATTTACATGTTCATAAATACTGTAACGAAAGGCCATATATGCAAATAGATGGATACATCTTTGAAATATCTTCTGAAAAAAAGGAATGTGTAGAGAAATTACACAATGGACACAAAGAACAAAATCTGCAGCTACAGTTACTATAACCAATAAACACAAATAAAAATAGATACAAATAATAAATACCCTAAAATACAATGTCTTAAATAGGGTATGTGTCAGTTAATATACTTCATAGAGTAAACAAAGGTTTTTAACATTTCTCAGCTTCCCAGTAGTGTTGTGGAATATGGACAACCACTAAGCTGTTACTACTAGAAATGCAGCTAGAGCTTATAGAAGTTGAAAAAACAAAACCAAGGCATTTTTAGGAAAACAAAATATCATTGATAGAATTAACACAGTCTAGTAATTAATAATTGACAACAGCAAATAATATTTCGATTACAAATGCATATACCCAGTCCCAAATTTATATAGGCCATTGCACAAGCTTCATTCTTTGTATTCTTGTTTCTGTGTCCTTCATTTTTCCACCCCTTTGAGTTTCATGTGCAAAAACACATTTATACACTTAAAGTCAGCCATATTACCTGCATTTGTTGTGTATGTGTATATGCTTCCACTAAATCCACTAAAATACTGCATACAGTATGAGGCAAACTAATTCTTTCTTGAAGAGATTCTCTTAGCTCTCATTTCAGTAGTTTAATTGTCACTGTGGGCAGCCTTTGTTTGTAATGTACCCTGTGGTGCTGTAAGCACTAGTGGCCATAGTCCCTGAAGAAAAAATAAAGAAAAAACCACCACAACTATAAACAAGCAATGAATACCTGCTGAAATTGTTATTGTTTGGATTAGAGAAATACATTAATATAAAGCTAGAAAGAATAAACAATAATAAAATATTTTTTTCTTCTGTTAGAATAGGGCTGGGGTGGAAATAGTATCACTATGTTTGAAAGTAGAACAGAAAGGGTCAAAAACTCTGGTACTCATGAATTAAGTACCTGTTTACCCCAAGTGAAAATAATAATAATAAAATAATAATAAAAGATTTATGGTTTCCTGCATGTGAATTCAGAGGATTCTTTACAATGAAGCCACTTGCTGTCTACCAGCTTTGAGTTGAAACAAAATCTGATTTTCTAACTAAATAAAATAAGGAAACAAACACACACACAAACCTTTTCAAATTATTTTAAATGATTGTGAGTTTGATCTAGCTCAGTAAATTTGTCTTTGTGAGTTAACAGAATGGAATTCACTTTGCTATACGGCAGTCTACATTTAAAAGATTTTATTATTCCCTTCAGTAAGAATGATTCTATATCCTTTTTTTTTTTTTTTTTTTTTTTTTTTTTTTGAATTGTACTGGGAGAATTAAGCTTTGTCTGTCTTATTTCTTCCTTTCATGGAAGAATTAGCCCTTTTAATTAGCCCTTTTAATTTTTTAATTTTCTTACAAGCCCTTTTAATTTTCTTACAAGAATTAACATTAGTAACTGTCTTCCTCACACACAGAGCTCTTATACCTAACTTGAGTAGTATTTTGCTTCTTGAAAGCTATGGTAGAGTTGGTCTTGCCCAGCAGCCAGAAAAAACACCCAGCTGCTCTCTCACTCCTTCTCCTCAACATGAGAGGAAATAGGATGAGAAAGCTTATGGGTTCATATAAAAAATAAAATAAGAATAATAAAATCTATTATCATTTACAAAATGATAATTTTGTAATTATTTTTGTAATGGGCAAAACAGACTCAATATGGGGAAAAATAATTTTATGTACTGACAGAGTCAGGTAATGAGAAACAAAGACAATGAATAAATAAATACATTTTAACCACTACCTTCTCCATCTGTCCCTTTTGCCAGACTCAACTGGACTCATGCTCAGTAGGCCACTCCTGGCTTCTCTCCCCACTCTGAGCAGCATGAGAAGATAGGGAATTGAGGGCCGTCATCAGTACATATGAGTTTCTGCTGCTCTTTCTGTTGTTCCAAAACCTGGATTCTGTTACCTGATGTGCAAAGAGCTGAATAACACACCAAGTCAGGATATTTGTTTATTTCACATCTGTGCAGAGATAGGTGCCAGATGATCCAACACGGATACCTGCTTCACCATAGTCCTCTCCATGAGCTGCAGGGCACGCTCTGGAACCTTAGCAACTTCCTCTCCTTCCTTCTCTGCTCTTTGTGTTTGCATTACTGTTTCTCAATGTCTTTTTTTCTCTCCCTTTATCTTCCTGGGTCTCTTTTTTTCCTACCATTTCTTAAAGTATGTTATCCCAGAGGCACCACCATTTTGGCTCATGGGCTTAGCTGTGCTCAGTGGTGTGTCCTTTGGAGCTGGCTAGATCCGGCTGTGTTTGGCATGGGTCAGCCCCTGGCCTCTCATCACAGAGGCTGCCCCTGCAGGCCCCTGCTGCCAACACCTGGGCACCTAAACCCAATATGAAAGCTCCTCTTTCAGTTTTGTTGGTTGCATATTTCTTTTTCCCTTTGACCACAGGACAAAAATACAGATAGTGTTTTAATTCAAGTAGCAAACCTGTTTGGTTTTGACATTCAAGTTGTATTATTTTAGACCTGATGGACTTCCACAGTGATACTGCAGTGTTCTGACACATGCCTAAAACAGTGTTTCTCTCACAAGTCACTGAGAAATAGTTATATAGGATTATATATTATTTATCTATTATATATTAGATTTCTATATGACATAGGGGGATTGAGTGCACCCTCAGCAAGTTTGCAGATGACACCAATATGAGTTCTGTTGATACAACAGAAGGAAGGGATGCCATCCAAAGGGACCTGGAAAAGCTTGAATAATATTGAATATTCTGGGCCCACATGAACCTAATGAGATTCATTAAGTGTAAGTGCAAGGTGCTGCACCTGGGCAATCCTGGGCAAGGGTACAGACTGGGAGAACTCATTGAGAGCAGCCCGGCAGAGAAGGACTTGAGGGTTCTGGTGGATGAAAAGCTTGACATGAACTGGTAGTGTGCACTTGCAGCCCAGAAGGCCAACTGCATCCTGGGCTGCATCAACAGAGGCGTGGCCAGCAGGTCGAGGGAGGTGGTTGCCTGCCTCTACTCTGCCCTCATGAGACCCCACCTGGAATACTGCATCCAGGTCTGGGGCCCCCAACACAAGAAGGATGTGGATCTTTTAGAGCAGGTCCAGAGGAGGGCCACAAAGTTGATCAGAGGGCTGGAGCACCTTTCCTATGAAGAAAGACTGAGAGAGCTGAGGCTGTTCAGCCTACAGTAGAGAAGGCTCTAGGGTGACCTTATTGCAGCTTTTCAATACCTAAAGGGGAATATAAAAAAAGATGGAAAACAACTTTTTGCTCAATCAGAAAACGACAGGACAAGGGAGAATGGTTTTAAATCAAGAGAGAAGAGATTTAGATGAGGCGTTAGGAGGAAATTCTTCACTCAGAGGGTGGTGAAGTTGACCAGAGGGGTTGTGGTTGTTCCATCCTTGGAGGTGTTCAAGACCAGGTTAGATGAAGCCCTGAGCAACCTGATCTAATGGGTGGCATCACTGCCCATGGCAGGGGGTTGTAACTAGAGCATCTTTAAGGTCCCTTCCAACCTGAGACATTCTGTGATTATTTATTTGCTGTATTTGCAGCACAAAAAAACTGTCACGAGACTTCATTGCATACCAGACACTCATGAACATTGTAAGTTTAAAAAAGGTTTAAATTTGAAGGTCATTTTAACTTTTCCATGGAAATGTTGGGACATAACATTTTTTCCAGCTTTTAAAGCAAAAAAAATGATTTAAAACAGAGTAGTCTCATTGAGTCAAATGGACTTTCATCAAGGACAGTTTTGGCATCCAATTTCCATATGTTCAAGTTTAGAAATGAAAAGCAGAAGTGTTCTTCACACCCTTTGGTAAAATTGTTCAATATAAAATGCTTATCTACTCATACAATCAGCTGTTTGTATAGCCTGGAGTTTAGAGCACTTAGATGGGAGAGGCAAGTCCTAGATTCTCACACTAGAAACTATACAAGTTGTTCAGAACAAGAAAATAGGCCCAAATCTTGCAAGAGAGTTAGGAAAAAAGAAGGCTTTTTGTCTGTGAATAATGTTGGAATGTAGGCTTAAAATTGCTGTTGGGCTTTTTGGTATTTTTGAGACTTCCTAAGTTCTTTAGAATCCTAGTGGCTGTAAAGTGATCTTTCATGGTGATCTTTTTAGATGTCCTGGGGATTTAGGCATCACCATGGAAACGCTTTTTTTTTTGTTTGTTTTTGTTTTTAGGGATCTAACTATGAACTTAGATGCTAAATTCTGATTTATTTATTTATTGGTAGAAGAGCCAAATTATTGTATAACACACTGCTCATTACCTTAAATTTATTTACCTACTTAGGTTATTTGCACTGAAGATTAGGTCAAATAATTTCTGGTAATAGCACGAAAGAAGTAAAGTAATTCCTGCATGCCACACATGGTTTCCAGATGTTAAGAACACAAAAGAGTAGTATTTTATGTAAACTTGCTTGCTGACTCTCTTAGATACTCACAGAAATGCTGCTTAGAGCAAACAAGATTGAAGTTTCATTCCAAATGTCATTTCACTGCTTTTTACCTGTTAAAAGTATTTCATTTTGCTCTCAATAAAATTGTTCTAGGTCTTTTAATACTTCTGACAAACTTTGCCAGTAAAAAAAAAAAAAAAAAAGTTACTAAGCATACTAAGCATAGTACAATGGTAAAAGGGCAAGCACAATCTTTGTATTTCCTCTTAAGAACACAAATGAAATCACTATACCCATGGGGATCTCTGTTTCATGCTGACAGCCACTTCTCTTGTGTGGCGTAAGATGTAGACTTTGTTTGCAATTTTTTAACTGGAAGTTATGCACATATTACATATTAAAATATATATTTCATTAAAATATAAATAAATATGTTCTGCCATATGCAATGCTTGTGGCTGGATTTCCGTCTGACCTACTTATCTCCAGATCTCAAATTTGTCAGGTTTAAGAAAAAAAAAAAATCATGAAATATTTGGTTAAAAGTATCTGTCTGTTGTCATCTTTCCCTATTCTACCTATCATTTTCAAAATAAGGCAGAATAAACATATTTTGTTCTTTCTTACTGATAAATACAGTGCTTATACTCCTTGGAAAATGTTTGTTCCTCCACAATGAACCTGTGTTACTTAGTTGTTGAGCAGTCATATATTACCTTTACTTTAGAAGGTAAATAACGTTGAGTATGAATATATGAATAATATTTATTTGTATTTTATTGGAATGCAGAATTAACAAAGACTGTTTAAATCTAACAGAATAAATAATTATAAATAGTCATTGTGCTAAGAGAGTTATACTGTTTTCAAATAGCAGAATTGTATTATTTATTTGTGGCCCCACTTATTGTCCAGTTTTCAATTCTCTACTACATTTAGTGAATATCTCTTGGGGCTTGTAAGCTCACAGAATGGGAAAAAAATTGTTTATTGGTTGGAGTTCCATATTCTCAGAATTCTTGGCATCATGAACTTTTGTTCCAAAGCAGCATAGAAAATTTGCATGTATGACTGCATATTTGTGGGATTCTTATCTCAGAAACCAGGGAAAACTAATTTCAGTTGTTTTGCCTTTCATTCTGTTTCTACCAACAGCTTCTGAAGTTCTAAATTCACCTTTACTCTCTAAATTCACCTTTACTCCAGTGTAGGTGATGTAGAATTACTAAACTCTAATAAAAGCTGTTGTTACTTTGGTCAAGATGGCAGTATTAAAGCTTTGTCGAGGAGGTTTGTTTTCAGAGTGGTTATAAATCAATAATTCTTGCATTTATTTTTTTCTAGAATGATCTTTCCTTCAACACAGTGAAAGCACTACAGAGAGCAATTTTCTGTGCGTAGAAATCTGGAAATACAATGAGCTTTCCATCTGAGAATCTGGATGAGATTCACTTCACCCAGCACAGACATCTGCATCTGAGCTGGTTACCAGACGCTTTCTTTACAGTCAGAAATAAATATTTACTTTTGGGTGCAAGTCATGTATTTACACATCTGTTTTACAAGAATATGAATTATGATAATTTCTCTTCATTCACACTAAAGCAGACCCCCAAAACTAGATAGCTACATGTAGTTGAAGTATCTCATTTAATTTCCAGAATCCTTACTTGATTCAAAAATATTTAGAAAGTTGGTGATGGAATAGTTCAAGCTTCACTTGTTTTAGCTCAGATAGAATCCATAGCTCAGACAGCCTGTTGTTCTGGCTGGTTGCACTGGAATCTACAGCTGTTCTGTTACACATAAGGAGCTAATTCTCAATTTGAGGAGCCTGCTTGGCACCCACTTAGCACTATTGACTAGCTTCCATGAGTTCAGGAATGACAGAGATGTAAACAGAAACAGTAGAATCTTTCCGCATATGAGTGTCAGGAAACTTCAGGCGTTCAGTTCCTTAATTCAAGTGAGGTGATCTACAGCTCATCTGTGCTGAAAGAAGATGGTTCTGTTTACCTGTTCCTCCTTTTCTCTTTGTCTTCCAGCTATCAGACCATGTCCTTTCCTTTTGCTATTCTGATGTTGCTTACATACTTTATTAATCCAGTGGAAAGCTAGCTTCTTTATAACAGATTAACTTTCTACCATAGTCTAGTTTAATTGACTTTTGATGACCTAGCATTGTCTGTATAAGCATAAACTGGATATAATCAGTATGTAGTTAGTAGCAGCATGCCTTGAACCTGAATATATGTACAAAAAATAGGGTAACCAACAGCTGTCTTTAAAGACTTCCTAGCACTGAAATGATGTAGCCAAACACAATGTGTAAGGACTTTACATGCATACTTTACCAATATGAATTTGAGTCTATTTGCAGGTAGGGCACACACAAATCTGAAGAGAAACAAACGTAAGAGCAGAGTGCTGAAAGTAAGCATGACGTCCTGATTAATACACAATGCAATGACAAATACAATGCCTAATAAAGTCAAAAAGATGTTACACAACATGACATCTCTTTCTGAAGGGAAGTGAGGTAAAGCAGTATCAATGCATAAAGCAGTGACAATGTCTAAGGAAAGACAGAAGGAAGAAGACAAGCCCAGTGCAGTTTCAACTTCTCTCAGAGCTCTCAACTCTAATCACCTTGACTTCTGCAAATAAGATCGTCAAGGAGCCATCAGTGTCAACTGTACGAACACAGCTCTGGGCTGTTAGGTAATAGGTAATTCACCATATAACTGTTGAAAATATTAAAATTCTGTATTTATAGTAATGATGATTAATGATTTGTAAGAACTAAACGCTAGCACAAAATCTATCATTAATGAATGGGTTTAGTGAAACCTAGTTTTAATGTTTGAAATTACACTATTTTTTTAGTCTTCTAAACAGGTCCATCAAAGTTCTTTTCGATATGGATCTAAAAATATTCAGTTGCAAGAGTATGTTATAAATGAAGTCTCAACTCAATCTGAATTTAGTAATATTTATACTTATAAAAGGTATAAAAGGCAAGTAAACAGCACTGGGTGTGCAGGGAGTCCATGCTCCACCAACACGCACACACGAACATCAAACATTCTAAATATATAGAACATTGCTTTACATACTAAACCAGAGTATGCCTCTACATACGTACAATCAGGAAAGGTAACAAACAATCCTTTAAGTTCCATGACTTTAAAGTCTCCATTTTCCATTCCTTTTCTTGATTACAAACAAGTCTCCCTTTTCCATTCCTTTTTAACAGTATGTCTCACTCCAACTTGTCAAGCAACTCGGTCTTCAGGCCTGGAAAAGGAGATATCCATCTCCTTTTCAAGGCCAATAGGCCTGGGTCAAAAGGCACGTCCAGGCCACCAGGGGGCGGAACAGCAAAGGCCTTCGATGGCTGTAGCAGCAGAGGGGCCCATGGCGTAGCAGTGGGATCAGTAAAGGAGCCCGCGGCTTCCTCACTGTCTGGCAAACCACACGTTTCTGACTGTGGTCCCACAGGGCTCTTTAAGGCCTCAGAGATTGCTTGCCAGGTGCCGAGCAATTCCACTGCAACCTTGTCATTTTTAGTTGCAGAGTCCCACACCTTGACCTCAATTTGGTCCCATATTTCAGGCTCATAAACTGTCCAATTGTTAACAAGGAGAATAAGCTGTAAGGTTACCAGGACAGTCTTTGTTCCTAAGGACATATGATTCCCCATAATGCGCAACTGCTTACCAGCAAGAGGCAGTTGTGTGCACAGCTCCGCTTCTCTCGGATTGAGCTTCTCTCCAGCTCGTGTGCCTATTTCCAGCGACTTTCTATACAAGCTTCTCTGAGCAGTTTGCCGAGTTTGGCCGAACCTATCTTCATGAGGCGATCAATGTGCCTGTTCCCATCCTGGCCTCCATTCTGCCAGCCTGTTCCTTTTCATTCCTTCTTTCTGCTTCTTTATTGATCATAACTCCATCACATCGTGTTGCCTTCCTTTTTTATCTTGAGGACAGGCTCCCCTCATATACCCTTCTATCCACGGCAGTTCTTTTCAAAACAACTTTTCATTGGTCAAACAACTTTGTATGTAACAACAACAGCAAACACCCAGAAACATCCATGCCTTAATGGCTGGAGAACAAGAGACCAGCTGAAGAACAAGAAACCGGAGACTGCATGGAGTCTCCTGAATCACCCTTCTTTGTTCCCTCTAAACTCTTCTATATTCCTGATGGCCTCATCGTTAAGAGTCCAATGTTATCTCAACCACAGGGCTTTCCAACCCCCATGGCCACACTCCCAAATCTCCCCCTTTCTTTATTAATATCAACCATTTTCTCGACACGAATTACCACTCCGTATATAACAGGTACATGTCATGAAATTGCATTTTAAGGATTCTCTATTGAAGCAGATTTTTCAGAATGATCCATCTCTTTTTTTATCTGTCATATTTGTTTAAAATATCTAGTTTGTGATCCATATTTATAGAATCAGTCCCAATGTCTTGTTAATGCAGAACCTATTGTGAAGTGGTACTGAAACTACAAGAAAACAAAGCCCCCCCAAATTCTTTTCTGATGCAGCTTTTGTATGCATTTATAATATAACATGGTGATTTGAAACATTTTATTGCAGAAAAAGTAGCAACAGATATTATGCAAAAGTTTTCCTTGTCTTGTTATCTTTGTTAATAACTGCACCATGGTGTTCTTTATAGGCTAAGTACCGATCCTTCAGTCAGGCATGAACACACATAGACACATAGAAGCTTACTCTTGATAAGGCTATATTGAGAAGATCATTTGAAAAACCTCCTGACATCCTTTTAACTAGACAGTAAGGACTAATAAAATACAGTGGGAGAATAAAAAGAGAAGAGAACAGAACTGTCTTGGATTTTAAAATTCATTTGCTGACATATCTTTGCCCAAGATAAAAACATATTTATTTTTAGCAGCATTTTCTTTGCAGCTAGATGTGTGCACATGCCTGTATTAGTTCCTGACATTCAACTGAAATGACCTTTAATGTACAACTCTGTCTCATACAAACTCTAAACCCGGAGAGGAAGAAGGGCAGAATATCTCAGTAGGAGACGACTGTCACTGCAGCCAACAAATTTAGTGACAGCAATTTAATAAAAGGTCTAAGAAAACAGTAGCTCAGTAACAGCTCTCAAGCTAAGGTGCTACAGTAATTTTATTACTTTAACTGTGCATACATTAAAGAACCATTACTGAGCTACAATAAATAAAACACTAAATTGTATATGCAATGCAATGAAGTTTAAGAGTGATGGTAAAATTTAAACAATTACCAATAAAGTAATAAAAAAATGAAACAGTACAACTCAAGGCAATATACTCCTTGACTGAAAAGCACTGAACACAGTGTTTATAAGTCTTTGAAACTTGAATTTGGAAGTATACTGTTAAAAAATAATAATAATTAAAAAATCTGCAAAGCACTTACTTTACTATATACATTACATTTGATGAGATAAGGAATGTTGTAGAACAATTTCAAAGGTAAACTTTAAAGTCCATGAAAATTTCCGAATTATGCCAAAGTCACAGGCCAAAGAGATCTTCAGAATATTAAAAGCCACCTGCAGTATATTCTTCAAAACCAGAAAAGGTTCTTTGGCTGATCTTCTAACCTCATTGAGGCTCTAGGCTTAGAGAAAAAATTATATAAACAGAGGCACAATGAACTTTATAATTATTCAGCCTGATTCAGTTTCATTCATCTGATGCAAAATAGTTAATCAGATTAATATACAGACATTTTATCTCTCCACATGTTTAGAGAATATCTATCCTTGTAGTTTCTGTTGTTTAACATAGCTACATTTGTGTCATTCAGGAAAAGAGCACTAAGAAAACAAATAGTGTCAAATCAATCCAAACAAATGTACAATCAAGAAAAAACACAAAGCAAACCTTGAAAAATAAATTGTGAGATGGATTCATTTTCTATTTCTGGGTGGCATTTTAAAATACATATATTATGGAATTATACTCTTTTGGAATCTATACCCCTAAGTTTGTATTTTATGTCATGGGTAACTATGCTATTCAACTCTTTTTAACATCCCAAGAGTTGCTTAAAGTAGCTGCTAGGATAGGGCATAGCTGTTCCCAAATCTATTCAATGTTCAGTCCAATATAGTATTATGAGATTTTCTAGAACCTGGACCCCTCTACTTAATACTCAGTATATCATATTTATCTTTGGTGTAGCTCTATATGAAATAACAAACTGAGAGATATAGAGACAGAGAGAGAGAGAGACACAGATTGAGAGAGAGAGAGAGAGAGAGGCAGAGAGAGTAGTAAAAGCACCAAAGAACCAAAGGTCATAGAAAATTGCTAGGACTAAGAAATGTTAGGACTGGAAGGGGGAAAAAACATGTAACAAACCTATTAATGTGAAAGGCATGGGACAAACTGTTATACTGCAGAATAATACAGAATATTGCCTGTGATACTGCTCTTAAAAACTTTTTTCATATGTTCATATATTTTTCCCCTAGTCATAAAAATTGAGAGAGGAATTGAGGCTCTCAGTTAATCCTGGACCCTGTGTAATTCTTAGTAATAATGTTATAAACCACTAAAAATAAATATGAGCAAATGAAGATATAAGCTAATATTAAATTGTTATCAAGAACATCTGTAAATATAGAATAAAAATATGCTTATGCCATAACAACAAAATGACAATACCTATGCTGTGCTGGTCTTGAAAGAAAAATTCGTAGATGGTATAAAAGTTGCTATATGGCTATAGTAAAATCTTCTGTATCTGTCAGAGCTCCATGTGAATCTTACCAGATTGATCCAAAAAATCTTGTCACTGATTTATTTCAGTGACAATCTCTGCTCACTCACTATACTGCCAGTCTGTTGTCAATACTGATAAGCATACTATTTGCCAAATGCTGAATCATTCATTAATATCATCTCCTTTTCCTAACAGGAGAAGCCATTTAAAGTTTTCATTATTTTTATTATTATTTTGCCAGATATTATGCAATATTAAAAATAAAATATTAATCTTTATTGCATGACAATTTAAATAAAATATCAGAAATGGTGAAATGCTTATTTCTATGCTGCTTGCTGCTAAACTTTCAATGTTCACTTCTAAAACAATTCCCTTAAGATACAACATCCATGAACTGGTAAGTTGCTTGCAGTTTATTTCTGTACCTTTCTTGGTAGCACTTTCATTTGTAACCTCAGTGCAATCCTCATATACATTGTTTCCAAATCCCAGGAACATCATAATATATCCACAAATAGTTCATTGATGATTGCAAGGTTTTTATGATCCCAGTCATCATGGCAGGGTTTTTTTATCCTCTTCCTCTCACCTTTATTTGTTTATCATCTACCTACCTACCTACCTACCTACTGTAGGAATAGAAATGTTGTTTTTGCAGAGTTACATTGTTTAGAAGGAAGAAATGTGGTACTGAGATATGCTTACAGTGATAAGAAAGCTTAAGCAGGTGACCTTGTTAAATGCAGACAACCAGACTACTTAGGACAATTAGGTGAAAATCACAGTGTTAAGTCAAGTCAGATAAGTGAAGAAACATTACCACTTCAAACAGTAAAAATGGCAAAAGGAAATTGAAATTTGACAGGCCGGCTACTGAAGGCCATGCATTGTCTGTGAAGCATCAGATAGATTGTGAAACTGGATTACCTACTCAGTGGGGAAGCAGGGGAGGGTCCTGTCATCAGAAAGTATATAAAGTGTATTTTGGAACTAGTAGATGCGCTCTCCTGGTTGCGGGGCACCCGCCATTGCAATCGCAAATAAATTACTACTTCACGGGGATCCTCGCCTAAGCCTAAGTTATTGGCTACGGAGTGTTTCTCACACTACCTACCTACCTACCTACCTACGTACCTACCTACCTAATCTATCTATCTCTATCTATCTATCTATATATATATCTATCATCTCTTTCTCTCTATTTTTACAAAAGCCTTATTTTTTTGTTGTGACTTAGCGTTTTCAAATCCAAATAACCACAAAAGCAAAAAATCCTTCTCAAAAGCCACAGGATATGATTTTTGCCTCTTTGACAAATGAACAATCTGAAGCAAATTTTCAGAAATCAGTAGTATGTAATTACTACAGAGATCAAAATAGCTACCACGGTTAGACACACGATGCTACACAACCATTTAAATTTGTGATGCATGCTACACAGCCTTACTGCTGAGTTTCATGTTAGATACATGTTATGTTTCTGTTTCACTGATAGATTCATATATTTTAGATTTGCCCTAGAGTAACTAACCTTCATTTTAGAAATAATCTACCATTAACAGGTTGAACATGAATATTACCAACACTATGCTTCTAAAGATTTAAGACTTTCAGTTGGCTTTTTTTGTTTGTTTGTTTGTTTGTTTTAGTTAATAATTGAGCATAACAACATACATAAGTGACTGATCTTGCAAGCCTTTCTCATATTAAGCATCCTCACCATGTCAACAACGTAGATGATTTCCATGGGACTAACTACATGAATGAGATTTCCCCTTGGACTATTATCATATTATTTCGTATTGGGGAATAACTGGAATTATCATGAGGTGGTTTTTATTTAATTATTATTTTTACACATAGAAAAAAAAATTAGATCTTTTTCCAAACTAACTTTTTAAAGTTTTATCTGGTGTTAATTGTTAGCAGAAAACAGTAGAATGGACCATATCGTTTTTCTACAGTTCAGCAAGTGAATGATGTATGTCACCATTTCTGTTATGAAGAATTTTATGTAGCTTGATATTCATATCAATAGCTGGTGACAAAAATGACCTGAAACAGATGCCAAAGTACAGAAAGGGGTTTCTGTGGAAAAACCCAGCCCTGAGGTATTTAAACTCACTAGATGGTGACTTAAGAGGTGAGAACTACGTTGGCAGGAAGGATGGAATTTGCTACTTCATTTGATTAAGAACGGTATTGGTGTTGACACTTAACCACATGCTCATCTGTACTGTGAGTCATTTCTTTATGCCACTGGGGATCACTTTCACTGCAGCCAAATCAGAAGTCGTTTTGAATGTTAAAGCACATATTAAAAGGCTCAAAGATATATATCCATATATTACTGTCTTCACTCTTTGCTTCAATGTAAGTAGAACTAGGCAAAAATTATCAACTGTTTTGCAAATTATTCCCAGACTGTTCTAGCTTTCCTAAAATGATTCTAAACAGTGACATTTTGGGACACTTTCTATTGAAGCTTTGGGGGAATTAAAAAAAAAAACAAACAAAAAATGAACAAAAAAACCCACTCTTGCTCAAAACGTCAAGCTGTGAAAATCCATCTGCTCTTGAACTTCTGAATTCTGGAGAGAAACCTGTTCCTAGCTACAGGCTTCTGTACTTAGCATAGACACTGTACAGATTTCTACCGTTGTTTACACCCATACTGATTTAGCATTGTTGCCCTCCAATCCAGCTCTTTGGTCTGCTGTGTATGAGATACACACATTAAACACTTCCTGTATATGCATTTAGAACCTTGCTCTTCTGTTCGTTTTTAGGAGTTGTATCATTAAACCACTAAAGGAAGTGAATGTAAGGTCAAATATGGTAAAAATAAAGCTATCTGTAGTGTAGCATAATAAAAGAACTTCCTTTTGTCAAGGAGTTATCACCTCCATACAGAAGTGTCTTGGTAAGTTATAATAGGGGAGACAGTCCAAATCTCAGCAGTAATAGAAAAAAAATGTCCTTGACTCTGCAATTGAAAAGAATAAATAAGGCAAATGGCATACAGTGAGTATGTGAGTAAGCGGTGACATAATACAGTACTGTATTTCAGATAGTATGAAATACCTGAGGTACTGAGCAGCCAAAATAGACTTTAACAGCACAGTTTAGGGAGTTTTGTTTGCTTGTTTTTTGAAAGATTGTTGAAAACCAATTTTCTAGTGTAGTACTTCATATTAACATATGTTAGATTGACTGAAAACAGATAAACCTGAGTCAACAGTATTAATAAGGCACATCTTCCAGAAAGAAGAGTATACTACTTCATATTAACATTTCCAGCTCATTTTCCATTTCCTTGTATTTCTTACATCCTCCCTAGTCACACTAAAATTTTACTAATAAAAGAGGCAATAAAGCAGTTGGTCACAGTTGCCACCTCTTCAGCAACTGGCATGAGTCATTCACAGAACTTCTCCCATACAGAGCTGGTATGTCTGCTGCTGCTACTGAGCGGTCAGGTAGTTCTCTCTGATCCATTCTCACTTACCACAAAGGAATCCCACCAGAATTCAGTGAACATGCCTATTAAGCACAAGGCCTCCAATGTCAGCTGCTGAGTTGTTATCACATTAATGAGTTAAAACTCAGCTACATTCACAGTAATGGCCAAAGGGCATACAATGCCAGATGAAAGGTGGAGAAGTAAGTGATTGCACACAAGACACATAAAGCTCAATTTTGTCATTGCTTAATTCTAGGACACTGGGATATCTTCCAAGGGCTAAAATGGCTTTTTGAATTAATTCACATAATGGCCTCTCAGTTGTCTTTGCCTCTCCTTTGGCCCTGCCTAGCAAGCTGCCCATTCCATGAAAATATCTGAGGATTTAGTTTTTAACCTGTTCTTGTGTCCTAGTAAGACTTTCATATACCAGGACAAACACAGTGAAAATAGATATTTATTATTTTGTATAGTGTAGGCATTTTTTTTTTTTGGTGGACCTGTCACAGAGAAGAATGTGCATTTAAATGAATCATTTGACTTAGAAAACACTACTGGTTTAGCATTTTTATCACTGTTGCAATTCTTTTTTAAACTAGAAACTTCACCAGAACTACTAAGTAGTTCTTTCATCTGAAGATTTCACAATTTTGTGAGTGTTTTAGAAAATACAGGTGTATGACAGCTTCTTTTCTCCTTTTGTCCTCCAACTCCTTTTGGGATCTGGTTGTTTTCAATTTTCCTGACAAGACTACATAGCTAAACAAGAAATTGGAAATGGGAGTATACCAAAACTGTATACTAAATAATAATAATAATAATAAAGAATTTAAAAATGCTTATGTGAAACTCTAAAGACTGAAAGCAAATACATTTAATAGCTAAATATGTAGCATTTAATTGAAGTATAAAAACTAGAAGATTTAATATTTCTTGTATGTTATGTCAGTTATATTAATTGTTGCTATTTGTCTGCCTACCATTATGATTATAATGGTCCTTTCTGGGATTGATACTGGGGAAAAATGGTGTGTAAAACCAAATCCTTCCAGCATGAATTGGGTTGGAATGTTGTTAATGACAGCAGAAATTAATTGTTCTATGTGGTTCCACGCTAACAGAATGTATCATATGAACTATGGTCAGAGAAGTAGGGTACTGTTTAACATAACTTACCACAAACTGTGTATAGCACATGAATGCTTATCAATTGGAAACTAATAAATATCTCCAGTCAAATGCACTGTTCATATACTAGCAATTAAGCTCACCATAGGAATAATAACACAGTAGAAAACAAGCAGAATTTTTAAGGAAGCACTTGAATAATGTTTAGCCTAAAGGTGGAGTTCTTAAAGCACAGGCCGAATTGTCTTCCCATTGCATGCAATGAAAATTTACCACTATGTTTAGTGAATGTAGAATTAGGTCATTATTACTTTTGAGAGATTGACCTCTAAATGATTACTAACATTTCTTTTACAGATGATCACTAAAAGGCTATATATCACTGCAGTTCAGAGAAGAAAAATGTTTAAAATATGATTTTAATTCTATTTACAATAAACTATAACATTCTTAACATTCTGCATTGTATCTTTCTCAATATAGCTTTTTTTTTTTTTTTTTTTTTTTTTTTTATGTTAACTGTTCAGTTTTTACAGTGCATAAATTTGTGACTGATCAGTCCAAATTCCAAGATATCTGAAGTATATAACTGTCCAGAGGATAGAGCTGTTAAATACAGAGCAGTTAAATAGTTAAATATATGATACTTAAATCAGGATCTACTGCCTCAATTTCTATTCTATGGTCAATCTGGAAAGGGAAGTCTCTGTTAACATTACTGTTGTTTTTGTTATTTTTCTTTGATGTTACCGTTGATCTCATGAGCACCTTATTTGTGATGCGTTTCAGATATACCTGGTCGTGCAAATGCTCAAGCTTTCTTAGGGAAAACTTGTACATCTCTATATATGTGATAGTTCTTGAGTCAGTGGGAAAATATGAAGAAATTTCAATGTCTTTATATCATAAGCATTATTCACCAACATAAGGAAGATATACTAATTACTACTTTAGGAATACTCTGTTCTGATACAGATTTTTATGTAAAACCACCCCCAAAGGAAAAGAAAAAGAACACATTTCAAATAACTCTTTGTTAGCTTACTATTAATATATCCTCAGAATGTTTCTTAGCACACAGCTGCCACTCTGACATTTCAAAAGTAACTGGAACTTTCTATAAACGGTTCTATTATTCTCAACTGTCCACTGAAATTTGTTACAACAGGCTTCCTTCAAAATAAGCAAATAAATAAATAAATAATTCTTAATGTGTGAAGAGCTGTCTGTCTGCCTACTTTCACAACGAACAGGAATTAACACTCAGAGGAGGTATGCATGAGGTATGGATTATGTTTGAAGCAGCATACTCATATTACGAGCACAAGTAATGAATGCATTACTCATATACTGGATATTCAGTCAAGATGACAGATGTTATATAAACATAATTTATTTATCATTATGATAATTAATATGAATTGTTTTTCAAATAATATGTGCATCATTATCTGAAAAATAAGAAGCTACAACATGAGAACATATTTTCAAGAAACTCATAAAGAAAATGAAAACCATAGTGTTTTGCATAGCAATAGTATAAATTAGTTGAATTGTAATTGAAAAAGATCCATTCTGTCCATAACTATTTTCTAAAATCTAGGTAATATGACATGCTTAATTCTGGAGAGAGAATCATGATAACAGATTAAGAGCTAAAGGTAATGTCCTTTAATAACTTCTTCTGACTCCAGTAAAACCTTGCTATTCTCCAAACAAGTACCAGTAATAATTATTAATTCCATTCATTATGCTAAACAGAAGAATTTTCAAACTCCAGACTGAAAAATTAAAGTGGAATATTAGTAAAAACATTAATTTAAAAGTATGCTCTTTGAAAGCCTGGTAATACATACATAAAGATTTAAAAATCATGAGCATTTTTGTTATTTTTTCCAAAGCCAACTGTCACTTTTCCAATTTATAAAATCAACATAAATAATTCAGAAGTCCTAGTCTTGTTAAGATTTTCTGAGCACTCAAACTGCCTACACCTATGATGCTTTTAGCACCGTATAGAATCCAAACAACAAAAGGCAAAATAATTTTGAATATCCTCCTTTACTTTACGATATTGCTTGCTGCCTTTTCTATTGCTCTAAACCTCTGTACTTCTTGGAAAAACATACTGCCTGGTGAATTTAACTGGAGAACTTACTCTGTTACAAAACAAATGTTGTCTTCTAGTGCCAATATCACCAGGAATCACAGCTCTGCCTTTGACAGGGACATCCAGGTGACTGTTCTTTCTCCTGTTTCATTTATGACTCTGGCAAACAGAAGTTTATGTAATTGGGAATTGAGGCTTGTTATTTTTATTTGAGGGAGAAAATGATGCCTGGAAAAGGTTACACTGAGGTTAGCTTGAATAGGTTACATCAACCATTAGAAAGGTAATCTAAAGCTAGCTTCCTAGATTTTGTTGCATCATATTAAAATTAATGCTCATTCATATCATGTCAGGACCCTGAGTGCCATGATAGGCCTTAATGGCTCTGAGAATACTTACCTCTAGTTACACCTCTGCCCTGGGGCCCAGGGCTCCATTTAAGGTCATGCCTGAGCTTTCAGTCCCTGCCTGAGGTATGTTTCAGGTGTGCCTGCCTCTAGCTCTGTGCCTGGCCAAGGACCCTGTTGAAATGAGCCTTGACCTGTGGATTGGCTTTCTGACCCGCTACATCACTACAGACCTGCCTGGAAATCACTGGGCTGTCTGACACTGATTACCACCACTGGGCTTGATTCAGACCTGCCTCATCTGGGCACTGGGCTGATACTGTCTGCCTGCCCTGGGCCACCCCGCCTTATCTTGCTCAGGTCCATGGGATGGCACCCTTGCTGGCAAGGCTCCTGCCCTGTTGGCCTTGCTATGAGGCTCAGTTCACGAGTTGCTCTGCAACAAGGTAGTGCAGAGAGAGGAGTTATCATTCCCTTCAAGGCAGTGCTCATAAAACAATACCTAGAGCACAACATCCAGTTTCAGGTTACCAATGCAAGAAAGACATTAATAATATGAAATGTCAAGATTGTCAATGGGATGGAGCATTTCTGTCTGGAAAAGCTTGAAGGAATTAGGCTTTTTCACCCCGGGAAAACAAACAAACAAACAAAAGAACAACAACAACAACAACAACAACAAAAGGTGGCTTGATGGCTTGGGGCACTTCATGGCAGCCTTTCAATATCTACTGAGTAAGTTACTGAGAAAACAAGGACAAGATCTTCATAGAGGTGCATGGCAAGGGGGATGCCAGACAATGAACTTTAATTAAAGGAAGAGGTTCTAATTGGTATAAGGAAAAAAAAATACCCTAAGCTCAATTAAACCATGGAACAGGTGTCCTGGAGAGTTTGCAAAGTCTCCATCTTTGGATGGTAGAGCACATGCTGTGTGTGCAATCAGAGCAAAACTCAATTCACAGCTTCCCATGAGCCATACGTGTTAAGCTGTTTCTAGGAAAGCAGAGCTCATCACATGTAATGGTTTCTTGAGAAGACAGATGCCAACACTCTGAATATTGCCTCCCCTTCCTTCTGCTTTCAGCCAGCTGTTATTGCTGAGCATGACTCCATGTGGATATCCCTCTGGTCAGCCTGGGCCAGCTGTCCTGGCTGTGTCCCCTCCCAGCTCCTGGTGCACCTGCAGACTCGTAGCTGGCAGGGCAGCACCAGAAGCTGAAAAGTCATTGTCTCTGTGTAAGCACTGCCCTGCAACAGCTAAAAACATTGGTGTGTCACCACTGCTTTGACCAAAACTGCAGAACACAGCATGTTACAATTCTCTATGATGAAAATTAACTCTATCATAGTGAAAGTCTGGACACAGCTTTGATCAGAATTATTCTGTTTTCTGAGACACTCTGCTATCAATTTACAATGTATTGTCCTGTTGTGATTTGACATCCTGGAGATTGCATTACATAATAGTCCTATCTTGCTATCCAGATAATATGTATACATATGCAAGTGACTCCATAATTTCACTGAGTTCCAAATGCTTGTTCCTGCATTAGGAACTGTCAAAGTGTGAAAAAACTGTGAGTAGACACTTCCTGCCATGTTACTCTCACATACTGCACTTAAGCGTAATTGATGTTCCTCACCTCCATTCACAAACATATGTATTAAAATCTTGAATACATGACAGTGTCTCATCCACATTCATTGTCACAGTAGTTGGAAACTGTGCCAGAAAAAAAAAAAATAAAATATTTTTTTCCTTCTGTACATTGACCTCTTCTTTTTGACAGAGAAACTTCTTAGATATTCCAGCCAAGAAGTTAAAGGCTTCATGATCATAAATGTATTCACTAAGTAAAATTTAGTCACGTAAGCAGTCTTTTTGACATTTTAAACAGTTTTGCTCAATGATTTAATTGTTAAGCAGATCAGCTCTGTGATGCAACTATAACCTGCAATATCAAGCTACCGGATCATCATATATGCAGCAGCAAAAGACTGAGCAGACAAGAGTTTCTCTGCCTCCTCATCTCCTCATACATAAGATATTCTGTACTCTGAGATATTTTAGGTACTTCTGTTTATAACAAACATTCATTAAAACAAAACAAAACAAAACAAAGCAAAATAATAAAACAAAAATCCTTCCAGACAGAAAATGAGACTGAAACACTCATAGTTTGGTGTGCATGACTCTTGCATTACTTGTGGAAGTATATTTATTATGCTACGATATGATATATGCTAAAATCAAGTTGAAGAGTTGTTCCAACAAGAGAATAAAACCTGATCTGTCTGTAGGATATGACAGATTTATAGGAAAAAGATTCTTAAATCAGATATCTTTTCAGTTGTTTTACTCAAAATAAAGTATTTTGTTTGCTTCAAATGGGAACCTGGGAGTCAAGCAGAATGTAGGAAGTGTGATAGAGTTAAAAAGGGAATGAGCCAAACTGGCAGTGTGGAAAAAATACTGAAATATTGTGAACTGTAATATTCATGTAGAACCAGGGGAATTATAAACTGTACACAAGAAAAACAAATTACTACTAGGTTTATTTGTTTCATCGAGCCAGTTTTCAGGTAGATGGAAGATCTAAATGCTTAGTTTAAGGTTTAAGGTTTAAGGATGGATAAATTGTAACGGCACATGATAAGAGCTCATTTTTAAGATAGTCTTTTATATGCAACAGAATTAAAATTAAAAATAAAAAAATAAAAAAAGACAAAGAAGAAAACTAAAAGGAAGAAAGGCATAGTTCACTGGCCTTGCTTTCTCTGCTCTGGCTTCTTGTCCCGTGTTAGCTACAAGAATTAGGATACATATACATTTATACATCTCATTTTGCCTAAGTGTGTTTGCTTATCTTTATGTCCTAATATTACATGTTGAAACAGTTTGTAGTTTATGTAGAAATATACCAATACTTCTTATAGGAACATGCTTGTCAAATTCATCAGGGACATTCTTTTCCCTTATACATGGCTAAGAGAAAAGATTCAAGAGCTGACATATGACAAGGTTTGTTGCAAGTATTAAACAGCATCTTGACAATAACTATAATTAAAGTTGCCACAGCTTTGACCTGATTAAGCACTGAACAATACAACTGCCACTCTTTGACTACCTTAGGCCGGTGAACATTTGATGATATATAATATCTTTTGGCAGCCAAGTTAATTATAACATAGCTGAATGCATTTCTTTAGAGGGGAAATATTTAAAGAAATTAATGGGAGAGGAAACTGTAGTGAAAGCTGTCAGAGTAATTCTAAATATTGCTAACAAGCATATCTAATATCTCTGGAGTATGTTAACTTTTCTCCTTTTGCATATTATTATGCATTTGTAACATTTATTATTATTATTATTTAGAATATGTAAGACATTTGCATCCCATATATGAACATTTAAACATACTGAACTTTGCAGTGTCAAAGCTCATACTCCTTCCTGAAAGATTCACAGAAGGTGAAGGCTGAGGTAGGCACTTGGGGAACTTGGATGTCAATTAATTTGGATGGAAACTGGACATTCAAATTATCAGGTAGCACAGATAATCATAACCAAAGTGTTTGTTTCATTTCTGTAACAAAACACTGACACTGGTGTTCCAAACATATTTCTAATACTGATAGATTGGCTGGCTGAAGCATGTGCAAAGCAATTATGCAAGTAGCACTAATGAGTAACATTGTAATGTGGGAATTTTCAGAGTACTGTGTGACAGTTTTGCTGAGACATCAAAAAAGTAGAAAACATACATTATACCTAACTAAGTATGATTAATAAAGATTTTTTTTTACTTGCTGATGAACACCAGATTAAGAAGGATCACCTCCTTGTCACTGAATCTATCACAGACCAATAGATAGAGTAGTTTATAAAATATCTCCTGTACAGTTTTCATAACCAAAAGCTTTGCCTAAAGCTTCAAATGTACTAAATGGAAAGTCCTGTGTGACAGACAGTCATCTTGTCTCTGTAATTATTTTACAGATAACTTTAGTGAAGTATGCATATTTTTTATTAATGTAGTTTAATTTGTGTTTCTGTACCCGATTGAATATTTAAACTTTATCTCAGATTGGAAATGAAAAACTTTAAAGCATTTTTTTTTCTACCATCTTCCTTGAAGATAATTAAAATAATAAAATTAGAAGTGTTTTGTAACTTTGTCCAAAATTCTGCTCTGACTCACTCAAATCTTTTCTAAAATCCTTTTTTTATACATAATTATGTGTAAAAAAATGCTACTTTGTACTTGATGCAATTCCATGTGAAAATAGGTGAGTCTTTTGGAGTAACTTCACTCCAAATGAAGTGAATTTATACCTGCTTTGTTCACGCATAAATGGCAGTCCAGAGAGTCAGCTTGACCTCATAATATTCTTGTTTAATTCTTGAAGCACTTGTTATTTTTTATTTATTTATTTTTTCACTTATCTCTTTCAATTCTCATTCACACAGTTGATGAGAGTTGATGCACATTTTTGATAACCTTACATTTTATAGCTGTCAGCCTGTTATGCCTGGATGGGAGTACTAATATTAGTTATTTTTGTATTTTCTTTCCTCTTGGACACAGACATTTTAAGAAAACCAATGCTGTTTTTCCTCTATGCAAAATTATATATAATTATATATATATATATAAATTATATGTAATATATATATAAATAATATATAATATATATATAAATTATATATATAAATAATTATATAATCTATATAATTTATATAAAAATATAAATATATATTTATATTTTATATAAATAAATAAATACATATTTATATATATAAAATTATATATATATAAAATACTTATAGGAGTATTTTGCAAACTGTGCCCTTTTAGACTGTTGGTGTGCTAGAAAATGGCATGTGGACAACAATCCACAGTGCTCTCTTGCCTTTATAAGATACTTCATTCAAAGACTGATGTGGACACTAGCATTGTCTGAAAGACATGTAAAATTTGTCAGAAATTGATGCTTTAAATATTTGAAAAACTTTTATTATCCTTTTATGATAAGATGAGTATTGCAGCACTGACTTCTCTATAATTATGCTGAAAAAGTATGACATTGAAAAGAGGAGTAATCATAAAAAGTAAGTCACACAAAAAAGTGAGAGGGATTTTGTCTTTGACAGGTGCAGAAAGAGGATCAGAATTACTGGCTGTGTAGAGTACTTCTCTAGATTAAAATTTTGGCTGCAATAGCTTTCATAACGTCTAAGACTGATCATTATAGTCACTAATGTTAGTATTTACTTAATTCCTAGTCTAATAGTTCTATTATCAATATTTTTCCTTTTTCTTAAATATGATGGAAATCAAAATGAATAAAATAAAATTTGATAATAAAATAGATTGTATTATTTTCTGCAGAAACACTAGGACTTTTGGACATTTATTCATTGTTGAGGATATATGGGCCACAGTTCTACAAACTGACAGTTTATACAGTTTACACAGTTATACAAACTGACCAGAAATCTCTCTTCATGAGCAAAAACTCCAGGTCCAGTAAAGATATATGTGAAATAACTAGGAAAGAACTATTTTTTATAAATCATTAAATCACATGTATTTGGAGAGAAATTATTTATTTATTTATTTATTTATTTATAAACAGAGGTTTCTGCTACATTCTCAGAAATTAAATAGAGCTATAAAATATATTATTCTGATATGAATTTAATGAACATAACCAATTTTAAAAGATTTCCCTTACCAGCTTTCTGTACTTGTGGAAAAAGGCAACAATAAGCTAGAAAGCTATATACATTCAACAATTACTGAATTATATCTGATTTAAAATACACAAAAATCAAATTACTAATCATTTGACTTTTGGGGCATATTACAACACAATATGTGTCTATTGAATAAAGTGGTTCATGCTTGAAGTTTGAAAATAAATAATAATTCCATACAAATCTTTCTTTCACAGAGGTAAGAGAAACAACAGAGCAAGAGAAAATCCATCTCTAAATTTATTTTCACATTTATTTGTAGCTCATAACTGGAAAAAGGAAAAGAGAGACTTCTAAATTGCCATTGCTTTCACGCATGATCTTGGAAAAATGACCATCTATGGTAATATTTATACAATCAAAGTGGTCCAAGATAGAGGTGAGATTCATCTGTAAGAAAGAAATCAATGGGAGTTTTATTTACTTGATTGCATGTACTATACCATACCATGCCTTGAGCCTCGTGACCTTTACTAAACTTTATAATATTGGCCCATTAGGCACTGGCATTATTCATCAGACATCCTAACGAAAAGTTATTATTATTTCTGATTGTAAGAGATTGCCTTTGTTCTTCACTTTCCATATCATGCCATTTTCCTTCCAGCCATATGAGCTGGTATTTCATCAAAATAACTGTGGGGTAAATGAAAGTGGGAGAAACTGATGTGCTGTATGTAGTAGCAACCCATCACAATGACAAGTGTCTTATTTATTTGCTCTAAAATAATTCCCATTTGTAAGATTTGCCTGCCTTGAAGTCTTCTTTGATCATAAATACAGCATTGGATACAGTATTATACAACACTTAATATTTAATTTAATTTATTTTAATTTAATATATGTGTTTTGGTAGTTTTGTTTCAACGCAGATTAAGCTTCAAGTGATTCCAGAATATTTGAATTTCTCTACTTCCAGGCTAAGAAAAACACCAAAAGAGGTCTTCATTAGCAAGAGAATGATTCTGTTTATCATGACAATAATGCATAAAACAAAACATTGCTCCTGTTCAGCCATATTGCCATGGGCTCTAATTGTCAAGTCCTATAAACCAAGTATGGTTGTGTTGCCAGTAGCTGGACTGGAGAATTCATTAAAAATATAATGAAAAAAGAAGGAAGTGATAGAAGATTATTATTTTTTGGAGTTTTGGATTGGATTTGTAATATATTCCAGGAATTTTTCTTTTTCAGGCTCTTTACTGCTTATTTCATTCTACTGTCTTTTGAATAATAATAAAAAAATCTGTATTAATTTTCAATGAACATTGAACATTGATCCGAATTGAACATTGGCATTAGGTTTATTCTAATTCTTCCCTTTTATGGAGGAAATAACATGTGGAAATAATGTTTCAGCAATTAGAAGCTTCCTGCAGGTTAAAAGAATTGTTAGTGTAAGAAGAATTAAAAGTTGTTAGAAGGATGGTGTTAATCTGATTTTTATTATTCTCTAAATAAAAGGATGATTACAAAATGAGAATTTAGGAGAACAACTAAGCTGAACACCTTTGGAGAGAGGTTTAAACTGTTCTGAGAATGTGGTTCTGGGTGTAGTGTTTTTTGTCTACAGTTGATATTTAGCATCTTTTCAATAAGAAAAAACAGATGACTGTAGAAAGGATAAGAAATTCTAGCTACATACAAAGAATGTGGCTCCTGTTAAAGTCCTTTTCTATAATTTCAAAACAGAGCTACCACTGCTTCAAGGCGGCAGCTGAACAGTCTGCTAATGATACTTAGTGTGCTGGTGGAATGGATAGGTGGACAGTATGTGCTAGCTGGAGTGACTTGAATAAATGAGTTCATAAATCCATTCATGGTTTTCACCATTTTATCTGGACATAGTTTGGGAAACTTAACGAGACAAAACAAGCAGAAGAATAAAAGCATAAAGTATCAGATGATGATTCTGTATTATGGTAACCTGATTTACAAAATTGTGGTAGGTAAAATTTCATGGCAAAATACATCTGCAAGGTAATGGAAGAAGAACATATGTTTATAAAAACAAAACAAAACAATGTTTGACCTTTTGACCTCTTGTTTTCTTCAAAAAAGAAAAAAGCACAACCAATGCATTTTTTCTTTTTTTTTTTTTTTTTAACGTGCATGAATATGTGTGTGTGGTTTGTTTTTTGAGTAGTTTAACATGAAATATTAGCACTAGCTTCTTCTCATCCTATGGTATTGTTTGGCCTATAAAATGCTATTTGCCGCATATGATTTGCATACAGAGAACATTTTTTTTTCATTTTCATTGTGTATTTGTTAATCCATTTCAAAAAGTATTATGCTAATTATAAGAGTGTGCTTTGCATTTAGCATCTGAATTGCTCATTTTGAGTTTTGTTTTTTTTTAAATTGTAATCTGTTAATTACTTGTTTAATGGAGTGTGTAATTACCTACTTTAAGTTGGAAAACTGTTTCCATTTCAAAGCAAGAAGCCTATTCTTGAAATGAAAGTATGTAAATGAATTCCTTCCAGATACAGTATATAACTCTTTTACTTCAACAATTGTTTCATTTTTGTCTGAAAACAATGTTTAATCTACTCTCTGTCAGTATTTATCATGGACACTGCATTCTAGGAGGCTGAATGGTGAAAAGGCAAATTATTCATGTTTTGCACATTGCTTTTTTTTTTTTTTTTTTTAAAATCAAACCATCTGAAATTTGATTTCTAATTTAAATACCAGAATTATAAACTAGTTTTGAACTAAAAATTAGAAAGGGAATGTAACTAATTTGCTATCTCTGACACTTGCTCAAATATTTACCTAGCTTTGGATAAACCAGCTATCTACCAAATGTGCCTATTTAAAAAAAACTATTATTTTTTTTCATTTTAAATTTATTTTTATGACTAAAACTGAACTCTTTCAGTGCTTAGTAGAAAGTGACTGAATTGAAAGACCTAAATCTGGGATTCTTTCTCTCAACTCAGTTGGAGGGTTGCATATGTTCTGTCAGTCTCAGAGTATCTGCAATTACTGATTAAAAATAATACATAAAAAATCAATCAAACAAACACATGGCAAATTATAGACAGCAATCATTCACCATCTCAGTGTTTATAAGTTTGGTAACTTCAAACATTCATTTGTGAATGGACAGATTCATCATGAGGAAGTTCCATCTGAATATGAGGAAAAACTTCTTTACAGTGACGATGACAGAGCATTGCAACAGGTTGCCCAGAGAGGCCGTGGAGTATCCTTCTCTGGAGATATTCAAAACACATTTGGACATGATCCTGTACTGTAGGTGATCCTGTTTGTTAGGGAGATGATCTCCAGAGGTCCTTTCCAACCTCAACCACTCTGTGATTCCATGGCTGTGAGTAGGCTCAATTTCACATTTTCCCATAGGTGAAATTGTGGAATCATTAACTTCCAGTATATAGCATGATATGGTGATCCTTTATCAGTCTTTCACCGTTAAATTATTTCTTTCCATTGCATAATGAAGACTTAAATGAGGTAAACACATAGCATATCCTTATAGTCACTAGTTTCATGAGGTCTCTCTCCACTTCAATAGACATGCAATTTTCTATTCAGATTAAGAGTTATCCGAGTCTGTTATCTGAGCAAACAAATTTCAATATGGATGTGTAAGTTTTTTTGGGGAAAACAGTTTAGTTCAGAAAGTCATCTTAGACAAAAGGTACTATGACAAAAGAACATATATTATTACATGAAACAGAATTAGTGCTCACTGAAATTAATTATAAAAAGTGCAGTGTTTGTGTATTTAGCTTAGTTATATATACCACCTTCACTGTTTTGTTCCATTTTATATCTCTATGGTCTTACCATAGAGACATAAAATGCTTTAAATGTATTTTTCTTCTTATTGTAGTCATCAAGAATCTTTTTGGATTTCTTCCATATTTCAGTGAAAATTTGTCCTACATAAACATATCACCTGAAAAAAAAAAACACAAAACATATCTCAGAATTATTTGTATGATAGTCACTTCTTGTGTTCTTGTGTTTAGATTTTGCATTAAAATACTTCATCTTCCTGATTCTCTCTTGCTATTAAAACTATTACATTGAAATGTCAGTGTCATAATTCTCTCCCACTGAAATAAGTAGTTTGGAGAAACACAGTTCAGAGCTTAGGCTGTTTTCTGAATTTACACAAAATCACAAGGAAGGATGCAGAGTTTGAAAGTTGGAACATGACTAATGTGGCTTTTTTTTTTTTTTTTTAATATCTTAGAAAAATACAACTGAAAGAAACTACCATATTAATGAAGTAGACTTTCACACTGGAGGCCCATGTTCAAATTCTGTTTAATTCACAAATGAGTGAGTCTGGTGGTCTCTGTCTCATTCTCTGTGAACATCTGTCTGTCGCTAAGCCATTCACATTGTTTAGCATGATTGGCATTTCCATCCAGAAGGGATTCAGATTATGACAGTTTAAGCCCTGCAGATAAGGCTGAAGGTGCATTGAAGGTGTGTGGAACTTGCATGCAGTTTATTGTTATTTTGCTCTGCTGTATTAAAGCAAAAACCTGCAGCCTCCAAAAAAGGTACTTTTTGCTTTGGGTGACCACACACTTTTTTTTTTTTTTTTTAAAGGACAAACTCTTTGGCAAGAATAGCTAGAGGGAAGGTTAATGTTAAAAAGTCTAACTAATCCTTCATTCAATTTATGCATATTTTATAAAGTCCTAAATCTGTTTGAAAGGATTTGTCTGTGTGGGTATGTTGTTGCTCTTTTCAACTACACATCTCAGTCTTTTGTTCTGATCCCTCTGTTGCGGGAATAATTGCTCTACATTAATTCTTAAATGTTCTAGCATGTTTCAAATTTAAAAGAAGTCCAAGGAAGAAAGAAAACAAACAAAATTAAATTTCACTTTAAAAGTTATTATCAAAACATTTACCATCTGTCAAAAGCAAATAAACATGCTCACAGAAGCCAGATGAAGACCCTAGTGGCATATTTTATTTTCTTCATTGTCTTTTCCAAAGGAAGAAATCAAAGGGCTCTTTGGGGATTTGACTCTTTTTTGCCCTTCACAAAGATGGATGTTACCCTATATAACTAGACAAACAACCTGGCATAAACAGTGAAACAATAAAGCTATATTTAAACAACTCTAGTTTCAGGTACAGATACCTTAGCCTCTTTTCTTATATGCTCCTCATATGCTCTTTCCTTTCCTCCATGCTCCTTGCAAAAGACAACTTTTTGACCTACATGGCATAGTTTAAAATAGCTTTTACTTCATAACAAGGAAATTCTGCTGGTTGTTTACATTCTGTCATCCCTGTAAGAACTTGTTAGATGGTGCAGATAAGGGCTGAGTGCTCTGTATTAGAGACCTATTGATAAATCTGTTTTCTTCATTGTGCAAGCAATGTAATCTTGTTACTAAAAAAAAAAAAAAAAAAAAAAAGTAACCAATTTTTTGTGTCAACTAAAGAGCAGGATATAAAAGTATTTTTTTCCTGACATCCTCATGGATCTCATGAGGATTTAGTACTTTTTTTTCAAAAGTACTAAACTGAATTAAGAGTTTACTTCCTGTTGACTTTCAAAATATATTTATTTATGACGCATTATATTCTAAACCGATCTCACAAGTTTATTTTTAAGCAAGGAACATTCTTAACAAGTTCTTTTCTGAAACAGAATTACATTAATTTATTCCTGCAACCACTTATAGACAGAAGAGAGCAACAATGAATATTTTACACTTCTATCTTCAAGAATACTTAAATGATTTAAAATGTCCTTTTGTATAGAAAGCATTAAAACCTGCATAAAATAAGAATCCTCCATAAGCATAATCAAATATTTTATTTAGGTGTAAAATTTTCCACTTAAACTTTAATTAATTTACTTTAAAAAAAAGTTGTAGTTTTCCCTTACATTTATTCCAACATTTTTTATTTTTATTTTTTATTTTTAAAAAATAATTACTAGTGACCTGAGAATCAGCTATTCCCATGTATCTTCTATTTTTCAAGAAAACTACCTTTACCATTGCAATCAAGATGCAGAATAAATTGATGCTCATCAAGGAAAGATGAATTTATGTTTTCATATTATTCTACCTGTTTCACCACCTTTTTAAAAATGTTCTAAAGTATGACTAGTTGCTATGCAGAGATTTAAAAAGGATAAGGCCCTTGGTATTTGGCAGGTATTCACAAACTTAGGAATTCTTTGTGTGCATACAATTTGAGAAAATTGTTGTTACTTAGCTGTGCTGATAAATCATTTTTTGCAGCATTCTTATTACAAAATTTCTTTAAACTCCATAAAATATTTCTACTGACATTTGCTATGTAACAATATGCCATCTCCAGTCTCACACATTCTCTGATTTGGGACTGAACTACCGAATAGCACTATAACAATATTAGATTAAAATAGGGTGATATTTGCTTATTTGATTCAATGTCTTTTCACTGTTTGCTTCTTTAAAAAGATCATTAAAATAGAAGATCATACTTTTTCATTTTCCTTTTATGGTAGAAAATTCAGCACTTGACAGCATAACAAAGGGAAAGATTCAGACATTATTACATAAGAATAAAAGAAATTTTTTTTTCTCTGTATATTCAGAAGCCTCTCAAAAGTATAAACACTAGAAGAACAGACCAGAGTTTTCTCCTTCTCCTTCTCCTTCTCCTTCTCCTTCTCCTTCTCCTTCTCCTTCTCCTTCTCCTTCTCCTTCTCCTTCTCCTTCTCCTTCTCCTTCTCCTTCTCCTTCTCCTTCTCCTTCTCCTTCTCCTTCTCCTTCTTTCTCCTTCTCCTTCTCCTTCTCCTTCTCCTTCTCCTTCTCCTTCTCCTTCTCCTTCTCCTTCTCCTTCTCCTTCTCCTTCTCCTTCTCCTTCTCCTTCTCCTTCTCCTTCTCCTTCTCCTTCTCCTTCTCCTTCTCCTTCCTCTTCTCTTCTTCTTTTCTTCTTCTGAAGGCTCCTGTCTGGAACTGTGTGTGTGGAGAAGAGCTCATGCTGGAGTAGGTTTTCTGTCAGGAACTGTGACCCATGGGAGATGCCCATTGCAGCAGCCTGTTTCTGAAGGACTGCGCCCTCTGGGTTGGAACCTTGCTGGACCAGTTCTTGTAGAAAGGACCTGCACTGCAGCATGAAGGACTGTATCCAGCTGGAGCAGAGGAAAGTGCAAGGAAGAAGAAGCAGAGATGAAGTGTTGTAAACTTTCTCCAGCTCCTGTTCCCCACCCGCAGGGCTCACTGCGGGGAAGGAGGGAGAATAATCAAGAGTAGAAGCTGAGCCTGGGAAGAAGGAGGTAGGGGATTTTTTTTTTTATCAGTTTTATTTCTCACTATCCTTTATTATTATTATTATTTGGTGATAAATTAAATCAGTCTTCACAAACTTGAATCTGTTTTGCTCATGATGGCAAATGGTAAGTGCTGCCCATGTCTTGACACAGAAGCTTTTCCTTCTCATTTTCTCCTCCTGTCTTGCTGAAGAGGTGGAGAGAGAGAATGTGTGGTTGAACCAGCCATCCAAGGTTAAGCGAGCATGTAGGGAAAGGTAAATAACTGGGAAAAAGCTCACAAAGACAGGAAGACAGATGTGATGAATAGGGTGTTGAATAAAATGGTAAAACTAAGGGTTTGGAGAAATGTAGAATCCGTAAAGAGTAAGGTAAGATCCTGCTCATAGATAGGAACTTCAAAACTGTTGTGCAGCATAGATTAGTTGCACAACAGATGGATAGATTCATCACAAAGATTCAAAGACCCCTGGAGCATTTTCCAAACATTTTTTTTGACAATGAGTGTAAAAGACCTATCAGACAATTTTGGTCTATTGAGGAACAGATGCAACAAAGTTTTCATTTGTCTTGAGTGTTTTTTTTTTTTCTTCTTTTTTTTTTTTCTCTCTTTTTTATTTTTTCTTTTGACTCCATATAAATGGATTAAAGTGAAAGCTCACAAGCCAGGTCTTTGCAAGAAAAGTACTTAAAGAACTACAGGAAACTAAAATCATATTCTTAACAAGGTAATGAGAGCTTTCATACTGACAAAAAATAAGGTACATGAAGTCCTATTTTTTTTTTTCAGTCATGAAAAGTAATAGAGGATAAAATAATTTAAAAATGTTATTGAATTTGAATAAAACTGAATTTGAATAAAACTGAAAAACATCTCAGTAACATCTCTGACTACCTACATCCGTCTTGCCCTTTATTCAATTTAATATACATTTTTTAATGAATTCTCTCTACTGTTTTTGAATTTCCTTTTGTGTTAAAAAAATCTGTTTGCATTTTTTTTTTTTAATGCAGTTGGATGCATTCCATTATGTAATGGTTATTTTAATTCATTTTGTACCAGGTATTTTCTTTTTCTTCTTGTTGTCATCAGTGTAATTATTAATGCTTTTCTCATTATATTACTGCACCATGCTTTTGTATTCTACAAAAAACATATAATTGAGATTCAGTGAGGAAGAATTCAAAATGAGTTATTTCTGGATTAAGCTGCCCTTCATTATACCTTCAGGGGGGGGAAAAAAAAAAGTGCATTAGTGTAATAAAACAGAAGAAAGATTTTATCTGTTTAATTCTGTCTCAGACCTGTAATGCAGAGGTGTAGAAATAACAGTTTTCCAAAAGTTTAGGAATTCAATTTCTTTTTAGTCTATCCACTTAAAAGACATCTATTATAGAATCATAGAATTATTTAGGTTGGAAAAGACCTCTAAGATCTAATCCAAACATTAACCTAGCACTGCCAAGTCTACCACTAAACTAGATCCCTAACATCTACATATCTTTTGAATACCTTCAGGGACAGTGACTCAACTACTTCCCTGGGCAGCCTATTACAATGCCTCATAACTCTTACAGTGAAGAATTTTTCCTAATATCCAGCCTGAACCTCCCATGGCACAACTTGAGGCAATTTTCTCTTGTCCTATAGATTGTTGCTTGGGAGAAGAGACTGATCTCTACCTGCTAAACCTCCTTTCAGGTAGTTGTAGAAAGCAATAAGGTCTCCCCCAAAAGAGGGGAGGTTATTTAGCCTTTTCTCTAGGCTAAATAACCCCAGTTCCCTCAACCACTCCTCACAGGACTTGTGTTGCAGATCCTTCGCTGGCTTCATTGCCATTTTTTGGAAATGCTCCTGATCCTCAGTGTAGTGAAGGGCCCAAAACTAAACACAGTATTCAAGGTGCAGCCTCACCAGAGCTGAATACAGGGGGACAATCACCTCCCTGGACCTGATGTCCACACTACTCTTGATACAAGCCAGGATGCTGTTGGCCTTCTTGGCCACCTGAGCACACTGCTGGTTCATATTGAGCTGGCTATTGACAAACCCCCAGCTACTTTTCCACCAGGCAGCTTTTGAGCCATTCTTCCCCCAGCTTGTAGTGTTGCATGGGGTTGTTGTGCTCCAAGTACAGGACACAGCCTTGATGAACATACAGTGGTCCTCGGCCCATTGATCCAGACTACACAGAGCTCTCTGCAGAGCCTTCCTACCTTTGAACAGATCAACACTCACACATAACTTGGTGTCATCTGCAAACTTTCCAAAGGTGCACTCTCTCCCCTTGTCCAGATCATTGATAAAGATATTATAGAGAACGTATTAAAGATAATTTATGTTTTCAAATAATGTCAAGGTACTTTTCAATAACACATTTTTGGTTTAATGTGAATGTTACTGCATTTCTTCAAAAAGCCCTACACAATAGTCTTTCCCAAAGAATCAGATCATACAAAATTTACTTCTTTTTACTTAGCTGGGAAATGACTGCAACATAGCAAGACACCTTGCATAGAGACTTCATGTCCTTTCAGAAAGAAAAAAAAATCTTAGTCACCAGGAGATCTTTTTAAAGATATCTTTATTTCTTTTTATTTCTTTTTATTTATTTCTTTATTTTTTTAACCTTTTTTTTTTTTTTTTTAACACTGAGATGCCAATAGGTTTTAAATTCCTACAGCACCCTCCTGTTGTTATTATGCTGCATGTAGGTGAATTGACTAAAACCAAATTAATTTAAATACTGACTTTACATTATGGCTGTTGAACATAGGTAAGATACTGTAGTAACCTCATTGAGGTTCTTAGATGATTTAAACATAATCTAGGCTGGAAAAATCCAGTATATAGTCTGTAAAATTGCTAATCTGGTTTAAACATTCAGAGAATCTTATGTAGTTAGCAGATATAAAATACACTGATCAACCAGAAGACATCAAGATATCTTTAAAAGATCTTCAAAGATACCTATTGTTAGGAAGATGTGCTATGGCATACTTCCTAACAATAACTTCCTTACAATAGGTTTCACATTCAGGTATATTTCATTATATATCACTAGAGTTCATATGGATGCTAGAGATCAAAGATTTTAGATCACAGCCAACTTTCCAGGGTATTGAAAATATATATTTACACAGGTAAAAACATATCTTACTGTGTTATCTCATACAAGTGAGCTAAATATTCTTCAGAACAGCATTTATGACAAGCCTCATGAACTCTACATTATACTATCCTACTTCTGTAAAGAATGTGACATAACCTTAGTGTCTTCCTATAAGCTGATGGTATTTATTATAGGTGTAGATTCTACAATTTAGAAAAAGCCTGTCACTAGTAAATATTCCAGATACTTTCTATCCAAAGCCATGTAGAGTAAAAATGCCAAAATAACATGGATCACTGAAGACATAATCAGAAAGTTTTTTTAGAGAGGATGACCATCTGTCTGGTTTGTAAATGTATTTTAAAAACTTGGTCTCAAGTACACAGCATAATCATCTTACATCATTCCAATAAAGCATATTACCATATACTGTGTGTTCTTGGCTATTTCTGATTAAAATAAACTTGGATATATACTGTATGTAATGGGTTCACAGGGTTCACCTACATCCCTAGCACTATCTAGAAGCCTACAGTTCAAAGCTGTGTTTTATCTCTAACAGTGTTAGAGTGTTTTTCCTCACCTCACCACATTACACTGACTTCTCCATGATTTATCATGAAGACCAGGTTGAAATTTGATTTCTAAAAAAATACATCAAGAAACATTAGAGAAAATCATTATACTCATGTTGTTTCTTTCTTTTTATTTCTTCAAGAACAGGAACAATGGGATGTGAATTAAAATCAAACAAAGGAAAACAAACAAGCAAACAAAGAAGGATTAAGTTTTAATTTAAACTTTTGTTTCAGTCTTCATTCTCACTGTGGTCATATTTGGCTTTGCATAGTTCAAAATCTTGTTTATGGGAAGACAAAGAGTATACCGTAAACATAAATAAAAATGAGGTTTTATTGCTGTTGAAATCTGAACAACCTAATCATTATTAGTCTAGCTCTAATTGTTACAGAAAAGGAAAAATAATAAAGCAATTAAGATTCCTCCACACACGTTTAGTTTGTAGCTCTTTTCCTGGCATTATGCTAATCTTTCCCCTAATACCACTATGTCCTAAAGTTGGTGGCTCCGTTTTGTTGTTTTTGGGGGTGTTGTGATGAGTTATCAGCATCTTCAGACCTTCACCAGGATGTTCATTGGTGATTTCTGAAAAGTACAGACAGAGCAAACCTGACAAGCCTTCTGTGGCCTTGCAAACTCAGTACAAAACTTTTGACCTGGAAGCCATGAGCCATTGAAGTGGTTGCAGCTACGTGGTTGCAGCCTGTTGTGATTGCAAACAGCTATCCACAGTCTGTACAATCTTTATGATTACAGAAACCATGCTATAGCACGAATTATGTTATTTATATTTGTAAGAACCATAAAGTGCATTTACATTCATGTTTATTATTTTCATGAGCTGCTAGATAAGAAAGACTTTCATTATCTATAAGTACATATTATATACATATTGTGTATCATGGAAATCCATCCATATCATGGATGAAGTATTAATCCTTTTCCTTCTATGTCACAAAAAAAAAAAAAAAAAAAAAAAAAAAAGTAATTCAGGCCAAAGTACATGAATCCAATAAAAATACAGTGCTTCAAGAGAAATGTCACCAAGTGCTGCTGTAGCAGAGGGATGCTTCAGCAGAGGTTTATTCACTGAGTATCTGGTGATCAGAGGTAAAAAAAATAACCTTTTTTAGCCAGTGCAAAAGGATTTGTTCACTAGAATTCATATCTCTTGAGAACAGCTCAAAGCAGCTCAATATTCTTTGGCAGCCAGTTGTTGCTAATGGCCATTTTCTCTGTCAGCATGGCTGTCAGAAGGTGTCTTTAAGAAAGATTTATTTGGTAAAAAGGAGAGATTTTTGGATTTGTTATTTATTTATTTATTTATTTTATTATACGGGGATGTGGGATCTACTTTCTAGTTCTTTGTCTCTTTCTTAGCTCAGCCTTTTCTCTTTCTGAATGCAGTTTAGTTTAATGGAACTGAAGGATATTTCTTATAAAATTGCATTTCTGTTTAAACTTTAATGGAATACACTAAAAAGGAATACAAGTTTTACACTTGGTACTAGAGCTCATATTTTATTTGAATTCTGCTTAACTGCTCTTTTAATTGCTGCTGAATATATAAACCTTATTTATTTATTTATTTATTTATTTATTTATTTTGGTAGTGTAATTCTTAGTAACTACGCTCTTGGAACCCTCACAGTTGAAAAGTAGTCTATGACCATGAATCTTTTCCTTATTTCAGAATGTCTGAAAGCCTCAGTGGAGCACTTTAAAGTTTTTTATTTAAAGTTTTTCATGTTCAGAAATCACAGACAAATGCACATTGCAACTAATTCTAATAAACTGTTGTTTTTTCATATGCAAGTGTGATTGTAACATGACAGAAAAAAAGAAAAAAAAAGTAATCACAAAGTGTTGATCCCATTTGGATTTGGCTCAAAACTCAAGGATTATAATGACTGTTAGCCATAAAGGAAGGGGAGGTTGGACTCTATGTTTGAATATCTTGATCTGAAAAGATGAGAAAACAATTCTTTCTAAAACAGGAAAAAGGACTTCAGTTATTTTTTGAAGATCACTTGCTTTTCAGAGCAAATGCTTGTGGTAAGGAAACAAGTCCTATAAATGTAGCAAGTATATTATAATATAAATAACACCTAAAAGTTTCTAAATATAATATTATGGAATCATAGAATCATTACTGTTGGAAAAGACCTCCAAGATCACCTGATCCAACCATCGCCCTCGTATCAATGTCACCCACTAAACCATGTTCTCTAAGCACCAAGTCCAACACCCCCAGATGGCGACTCCACCATTTCCCTGGGCAATATACTTTATTATATATTACTTTATTATATATTACTATATTACTTTATTATATATAAACATATAATTTACATTGAGATTTGATTTAATAAATAGAGATTTGACTTTAATCCGTAACTACAAAATAGTAGTAATAGTAGTAGTAGTAGTAGTAGTAGTAATAGTAGTAGTAGTAGTAGTAGTAGTACTAGTAATAAAGACAACATAAAGGAATAACTTTTTAAGTTATTATTTACTCTTTTTAATTTTCCTGGTAACTTGATTCTACATGACACACATCTATGATAAATAAAAATAGTACTTTGGTTTGAAAGTAAAAATTCTGAAAAGTGGTACCTAAGCATACAACAACATGAAAGAGAAACAGCTGTTTGTTAAATGAAGAATGATAAACATTCATAAAGTAAATAAAAATCCCACCAAATACCACCACTGACAATGAAGTAAACAATATCCCTGGCAAGAAAGTACAAAAACCTTTATAAAATTATTTAAAAACATAATATTAACTTAATACATTCAAAATTTTAGTATATTATTTATATATTTTATAAATACTTTCTCTCTGTACATAGCTTATTTTGGACTACATTGTTCTTTATTATTTCTTGGTTTCAAGACTTTTTTATAGAAGACAGTGTATAAAAGTAAATTACATTTTCATTGTGAAATACTGAGAAGTCTTCTATTAAGAGGGGTTACTACAGTATTAAAAAATATGTCTTAGTTATTTGTTACCTTGGACTTTGTTTCAGCAAATATTTTTGCAGCATCCTATATCTACTTGCCAGAACATAGACCAGAACAAAAAAATGTGTTTCCAAATTAATTATTATAATCCTCCCAAGGAGGAATTATAACTGTGTAATATATCATTTCATTAAACTGGAGAAGATGAGGTAACCAAACTTTAAAATATATAAATACATATAACTGAGATAATCCATTGAACAAATATTTTTTTCCCATTGGGCACTTAAACTGCAAAAAGATTTTTACGTATTTATATATTTACATATAAGCTATTCATTGAATAGATATCTAAAAATGAATCTACACACACACAAAGGTATAAATAAACCATGAAAGCATCCATGATCAGCAATACGGTGTTCTATTCAAAAAGCATTGTAGTGTGAAACTGGAGTGTTTTCACTGAATTAAAAACATTTTTAAAATAAAGGTGAATGACATTATTTGAATGTCACAAAGTATCTGAGCATTTAAGGTGATTTTGGAGACACCTGAAGGATAGGAATGTGTTTATGAACCCAAAAGACACTTTTTAGCAATTGAAAACTGTTTTAGATTAGGTAACTATAAATTATGTGTTTTTAACCGTGACTTGTAAATACCCCTCTATTTGCAGTATAGTCTCATTGTTGAATGCAGCATATCACTGTAAGTACATTTGAATTTAGGCAACAAGGACTGGACACTTTTTCTGTCTTTCATAAGATTTCAGACCACACTGGACAGTTAAACTGACTTCTCCGGAGGATAGACTTTTCTCATGAAAAAAGATTGTAACAAATATATTCACTTTATTGAGGTCATTTGAGTCTTCAAATCACTATCTTCAATGAAAAGCGATAGATGAAGGACACTCTGTTGGAAGGTGTACTAGCTATCAGGCTACTGAATAATCTGTCACAAGTGTCTTCTTGTTCTTGATGAAACTTCACGAATTATTTATTATGAAGTACTCAGATAAATAGAAACTGATAATGAAGGTATAACCTAGTCCTTAGATGTATGAAAGTTTAAATCTTAAGCCTCTGTTTCAAAAAGGCTTTTTTTATGATAAATAAATAATGTTAATTACACACACACACACATCACCACCACAGCCACAATCTTCCAGCTGGCAAGGCAGACAATCTTAAGCCTATAATCTTAACACAATTTTAAGCATAAGGACTATTAAGGGAGTGAACTGCCAGAAAAGGCATTGCTGGAAGTTCTGGAGACCCTGGAGTCTGACTGCACTGTAGAGGGAGCTCTCTCGGGCACTGCCTGAGAAGTAAGCCAATGTCTGCCCTCTTCTCCTCCTTCTCCCCTCCAGAATGTCCTGCTGCATGTTGAGAGTTTTGCAATTTTTCTTGGAATTTGGGGCAGACCTATGATACTGAGGAACACAATAAAGGAACAATTAATCTATGGGGCTGGTTAAAAAGGTGCATTCAGTGCCCCTGTACTAGTAAGTGATGACTAGATTATTGAAGTTCTTACTGTTACATTGTTATATGCAGGAACCCAATGTGCTCAATGGTTAATTGGTTAATGTTCTTTGATAAAACAGGAAATATGTTTAGGAAATATGTTTCCCATTCTAAGTAGACTAGCATCTAAACTGTTATTTATTTATTTATTTATTTATTTATTTATTTATTTATTTTTCCATGTATGTGAATGATTGGCACTGAAAATGCTCAGCACTATTACTATCTGCTTGTTTTAATTTAATTTAACTTAGTGAAAAAAAAAAAAAAGGAAGGTCTTACTTGCTTGGAATCAGAAGCTGGAACTTGTCACAGAAGTAGTTTTCAGAAATCCCTTGCTTTATTTAAGATAGCTGCCAGAATCCTGAAAATGAATTTCACTGATGTGGAAAAGCTACTTATCAGAATATATATAAACAACTTTGCATTTGTGAGATTGTATGTATGAACTAATTTTCCATCTTTCAGAGATAATGGGCACAAATCCTAGATGTTTTCCAGTAGTTAAGTGGCTATATGTCTTCTTCCATGCATTTTATTTTATTTTTATTATTATTATTATTTTTTCTTGTGACATGTTAGCTCATGGTATTTTTCTTTCTTCTTATTTTTAACTTGTTCCTTCCCTTTGTAAATCTCCTGTCTCACCACAATTCTAAATCTTTAAATCCATATCCAGTTGTGCAAGCACAGTAGATAAAGATAAATTCAAATAACGTCCTTATGTCCTAATGTCCTTCAGTCAATGATAAATAATTTTCAACTGATTTTTCCAGATGAGTAGATAAGTGTTTACCATTAATGAAAGTTTGAAATCATCTTCTTAGTTTTATTTATTTATTTTTTTTTCCTGTTCACAAAGACATAGAGTAGTGCAATCTTTCCCATTTTATCAGGAGAAACACAATATAAGTACAAAATAGAAAACATACCCAAGAAAGGATAGTGTTATATATCCTTGCTAGCCTAGTGCATCTAAGCATAAAATGGTGATCAACACTGAAATAAGGAAAGAAATTTCTATTTAAAATAATCATGAAAAAGCACATGAAAGCAACACCTTACAACAGTCAGTGTTTTACCTGACTGAATAATGATATTCCTTAGCATCTGTCCTTCAAAAATGGATGTTTTTGTGGCAGAAATAGTTGTTACCAAGTTTATGATTTTATTTAATTATTGAATAGATAGATAGAACAACAATTGCAGTGTGATGAAATCATGTTTCAAAAATAAATGTATTTTTTTTTAACTGAATAATGTTCTGTTCCATTGTTTCTACCCAAAGAGAGGATGATTAGACTAGTTCTATCTCATCTATGATCACCAGCACAATCTGCTAGCTTTAAAGATTTAATGTTTAGATTTAAACAAAACAAAATAATAATAATAAAAAAGTGTTTCTCAATTAAGATCGGGGGGGGGGGGGGGAGGGGGAGGAGGGGGTGAGGTGGGGAGAGGGGGGGAAGTAGGAGAGAAATCATCATAAATGTCCCCAAATGGTGAAGCTAAGCATTGTATAATAAATGACTAGTAGATATTTTGCAATTATTCTTGCAAAATAATATTTTTTTCATTGAGGCAAATTGTTATTTGCCTCAATACTAATCAAATGACAATTGAAATTCCATGAAAGTTTTATCATTTATTTCACTTAATGTTTTATAACAAATTTCAATAATTTACAGTGGGTGTCTAAGTCATAATGTGAATTAGTGAGGTTCTGTACTGCAACAGAAGTAATGAGCTTATGCCTCAGAGTATTTATAGTTTACTGAAAATCTCTCTGAAAATCTCTTCCCCCCTTGCCCCCCCACCCCCCTTATTTTTTTTTTTAACCTTGCATATTAAGCAACATTTTCTTCTTGGAATCATCTTTGTTTTATCTATTTAACATAATACGGAATTATTGCATAAGAATTGATTTTTAATTAATTACTATAGAATGGGTTAGTTCCCTTTAATGGGAATGGTGAGAAAATGATTCACCTAAAAGTAACAAAATGTCTGATTACTGCCTTCTCGCAGAACTTCAGTGTCTTGACTACATTTCTGTTTGAATATTGCTTCTGTCTGCTTGAATACACTCTGCAGTTTCATTGAAATCTAGTACTCTTAATTACTTCCCTTCTTAATGTGTTTTATAGTATTGCTTTGCATGATTGAGCTGATTCTGAAAATTATTTCAAGGGCAGCCTTATTTCAGTGGAGACAGAAATGTATTTTATGATTTTTTTTCTCACACTTCTCCTTCAGACTTCCAGAACAGAAATACAATATGCAGTTTGTATACTATCAAAAAAAAAAAAAAAAAATTAAAAAAAAATCTTCTCTATGGGGAGAGTTTGCAATAGATCTGATGGTCCTTTTCCTTTGTGAGTCAGGTGGACTTATTTCTTTATCATGAGATTTAAGACACTGTAAAATACCCTCTAATATTTTGATTTTTATGCTGGTAACAGGACTGCCTGCAAATTTTAGTTACATTTAAAAGTCATGTATCATGCTCTGTGGAAATTTTCACTAAAACGAATTCTAGAAGACATTACTAAGAAATATGAATATATATATATACAATAATATTTTTATATTACAATATGTAATATTTTATATTACATTATGTTACATTATACTAATCATATATTGAGACCTATAAGTAGTGTTTTACAAAACCTGAAATTAATGTAAGATTCAAGCTTCTTTACAAGTCCAAATTCATAGAAAGTTTAGATTCACACAACATATAGAATCATAGAACATTCCAAGATGGAAGGCACCCACAAGGATCATTGAGTCCATCTCCTGGCTCCACACAGCACCACCCCAAAATCGGATCATATGTCTGAAAGCAATGTCCAAATGCTTCTTGAACTCTGGCAGGCTCGGTGCTGTGACCGCTTCCCTGTGGAGCCCGACCCAGTGCCTGACCACCCTCTCAGTGAAGAACCTTTTCCTAACAACCAGCCTGACCCTCCTGTAGCAGCTCCATGCTGTTCACTCTGGACCTACCACAGGCCACCAGAGAGAACAGATCAGTGCCCCCCCTCTACTCCTCACGAGGGAGCTGTAGGCTCTCATGAGGCCTTCCCTCAGACTCCTCTTTTCTGGGCTGAACAAACCAAGTGACCTCAGCTGATCCTTATACTTTGTCCCGTGTAGACCCCTCACTATCTTTGTAACCCTCCTTTGGACACTTTATAATTCTGTTCTATATCCTTATATTGTAGCACCTAAAGCTGCACCAGCTCAGAGCAGAGGGGGACAATCCCTTCCCTTGATTGGCTAGCAATTGTCCCTTTTGCCTGCCAGGTACACTGTTGACTCACATTTGTTTTGCTGTTGGACTGAACCCCCATATCCCTTTCCATGGTCTGCTCTCCAGCCTCTTATCCCCCAGTTTATACATATATCCAGGAACGACCCATCCCAGGTGCAGAATCCAGAACTTGCTCTTGTAGGTCATCCTGACATCCATCATGCATCTGTACTTCTGACAGAACAGGCCAGCCTACTAAGTGATTCTTTTTCATTGCTCTGTCTTAATGCTTGTCTCAGTAGTATTCAGACATTTATCCATAAGATCCTTTCTACAAAAGAGACAGACAGAACATGCAGGTGTAATGTTCAGACAACTGAGGGTAGGAGTTGCCATTAAAATGAAACAACAACAAAAAAGAAACATAAAAAAGTCAAAATAAAAAAATGTTGCCAGACCTAGTATCACAAAGGGGAAAATAATAGGAGAGGATGATGTTTGTAAAATGTAAACAAAACAAAACAAAACAAACAAACAAAAAAACAGAGATGATAAGAATAACCTGAAATTAGAAAAATCAGCAGGTAGGACAAAAAAGTCTGTCCAAGGTGTTAACTTACAGAAACACCTTTCTTATACAATTAAATGGCAGCTATTATATTTTGAGCTAAGCTAGCATGCAGTTTCTTTTATTTCTTTTTTTTTTCTTTTCTTTTTCCTCCTTTTTCTTTTCTTTTTTTTTTTTTTCTCCCTTCTTTCTTCCTTTTATTTTCTTCTTTTCTTCTTTTTTTGCTCATGTTTTCTCTCTCTCTCTCTCTCTCTCTCTTTTTTTTTTTTTCTTCCATTTCTCATCTCCACTTCTGTGTCATCAGATGACTAATTCAGCGTCACTAGTAGCCCTAACGAAAATTATTTCACTTGAGGAAGAAAAATCAAAATTTAATTTGTTTACAGAGCTGCAGGTAAAGAATAGCAACACAGAAAAGGGCAGAAAACCATTATAGGGGCAGAAAAACATATAGGGGCAGAAAACCATTATACAGTTTGTTAAATACTTTATATCATAGGTAACTGGCATTTCAAATACAATTATTAATTACAACAATTTATAATTTATAAACAATTTATAATTTATAATTACAACAATTTATAAAAACAATTACAAATACAATTTCAAATACAAATATATTGGGCCATATTTCCTGCCAGAAGTACTGCAGATAACCAGATAACCCTGATAACCAGAGCTTAGAGACACTTTCACTTCTGCTTACTTCATAGCTATCTCATAAGCCTTGGCTTAATTAACACCATACAAAATAAAAACAAATTGAAATATAATTCTGAAACAAAAGTAAAATTAAGGTCAATTTATTGTATTCATTATCATTGTTATTTTTGTATTAGTGTGTTTAATTCATCATTGTCCAAGGATGTGGGAATTAATTTTAGTATAACCATTATTTTTCTAATTTTAGGAAGAGTCTTTAATAAATATTAAGAGTGTTTAATATGCTTAATGGGGACCTAAAATACTTGTTCACAAATAAATCCTCAACTACTTGCATCACATTTATTAATCCATTTTTTTTTCCAGTGGTTATTTTCAATAGATAGCAACCAGAAGAAAAGAGATTACCTCTTCCTGGCATTATTCTGCTTTTCCGTTCTATTTCCATCTGTGCAATTTTATCATGACCTTTAATTTTAATAGTTCTGCTTGGTCATATCATGTCTTTGATATCAGATGTTGTAAGACTGGTTCAATAAAGCAAGCAACAGCAGAGTCCAGAGTAACAAACAAACAAACAAACAAACAAAAAACAAAATCCCAAATTTCTTCTCTTTTTTTGATATCCCTTATCACATTACCATTTACCTTGCCTTTGTTTCAAGAACATTTTTTAATTAATGTATCTTTTTCATACATAAAAATCAATGACTTTTTTACATTATCCTTCAAATATTTCTAAACTCTTAGAAATTTCAGAAATCAAAAGACTAAATACTGCAATGACTTATGACATTGACAAATATAATGAATTTAGGCTAGCAGCTTTTTTTTTCCTGCAAGGTCTTCAAGAAAAGTGCATACAAGCATCTAAACACAAAATTCTTTTTAGTTACTCATATTTGCGCATACACACACAAATATAAAGAAATAATTAAAAAAAAAATAAAGCAACCAAACAACAATAACAAACACACACAAAAAAAACACAACCAAACAATTTTTTTTTTTTTTCCCATAAGTTCCAGATAATGCCAGGGAGCAGCCCACTGCCTGAAAAAACATGGAGGCCAGCCAAGAGGTGTAACCTTGGCAACCTTGATAGGTACCTTGTAAGTCATAAACTTTCTAGGAAATACTTTGTTTTTATAAAACACTAACTTTATATCACTAGACAGAGGTTTAAAAAAATCAATTATTTCTAAATGGTTCTGTCTTGTAACTCAGCTTGCCATAAAATTTGTCTTTTATACATGAAGTTTTGCAAATCTAAACATACAAAAACTTTAAGGAATTATTCCTTGAAAGATTAGTGTACAAGACTCATGACTTAAACTTAGCAAGGATTCACTTTTTTTTTTCTTTTTTCTTTTTTTTCTAGAAAACAGATTGCCAAAAAGTTTGATGCTCCTAAAAAAGGAATGTGTTAGAATTGAAGACATCCATAAACACCATAATAGCTCTCTCACAGAGCTGAAAGAGTCTGCAAACCTTCCAGCTAAATGTAATGACGAGCCCATTGACAAGATGACATTCATTTGAGCAGCAGGCAGCAGTAGATGGATAGATAAGTCAGACAGCTCCTCAGCTGACACTGACCAAATATGCAGTCGTAATCACTATTTCAGAACAGCATCTCTAATTTGACACTGATGCAGAGAAGATTCTATGCAGCTTTCTAAAAATGGACTTTGTTGTCACATTGGTATATGTGTGTGTAAAACATGCTGTCAGTCTCACAACCTCTAGTGCTGACTCTTGATGGAACTCCACTTATTTTCAAGGCATTTATGAATAGAAGAGAAAATGCAAAAACCACACTTGCAGATTTGTCCTGAAGTGAGGTGTCAAATTCAATGTGTGTTGAACTGTCTTTTTCAGGAGCATGAACAAGATAAAGCAACCACTAAAAGAACGCTAGCACTTCTGATGCTGGGTATTAAAAGGAATAATCTTTGGCTACAAGCATTTTGTTACCTTGTTCTCACTGAAGTTCAGAAGAAAGTTTTGGAGGCAAGATAGGTAGGAAATTTTACTGTTGCCAGTATAAAAAACGTATAAGCATTCATAATGGTGGTATAGCCTATGTTTTTTTTTATGGAAAAACAGCTACTGGTTGACAAAAAGTCAAATTTGCCTCAGAAGCTATAATTCTGATGAGTTCTAGTAAATGATAATTGGATGGAGAGCAACTGTTTAAATATTAAAGATACATATTTCTTAAAAATTACAAGGACCAGTAAAAGTTGGACTGTAATAGAAATTAAAATCAGCAGATACGGTATAGTTTTAAATTGCTTTATTTTGATAGTATTTTCATTTATTTAGTGTTTCTATGGATTTACCAACAAGAGTTTTAATGCTCCATCATTCAGTGTAACAATGAATTGGATGCAAATGTTGTAGGAAGTAATGGAAAAATTCTGTAATCTGTGATGTGAGCAATTGCATCAACAGCTCATTTAAGCACTGCTACATAATAGTAATATACTCTATTATTCAAATGTTCAATTAAACAACTCAAATTTAAATATTAAATACTTAGAACTATTCACAAGTAATTCAGTTTGGATTTTGGAATTAGATCTGCAGCATGCAGAGTATCTTAGAGCTTTTCATATACAGATGTGCTACAAGCAAAGCTTGTGAACATTTTGGGTGTGAGAATGAATAGTAGCTAAATGGGAGAATACTTAAGAACTCCAGGTATCAAGTAGTTTGCCTCTGACTGGCAAACGGAGACATCATAAGAAAAAGTCATAAAAATCAAATTCTGAAGAGAGAAAGTGAAATGGATCAAATTCTTCATACAAATGTTTGACTTTATGGTAACATTTTGATTTTCAAAATAAAAATAAATAAAAATATGTGAAATCATTTTTATTTCTAAAGTCCTGACAAAGAGCAGATGGCAGCAAGTTGTCATTTGTGATTATGTATTTTCAGCAAAATTGAAAAGATCATTAATGGAAGGCCAAGCTTGACATTTTTTCAATGAACTATTCTTACTGGAAACAATATCCAGTAGACAACCTGTCACTATGGTAATAAAACAAATCCTCTTCCATTGCCAGAGAACAAAGATGTTACATCAGTGTTACAACTATAATTCTCAGGTGCAAACATATGCTACAATTACTAGTATTTCACACACATGTATAATAAGGTAATACTATTCAGTAGTCTGTCAGTTACAATTTAATGGTATAAAGCCTAAAAGTCTTATGTGTAAAGGTGAATATGTAAGCAGGTGCAGTGAAACTGCCATTGAAGCAAAGATATAAATAGGTACTCTGTAAAACCCCACTCAGGTTGTTCTGCTGACAAGATTTTCCTAGAGTAAGTACATCAGAACAAACCAAATTATTTTAAGCTATATATAATTAAGCAAACACTGGAATAGAAAGGTTAAAAACTGAGATAACACAGAACATTGGGAAAGATGGAAAGTAATATTGAAGAAATTTGTGCATGATTTGGCTGTTTGGTTTCTTGTTAACTGAGTCCTGTTCATGCATTTCAACAACTTTTTCTGTCCTTCTACACTTAGTAAACTTTACAAAACTCCTTGACATTCCTGAGAAAAGTTTCTTTCTTTTGTTACTCTGCAGGTATGTGCACTTCTATGCCTTGTTTTATTTCTCCTCTTTCTACCTGCTTAAACACCTGAAGGAACCCTCACTGAAGAGTTCCCATTTGTGTTTTGCAATAAATTATATTGCCTCTATTTCTAAGGGTCCAAAAAACCATATGGCTTGTATAGGAGGTTATATAAAGATTATATAAAACCTTTTTAAATGATTAAATAGTAAATTACTCAATTTGATTGGTGGAAATGGAATAAAAACCCTTCAGAGAAAGTGGTTGATATATTAAGGAAATCAGAGATGCAAGTATAAATATGCTGTTACTATGCTTGAGAATGTATTACTCCATTTGCATCAGGTCAGGAGCTGAAAATATACATGTAAATATCCAATATGCATTTGTAATGACATTTGCAAATGTCTTTAAAAAAAAAAATTAATGGAAGCTACATATAACAATAATTTAAAAAATATTTTAAGTAAAGCTGGTATTACATTTTCTTTTAATTGAAAGATGTTATGAACTTTGGTCCACATTCAATAGCAAGCTCAACTCTTTTAAGTTAATTTTCAATGCTTCTTCATTTCTCATTATGTGAATTATTTTTTTTTTTGAGGAAAACTATCCTATCCAATTCTAAAGTCTAAATTCAACATAACTTATATTCTCAAGCCACCATCTCAGCTGAAACAATGTAATCCTACTATCTACACCCACAATGTTTCAGAATAGCACCTGAGAATCTGAAGCTGCAATTGAAATAGACTCACAAGTATTTATAAAAATAGTCTCGGTGTTAAGAGTAATAAATTGCACTAGCATTTACAATATGCTTACCGTAACAATACAGTTGCTATAATGATTTTTAAGTTACCACAAACTTTATCAAATCCATATTTTTGGATATATATATATATAATATATATATATAATTCTAGAAAAAAAAAAAGAAGTAGTGACACCCTTTCTGGTGTGGTGTTAGGTATCTAAATATGCATTTGGTGCTTATCTGAGATCAGATGAAAAGAACATACAAATATTGTACAACAATATGGGTGTTCAAAGACAGGAAAACATTAAAAGTAAATTGTATTTTGAGAATATCTTTAGCTGAAGAAAGGCTTTCTTTTTGAACATAAAATCTTAGACACTTGAAAAGGAAATTAGAAGGCAAATACTTTTCAAGTGGGATGCAATAGCTATTACCTGTATCTTCTCTAGCTGTGTCTAGTTAAATAGAATCAGAAGAGTATAGAATCAGCCAAATAATAAAATCCTGTGTGCTACTGGTTGGTGTAACAATGTAATTTGTACTTCTGAATAAAGGTAGTGACTCAAAAACATGGGAAGAATGAAGAAGTTATCTTAGGTAATTTTCTTGAAATTTGCTTACCCTTGTGGTAAGATCAAGACTAACACTTTTGATAATAAAGAGAAATATAAGCTTTTTGATGCATTTCTAGTTTGAACGTGCATATTTGCGTGACTTGTTTGCAATCAAGAGATGATGTGAGATTTTATAATTATTCCAACATTCATGTTGAAAACCAAATTTCTTAGATATGTACAAATGCAAGACACATGTAAAAAAATAAGAATTAAAAAAAAAATAGAAATATTCTGTCAATAACTTAAGAAGGACAAAAGTACTAAATGAAAAATAATTAAAAATAGCAAAATAAAAAACAAATTTTTATTTTAATAAGACAGAAGTATATATATATTATGTTGAATTTGGACTAATGTAAGAGGATACTAAGGACTTAGAATGCTGCACATGCTATCTGTAAAAAAGTTGTGAAACAAGACTCTTCTAAATTAAATTTTCAGGTTATTAGGTCTGGGTGCTTGGGTGCACCCAGTAAAGGAATATATATATATATATTATTATATATATATATATAGTATAGTAAAGGAATAAATGACAAGCTAATTATAAATACATTTTTTTTGGGAAAAATTCAGAATACAGAAGAACATTTTTGAAGTTTGACGTTTCAGAAAGACAATCCAGAAATGACAAACTAATGTTTACATTAACTCTTGACAAAAATAATTCAATCTAAATTCAGTATTTCATTAATAATAATAAAAAAGACACTAAAAATATAATTAATATCAATCAATTTGGTTTTAAGGGAGGCACTGCATATCACATGCAATCATTATCTTCAGGAGCACTAAAAGTACAGATTTCTTTTTCCACCTGTTATCTGAACAGGGTTAACTGCATTTCTAACAGATTGTGACCTCTCCAGAGAATGCCCTTTAGTCTTAAGTCTTCAGCTCTCCTTTTTCCTTGGATAGGTAACTTGAGATGTTCTCTCTTCAGAACAGCATTTTAGAGGTATAATCTTCTCCTAATTTATTGTGATTGTTTCAACAAGTGTGAATTCAGTTAACATCTGGAGATCCACTTGATTGCAGGAAAAAAAATGAGGAAATTTAACCAGAGGTTATATTTTCTCAAATAACAGCACATTGTGATCAAGACAAGAATATTGCAGAGAAAATTCACCAGAAAACAATGAACAGTTCATACACATACTGTAGTTGTCAGTTATTAATCATCATTGATATAGGATGTTGACAAGTACTGTTCATAAATTTGCCACTTATTTGTTCTGGAGAGAATCTTATTGCAGCTATCAGATCAGGCTGCCTCTTTGACTGGTAAAGTACTTCTGTTTGTCATTTCTTCCGAACCACTTAAAAACACTAAAGTAGTGCTGAAACTTTATAAATCTGTTTTTCTGCATCACTAGCATGGGAAATGTGGACAAGGATGTTGACATCTTTTTCCTTGTTCATTTCACTGAAAGTCTTACAGCTTCTATATGAATACAAACATATGAATAACTTATTTTTCTCTTTATAACTAAGTGCACATCTACATGACAGTGGGGAGTATTTTAATAGCCTTTAAGATATTATTGACTTTAGAATATTAATCTTGGTTTGCTAATACTCTAACATAACTGAATTTTTGCAAGGGCTTGTTTTGACTTCAGATTACATGGCACCTCGATTTTAGTCTGTGGAACAGACTAAATTTTATTATTATTATTATTTATTAGGCTTTATTATTATTATTTTTAAAAAAGGTTCACCAACAGATCTCAAAATACTGTTTTTATTAAGTCTTATTCATCAGCATCAGAAAGGTAGTATGAGAAATATTTTTTTCTCACTAGAATACTGATTAAAAATACTAAAATCCAAGGGTGATTTAAAATATAACTAATAAATAGGCCAAATTATTGCAATAGAAAAATACCTGGATAGAATGTTAAGATTGCTAACAATCAAATGAAACATGCCACTGTGAAGTTACACTAATATTATGGTTTATATCTGCCTTAGGTAGCCCTACATCTTGAAAAGGAATGATGCCAATAAGAATTTAGGGATCAACACAAAATCTTGTCTACATGTATTCTCAGTGTAAAAAACTAAGGGATAGGATAGATAGATATGCTGGGGGTGGGGAGAACGAGAAAGATGTCTGGATTATTAGACTTAAGAAGAAATATATATATTGTATATAACACCAGGAGATGATCTGACAGAGATCGCAGTTTCATCACGGGCAAATCATGCTTGAAGAATCTTATGGCCATCCATGATGGAGTAACTATATCAGTCGACAAAGGAAGATTGACCAAAGTCATCTACCTGGACTTCTGTAAGGCCTTTGATCCAGCCCCACACAAAATCCTTGTCTCTAAATTGGAGAGAGGTGGATTCGAGGAGAGAATTATTCAGTGGATAAGGAATTGGCTACATGGCCATAACCAGAGAGTTGAGATCAATGGCTCTATGTCCAGGTGGAGGCCAGTGATAAGCGTTGTCCCTCAGGGTTGTGTCTTGGTTCTGGTGCTGCTTAATATCTTTATCAGTGACATAGACAGTGGGATCAAGTGCACTCTCAGCAAGTTTGCAGATGACACTAAGCTATGTAGTGCAGTTGATATAACAGAAGGAAGGGATGCCATCCAAAGGGACCTGGACAAGCTAGAAAAGTGAACCTAATGAAGTTCAACAAGGCCAAGTGCAAGGAACTGCACCTGGGTAAGGGCAATCCCATAAATAAGTAGAGACTGGGAAAAAAACTCATTGAGAGAAGCACTGCAGAGGACTTGGGAGTTCTAGTGGGTGAAAAGCTTGATGTGAGCTAGCAGTGTGTTCTTGCAGCCCAGATGGCCAGCTGCATCAGCAAAGGTGTGGCCAGAAAGTTGTGGGAGGGGATTGACCCCCTCTACTCTGTCCTTATGAGGCCCTACTTGGAGTATTGCATTCAGCTCTGAGGGCCCCAGCACAAGAAAGATGTGAACCTTTTAGTGCACGTCCAGAAAAAGGCCATGAAAGATGATCAGAGTACTTGAACAAGTCTTTGAGAAGAGAGGCTGAGAGAACAAGGGATGTTAAGCCTGAAGAAGAGAAGGCTTTTGGGAAACCTCCTTACAGCCTTTCAATATTTAAAGGGGCTTATAAAACTGATGGAGAGTGACTTTTTACATGGGCAGGTGGCGATAGGAAAAGGGGGAATAGTTTTAAACTAAAAGAGATCAATGATGTTAAGAGGCAGGATGCCCAGTGGATGCCCCATCCCTGGAGGTGTTCAAGCTCATGTTGGATCGGGCCCTGGACACCCTGATCTAGCAGGTACCATCCCTGCCCATGGCAGGGGGGGGTAGAACTGGATGATCTTTAAGGGCCCTTCCAACTGTTGCATTAAAGGTTAAAGTAACTGGGAGTGATGCCCAATTACCTGTTCTAATTCTGGTCATGTTCAGGGTACTGACCTATCACAATTATGGATTCACATATAATGTAATACACCCTCACTCTAGTCACATTCAATGAAATACCAGGGCCACACTTAAAGAGCTTGGTAGCATTCAGTAGAACTATCATGGCTAGATTTAATGAGTAGTGAAATTTATTAAAGCAACAGGTACACAGGTTCTTTGGATTGCTGGTGATAAATTCACTGTCTGCAAAGCACATACAAATACCAAATGAATAAGTAACACAGTCTGGCTACAAACACATTAAAAGTGACTATAGGGATTTCAAAGTTTCCCAAGGAGACATTTGGTATAACCTGTGTTCAAATCTTACCCAAAGGCATCCCGATTGGGATGGGGAGGTGGAAGTGGAGGGGGGGAAGAGGGACTCAGCCTGTCAACTGATCGCAGAAGTCAGAAAGTATCCTTCACAAAGGTATTTTCCCTAACAACTTTTGAGTCTTAAGCCAATTTATATTATTTTCTATCTTTTAGGTGGAGCTTGAGTGACTCTAGTCATGCATATCTTGGTTAGGATTGGTGCAAAATTTTCTCATCTTTGTTTAAGGTATAGTATCAGAGAAATTCAGAGCACATACTCAGTGAGGGGTGGTCACACCTTGGATGCAGGTAGCTTTTTGGATAGAGATGTTTTTTGGTATAACAATGATATTATAATGAGCAAAGTTCACCAAAGTACAGCATTTTGTCAAAAACATAGCAAATGTGCAGCTTATCAGTTTAGGTGTGCACAAGAAGAAGTTCCCATCTTCTCACAGAGCATCTTCTCAAACATGGTGTCTCCACCCCACTCCACACTCCATACTGTTCCTCTTGGAGTCAGAACACCAAGTTGCCCCGGTGTGATTAACATCTAAGGTTGGAAGCCTAGGGAAATTCTATGTAATACAGTTACACTCCACCCTGTAAGCTTCTTCAATGCTCTACTGTTTCTTTAAAAAGTGAATATCAGTTTAATTTCCAAGTTACCTCAGATGATTACTCCACACCAACCCAAGCCATTCTATGGTTCTATGATTACATATATGTGTATATTTATTACAGCATCTTGTTTTTGTACATGTAACAGCTTCCAAAGGTTGCAGACCTCCAACCAGTTTTGATATTCACATTTGGAAGATGTGAAGATATTTAAGATGTGGAAAAGACAGATAAAAGCATATCAACAGTTTAATCATTTCATACTTATCTGGGGTGGAGGAGTTGAAAAAAAATGTCTTATTGAAGAGAAAATTGAGAAAAAAAATTGGTCTCTGTATAAATACAAGCACCTGGAAAAATGGTAATGGGAGGCTTTTCAGCTCTGTTGACTAAGGTATGAAAGGATGCAAGTTTTGTAATCAGCATCTTCGTTCAGTTTTTGCATGCCTCAACAAACAGAATTGGCTACGTGATACACACTTGTAATAATTGAACAAAATTCAACATATCAGCTGCTTTCTTCTGTTTTGTATGTGTGATGTATAATCGTCTCATTGTCAGCTATTCTGCTCCTGTCTGATACTAGCCATGATAAAGCCAAAAAAAGATAGATCAGTAATCACAGACAGTTCAAGGAGTGTTTTTCATGTTAATGACTAGCTGGTTTCTTGCTTACCTGCTTAGGGGCATGCTGACAATGGAATTTCAGTCTGAGCAATCTCTTTCCACAACTCCAAAGAAATTTTGAATCTACTCTTTTTTTTAAACTTCCTCTCCCTCTATTCTTTATTCCCTTCCTCTTCTTCACAGCACAGACAGGATTCAGCTCCTAGAATTACTGGGCTATGTTCCCCTGGTATTGTGAAGGCTTTGGGTATTAGTCTTATCGTATCTTGGAATGTTGCACACAGGTAAGTTTCCTAGGAGTGTATATACCTTATTTTTTCAGGTTTCATCTTTGGTTGAAAATACTCTGATTTTCAGAAGGAAAAGTGTGAGTTTAAGTATGTCCTGTATTTGATCAGTAGTACAATTTTTGATAATACTTTCTCTACCTTTTGGAGGTCAAATAAGAAGGAAATAAGCCAGGATGCCACACGGAAACGTAAATTTATATTAACACCATTTTTTAAGAAGTACCTTTTAGATAGGAAGTATAATCTACCACCTAATTTTCCATCAAGTTCTGGCACATTTTGTACACAAAGATAACCTTTATCCTATGGGTTTGATTCTATTGGAGCTAAAAAACAACCAGACAGACCTCCTGGACTTCCCAGGCAAAGTGAAACTCCCATTCCTAAGCAAGGATTTTTCTTCAAATCAGTTTTAACTTGAAGAAAGAGATGATATGGTGAACCTGAAAATAAAAACGGTAAACAAAACAATGCAAATAAATAAGAATAAAAATACAACCAGAAATATCCTACATAATAATGTTAAACTGTCAGCTTTGTGTAGCTCTAGGTCTAACCTAATCAATTATATTTGCACTGAAATCCTTTTTTTACATTTTGAAATGATTCAGATAAATGAAGTGCTATTTAAATTTCATTTTACTGTGTGTATGTAAGATATTAGAAGAAAATGAATGAAAGCATAGGTATTCAATACATTTAAATCATTCCATAGCTACAGGAGCTGTGTAGCTATGGAATGATTTAAATGTAGCAGGAAGGGGTGCAGGGATAATTTATTTATCAAAATAAAAATATAAATTTTACAATTTTTAAGCACCCTTTTTTCTTATTGAAGGTTATTATTATTATTATTATTATTATTATTATTATTATTATTATTATTATTATTATTATTATTATTATTATTATTATTATTATTATTTATTACCAAAAAACTAGATGCTGAATTGGAGATGATAACTGACTGATAGAATCAGATCAAAAGAGTCCTTCAAAGGAACTAAGTTGCATGGTATGTTGGAAATGGAGCTGTTCCATGTAGCATTACAAAACAGGTTTGGAAGGTCAGGAAAGAGATTTGATATATCAGATATTCAGATATAACAGAACAACGGTGACTTTTGGAAAGTTGGTAACATTGCCTGATAGGATGGTTTCTGTATTTTGTTGACTGCAATCTATGGTTAGGATAAAGAAACAGAAATGATTAAGAAAAACAATGAGTTGAAGTTGCAGTAACCATTGAGACAAGTAGACGTGTTGTGCATGCTAGGAAAGAATATATTTCATGTTTCATTTGATCTTGGAAAAAAAAAAAGTCAGTAATAGAGAAGATACAAAGAGACAAGATAGCACTGAAAATCTCATTGATCGTGCCAGGTTGGCTGGCGTTCCTTTTTTCACTATGACACTTTTGTGTCAGATAGTTAAGATGCTGATGTTACAGCTATGAATATCTCTGGATCCTTCAATTTTCTGAATATCAATTCTTACCCATTATTTCTTACAGAAATAAGAAATATATTTCTCAAAACAAAATGCCATCCCACAGAAATGGGTTTTATTGCTTGTACTTATAACTGATTCCCAAAAGACCAAACTGTTAAACCAAATAAAATCTTGGAAATGACTATGAAACCATTTATTTCACACAAATACCTTCATATTTAGGTCTGAGTGGAATTCAGACAATCAATAGAGTAGATATTTCATATGTTTTTAATTTTTGTGTGTTTGTGTGTGTTTTATTTAACTTTTCACAATCTATTCATGTCTTCCAGAAAATATATGCACAAGCTGTGATGTCAAATATTATCTCAAATGAACAAACTAGGAGAGTAAATAATATTAATATAAACAAGCATAATTAGTTGTTCACAAAAACATTCTAATTTCACTTAAAGTTGAAACTATCTGTATTTTCTCATGTACTGCAAAACTCATGGCAAATGTTAATAGAGATTAGAATAGCTATTAGAGCTATTAGAATAATAGACTATTAGAATAACTATTCACAAATATTTTTCAAAGAAAATGTCAGACTGCAATTGTTTGTTCTTGCAATTATATCTAAAACAACAATAACAGTAAAGACAAAGCTTCACTGTACATAAGTAACATTTCAACTAATTTAAAAGTCTTTATTGTTCCATTACTTTTTCACTTTGACCAAGTATAATAAAAGTGTTTGATTTTGCTTAATGTAAGTAGAACACTGTAAAAAGCCCGAAACACAATGTGTTCTACTCTATGCAAAATCAAAAGTTCACAAGGGCTTTCTCTTACTGAACAAACAGCATCAGTATAGTTCATTAGTACAATTAGATGAAGTATATTCTAAAATTTCAGATACTAATTTACTCTTAAACACTTTCTGTTTTACTTAATCAAATTGGGAGGTATTTTTTTTTCTAGCTATATAATCAACATGTAAATTAAATTGTAAAAAGTCTTATAAAAAGGTCAACTTTAGCAGTTGTTTTTTTTTTCCCATATGATCTAACTTATTCAAAAAGGGGGGAGGGAAAACATACTTTGCATAATGTATATTCTTATTGTACTTTTCCTTTCCATAGTATTGCTATTTTTAACATTAATGTTGTTAATGGCAACACAGTAAGTTGACATTTTCATTGTGAGAAAGGGGGTTTAATACTTATTATAGGATGCCACCATTTTAATGAAGAAGAAAACAAAACACAATTTGATTTAAATGATAAACAGATAACATAGTACTGCTAATGTTTTCCATTATGTACTTCATTAATTGCACATCTTATGTAGCTTTCATTTAAATATACACATTTATGTCAAGCTCATTTATATACACTGGCTTGCTATACAGTTGCTGTGTGTCTAATCTAGAATCTGAAGGCCATTTACTGTACCCTTCAGCTTTCAATTTATATATAATTAGAATAGCTACTGTGTATGAGATTAATGCTGGAAAAACATGTGCATTTGCAGGACATTTTATCTAGGAATTTCAAGCACAGTTCACTTAAAGTTTATTTCAAAAACTGTTGAAGGTTAATGATGAACTCAGGTATATGAACTATTGATCTCACACCCACACAGTCCTTACAGGACAGGTATGGTCAAATTAATTTACTAACATAAAAAGATGCTACTTTTCAGTTCTTTGGCTATGCAGAGTATTTTCCTGAAGATTAATATTCTCTCAAAGAAAATTTTTGAAGCTTTCCTTTAAATTAGTAATTATTTAGCGTAGCATTATACAATTAACAATATAATTTATGATATGATTCTTTCATGGATCAGTCTGCAAAATTATCTGACCTCTTGTTTATATTTTATATCTCTGATATAGGAAATGTTACCCATCTGACATGAATAAAACCCAGTATCTGGGAAAAAGATCTCTAAGACTCCACTAATTCTGAAGAAATGTTTTTTAAAAGTCAGTACTCAGACAACATGGAAATGATTCTGTCTTGTGCAGGTCATTTGGATGAGAAGATAACAAAAGAAGATAACAAAAAGTTCTGCTCTTTCCATTTTGGGGAAAGAGTTATGAGTATAAAATTCTCTTGGTAGCATATTTGAGAGTCCCTGCAACTTCAGCCAGTGTTCTTACAGCCACAGTTGTTAGCATGACAATGCTGATAAGGGTTTTAAAGACTGTCAAAGATCTGATGTACTGCAAAGGTTCTTCACTATCAAGTGGGGAGGCTGAATATACATAATGTTCATTTTTTTTAAAGAAAATTTTAAATATTAAAGTATAAATGATCTGGTTGTCAAAAAACAGATCTCTTTAAAAACACAGAGAAAACATGAATGTGGAAAAGGCTTGATAAATATCTTTCCCTTTATTTGTGGATATGAAGAAGAGTGGAAGAGTGAGTGAGGGAGTAAGAAGGAACCAAACATTTTCACTCTGTGAATCTGAACCCAGTATTTTAATAGAAGTCACAAGCCTTGTCTTGGTTTCACCTTGATGGGTTGCTGAACTTCACCACAATCACTTTCTCACTCCCTCTCTTCAAAGAAGAGGGGGAGAAAATATGACAGAAATGGGTTCAAGGATTGAGGTAAGGTAGGTCAATGGCCAATTACTATCACAGGCAAAGCAGACTCAACATAGGGAGCTTAACATAATTTATCACCTATTACTAACTGCAGTGAGAAACTAAAAGTTAGAGACCTTCCCCCATCCACCCTCTTCTACATTCTCCCTCTGACTGGTGCAGGGGGATGGAGAATGGGAGTTGTGTCAGGCCATAACACTTCATCTGCCACTCCTCCATCTTCACCCTTTTCCCAAGCTCCAGCATGGGGTACCTCCTACTGGATGCCATCCCTCCCAAACTGATTCTGTGTGGGCTTTTCACAGACAGCAGTTCTTCAAGAACTGCTTCAACATTGGTACCATGGTCTGCAGCTCTGGCCTGAGGCCTGCTCCTGCAAGGGCTCTCCGTAGGCTGCAGCCTCCATCAAGCCATATCCACCTGCTCCACTCTGGGCTCTTCCACAGGCCACTGTCATATCCCATGAGCTGCCAGGGGGCAGCCTACTCCACCAGGGGCCTCTCCACAGGCTGGAGGGGAACTTTTGCTGTGGTACCTGGAGTACCTGCTGCCCTCCTTCTGCACTGACCTTGGGGTCGGCAGGGCTGTTTCTCTCACACTTTTTCAATCCCCTCTCCCAGCTGCTGTTGTGCAGGACTTTTTTGCCTTTCTTAAACATTTTCTCACAGAGGCCCAAACAACATTGTTTATTGACTTGGCTCTGGCCAGCGGTAGGTCCCTTTGGAGCCATCTGGAAATGGCTTTGATATAACACGGGGCAGCTTTTGGGCCCTTCTCACAAAAGCCAGCGCTACAGCCCCCTGCTAACATAACCTTGCCACATAAACCCTGTACACATGCATAGCAAGCATAGGAATAGAACTACATTGTTTCTAAGATAGTAAGCCAAATTCTCCTTTTTATTAAACAAACAAACAAACAAACAAACAAAAACCTCCCTCCTCTCCCCCCCTTTTCCCTTTTCATCAGTTTGTGCTTTTTTTTTTTTTTTTTTTGTAAACAAACTTGGCCCATGAACTTCAGACAAGTTTGAAACGAAACCAAAGAAGCTTATTCATCCAAATGAAGATATGTAGACTTGCATGTTACATTTCTATGAATTAATGTTATAGTTAATTAACTGAGACAGAAATACTAACAGGAATACTGCAGGTAGTTGTTTGTTGGCCACATCAGAGAAGGATTAAGGGATTTCTGTGCTTGAAAATGGGCATTTGTATTTCACATTCGTCACATTCATTCTTCGCATTTTCTGTGCTACTTTTTTTTTTTTTTCCCCAGAAATGTTACTTTTTTTTTTTGTCCTTAATCTGTTTCTGCCATATAATGTTAGACTGTACCAGTAATATCCATTAAAACAAAACGAAAAACAAACAAACAAACAAACCACAAACTTTTAACATATCCTCTAGGATTAGCACTTTCTTCTAAAGACATAATAGACCATTTCAATGGTTTCATGTGTAGCTCTGAATTAAACAATTGCCTGAATATGAATAGGTAGGCATCATTTTCTGAAAGAAAACTGCATGCCTTTGTAATAATCTGACAGTTTGCTGATTTACTGATCTTTTTTCTCCATCTTAAATTTACCATGTAACACAGTTGTTTAAAAGTAAATAGTCTTTCTGGTATTGTTAAAAACAAGAAGTCTTTAAAACAAATGAATATAAGCACATAATTTATTATCCCAGAAAACAATATTTTGATATTCCATATCACCATTAAGGGTGGCAAATTTCTGTCAACTTGTTAATCGTTTGTCTTTATTAATATTTATTGCTTTTGAAATCTCTGTGGAATATTGAAGAAAGGATTTTGTTCCAAATAACTTTCAATTGAGTAAATCTGTAAATGCTTTGATAGTCAACCTTGTAAATACTTTGATAGTTTTCTTGACTACATCAAGAAAACCCAAAGTTCCTAACACCCGGATGCTCCTCATCAGAGACTGGAGTTATCTGAGCATCCAAGAAGACTTTAAATAATTAAATAGCAGTATAAGTATAAAGAAAGCAGAAGAGTGAAACACAACTCATTACCTAAGAGAGCAAGTGCTTGCTTGTTACAAATAAGCCCTAAATTCCAATCAAAGGAACCGCTCAGTATCAGTTCTTCAAATTACTGTCATCTAGGCCATATATCAGTTTGTGTTAAGGGAGGGAAAAACATTACTATAGTTAGCTATTGTTCTATGTTAAATGTAATTCAGCGACCTGTTTTGAACTTAACATCTGAACCCTCTGAAATGCTATTGGTGGTAGAATGCTGTTTTCAGTCCCAAGAGCATCTATGTGGTGAATTACTGATCTCTTTCAAAGCTGTAGCAGGAAATTAACTGGCTGCTCTTGGCTTGGACTGGCGCACGCTTCGTTGGGTTAGAAACTGGCTGGATAGCCGGGCCCAAAGTGTCGTGGTAAATGGAGTCAACTCCAGTTGGAAGCCAGTCACTAGTGGCGTCCCCCAGGGCTCGGTGCTGGGGCTGGTCCTCCTTAATATCTTCATCGATGATCTGGACGAGGGCATTGAGTGCACCCTCAGTAAGTTTGCAGATGACATCAAGCTAGGTGCGTGTGTCGATCTGCTTGAGGGTAGGAAGGCTCTGCAGGAGGATCTGGATAGGCTGGATGGATGGGCTGAGGTCAACTGCATGAAGTTCAACAAGGCCAAGTGCCGGGTCCTGCACCTGGGGTGCAATAACACCAAGCAGAGCTACAGGCTGGGAGATGAGTGGTTGGAGAGCTGCCAGGCAGAGAAGGACCTGGGAGTGTGTCGTGGTTTAACCCGGCCGGCAGCTAAACACCACGCAGCCGTTCGCTCACCCTCCCCCCTCCCTCTCTGGGACGGGGGAGAGAAATGGAAAGTGAAGCCCGTGAGTTGAGATAAAGACAGTTTAATAAGACAGGAAAATAATAGTAACAATAATAATAATAACAACAATAATAATAATGATACAATGGTGATAATAGGAAAGTAATAATAATATGTACAAACAAGTGATGCACAATGCAATTGCTCACCACCTGCTGACCGATGCCCAGCCTAACCCCGAGCAGTTCGGCCCCCTCCCCCCGGCTAGCCACCCCTATATATTGTTTAGCATGATGTCAGATGGTATGGAATACCCCTTTGGCTAGTTTGGGTCACCTGTCCTGGGTCTGTCCCCTCCCAGCTCTTACTGCACCCCCAGCCTGCCCGTTGGCAGGGCAGAGCAAAAGTCTGAGGTGTCCTTGGCTTGGTATAAGCACTGCTCTGCAACAATTAAAACATCGGGGTGTTATCAGCACTCTTCTCATCCTAAGCCAAAACACAGCATTCCACCAGCTACTAGGAAGAGAATTAATTCTGTTCTAACTGAAACCAGGACACTTTTATATATACAACTATATATAACAGCCAGTTGATAATCTCTTTTCTGATGGACTTGCTCAAAATATTCTTATTGTATTACTGAGTTAACGGCCTTCTTGAGATTTTGTTTTTGTTTCTCTCAAATGCATGCCCAAGAAATATTGTATTTTCCCAAAAAAGGCTGGTATCTTCATAAATCTGAGGGACGTTTAGATGTAGAGCTTAGGGATATGGTTTAGTGGGGACTGTTAGCGTTAGGTCAGAGGTTGGACTCGATGATCTTGAGGTCTCTTCCAACCTAGAAATTCTGTGATTCTGTGATTCTGTGAAATTAGAAAATGCAGGTCCCTATGAAAGTTAATGACCTCTGCTGTTTCATGCCAGCTGAACAATAGTTTAAAGGTTTACATTTAGAATTTTTTGCTTAAACAAAACTGTTTCTAAACAGCTCCTTGTCTATGGCTCAGTTTTCCTTTTGAAAATGAATGTACTTCTAAAAGATGGAGAAAATATATTAATGATTATTAGGCTTTCATGTATGACAGAGATTGAGATATTATAGTTTATGTGAAGATTGTGCCATTAATCACATTCTGTACACTTTTTTTTTTTCTTCCCTGAGCAATAACTATAACTTACCTGGCTTTCTCCTTCCCCAAAGCTACCACATGTGTTGGCTTGCCTGGACATGTACTTTTTTTTCTTCCCAGAAATTTAATTCAGATAATATATTGAACTCTTTCTGTAAGTAAATCCAGGTTACCCTGTCTAAAGATGCCTTGCTTGGAGCTAACAGGCTGTTGTATGTCTAAAAATCCCAGGAGCACTTTCGCAATACTGTTGTATATCTGTTCCATCAGTCAAAATGTTGATTGCAAATTTTATATTTAATATTGCTGTAGGCAGAAAAAAACTTTCCAGTAAATATTATGGAAAAATTTCACATGAATAAAAAAATATGAAACACACAAAACAAACAAACAAAAACAAACAAGCAAAAAAACAGATTCATGAAATTTATGCATTCCTGTGCAAGACATTATGAGTAAAAGTGTGCTTGGTCTGCTGATGCTCTGAGCAGGAAGGACACAAGTTAACTCATATTGAAATGTAGTTTGACAATAGTACCAAAGTGCCAAGCATAGACTAAAATCCCTAGAAATCTGAGTGTGGGAATGAGTCAGGTTTGCATCAGACTATTATGTCCTAAAATCTTTGGTTGGTTCAGTGTGTACGTTGAGCGTAAGCCTGAAAATAGTGACTTCCTGAAATGCTTTGATAGTGATGTTTTAGCACATATTAAATGGTATGAGATTATGAGAAAAGTCACTGTGGAAATATTGCTTTTTTTTTTTTTTTTTTTTTAATTTGTATTAATATTAAAATCAAAATTGGTTGTGTTGGAACCCTTACATTCTTTTACTGCTGATGAGGTCTTGTCTTGGTGTACCTTGGACTCACCAGTATTTATTGGTTATTTTAATTTATATACATATTTCTAACTGCTAAGCCTATATTCAGAATTAGTAGAATTTCTTTCATGAAGTTCCAACTTAATATACACACATTAGGGTATCTAGGTGCTTATAGAATAGCAAGTGTATTCCACAAGTAATGAGAACACCTCTTAATTCAGCTAAAGCCAAAGCCACAAGTGAGTTATAAATGTATTTGTTCTCCAGTTAAATCGATTCCATGCAGTGCTGCAAGTGCTTATTATGTATTCTGTTTATTCCACAAGGAGGAAAATAATAGTTCTTTTCATATTCTGCTAAAATACCAAAGTACAAGAAAGCTTATGTGGCTTCATTTTAACTATACCAATTTCACTTCTGATCAGCTTTTGTGTGATGCTTACAGTGATCTCTAGGTTGCTCCTGAATTATTGCTTTATATTAAGAAATAGGAAAGAAGCATCAGCTCTTATGTCATGAGCACCACTTTATTATTGTCGTGGTTTAACCCGACCGGCAGCTAAACACCACGCAGCCGTTCGCTCACCCTCCCCCCTCCCTCTCTGGGACGGGGGAGAGAAATGGAAAGTGAAGCCCGTGAGTTGAGATAAAGACAGTTTAATAAGACAGGAAAAAAAAAAATAACAAAAATAATAATAACAATAATAATAATGATGATACAATGGTGATAATACGAAAGTAATAATAGTATGTACAAACAAGTGATGCACAATGCAATTGCTCACCACCCGCTGACCGATGCCCAGCCTAACCCCGAGCAGTCCGGCCCCCTCCCCCCGGCTAGCCACCCCTATATATTGTTTAGCATGACGTCAGATGGTATGGAATACCCCTTTGGCTAGTTTGGGTCACCTGTCCTGGGTCTGTCCCCTCCCAGCTCTTACTGCACCCCCCAGCCTGCCCGTTGGCAGGACAGAGCAAAGGCTGAGATGTCCTTGGCTTAGTATAAGCACTGCTCTGCAACAATTAAAGCATCGGGGTGTTATCAGCACTCTTCTCATTCTAAGCCAAAACACAGCATTCCACCAGCTACTAGGAAGAAAATTAATTCTGTGCTAACTGAAACCAGGACATCTATCCACCCCTTATTCCATACCATTTATGTCATGCTCAGGTTACACTCTTTTCCATACATTCTAATTAGTCACCTATAGTAATCATGGTAGTGATAACATACAGTATAATATACTATTTAACATGGTGCAATTCAGTTCATGGGCTATTCTCACCCAGTATTAAATCTCCTTGAGGTACACACCGGACCTCTCCGTTCTTTTGCATCACCCACCAAGTATATCCAGGTCCCTGAGCGAAAACAATTCCACGAATAGGTTTGCCTTTTCCTGAGGCAGGAGTAGCCCAGACTGTTTTACCCAGCATATTTTTTACATGCACTACAGGAACTTTATCCCCATCTACAGTACGTAACAGGTTTGATTGGGCAGGTCCAGCTCGGTTGGTAGATCCCCTAGTATTGACTAACCAGGTGGCCTTTGCCAAATGCGTATCCCAGTTTTTGAACGTCCCAGCGCCCATTGCTTTCAAGGTAGTCTTTAACAGGCCATTGTATCGTTCAACTTTCCCGGAGGCTGGTGCATGATAGGGGATGTGATACACCCATTCAATACCATGTTCTTTGGCCCAAGTGTCTATAAGGTTGTTTCGGAAGTGAGTCCCATTGTCTGATTCTATTCTTTCTGGGGTGCCATGTCGCCATAGGACTTGCTTTTCAAGGCCCAGGATGGTGTTCCGGGCGGTAGCATGAGGCACAGGATATGTTTCCAGCCATCCGGTGGTTGCTTCCACCATTGTAAGTACGTGGCGCTTGCCATTGCGAGTTTGAGGGAGTGTGATGTAATCAATCTGCCAGGCCTCTCCATATTTATATTTCAGCCATCGTCCTCCATACCAAAGAGGCTTTGACCGTTTGGCTTGCTTGATTGCAGCACATGTTTCACAGTCATGAATAACCTGTGCTATAGCGTCCATGGTCAAGTCCACCCCTCGATCACGAGCCCATCTGTATGTTGCATCTCTACCTTGATGGCCTGAGGTGTCATGGGCCCATCGGGCTATAAATAATTCACCTTTATGCTGCCAATCCAGGTCCACCTGAGCTACTTCAATCTTAGCAGCCTGATCCACCTGCTGGTTGTTTTGATGTTCTTCAGTAGCCCGATTCTTGGGCACATGAGCATCTACGTGGCGTACTTTCACAGCCAGGTTCTCTACCCGAGCAGCAATATCTTGCCACAATGCAGCAGCCCAGATAGGTTTGCCCCTACGCTGCCAGTTGTTTTGCTTCCATTGCTGTAACCATCCCCACAGGGCATTTGCTACCATCCATGAATCGGTGTAGAGATAGAGAACTGGCCATTTTTCTCGTTCAGCAATGTCTAAAGCCAGCTGAATGGCTTTCACTTCTGCAAACTGACTCGATTCACCTTCTCCCTCAGCAGCTTCTGCAACTCGTCGCGTAGGACTCCATACAGCAGCCTTCCATCTCCGATGCTTCCCCACAATACGACAGGACCCATCAGTGAACAGGGCATATTTCTTTTCATTCTCTGGCAACTGGTTGTACAGTGGGGCTTCTTCAGCACGACCCACCTCCTCCTCTGATGATATCCCAAAGTATTTGCCTTCTGGCCCGTCCATGATCACTTCCAATATTCCTGGGCGACTGGGGTTTCCTATTCGAGCCCGCTGAGTAATCAGTGCAACCCACTTGCTCCATGTAGCATCAGTTGCATGATGCGTAGAGGGGACCCTTCCCTTGAACATCCAGCCTAGTACCGGTAATCGGGGTGCTAGGAGGAGCTGCGCTTCAGTACCGACCACCTCCGAAGCAGATCGAACTCCTTCATATGCTGCCAATATCTCCTTTTCAGTTGGAGTATAGCGGGCCTCAGATCCTCTGTATCCCCGACTCCAAAACCCCAGAGGCCGACCTCGAGTTTCCCCAGGTTCTTTCTGCCAGAGGCTCCAGGTGGGGCCGTTCTCCCCGGCTGCAGTGTAGAGCACATTCTTTACATCTGGTCCTGTTCGAACTGGCCCAAGGGCTACTGCATGGACTATTTCCTGCTTGATTTGTTCAAAGGCTTGTCGTTGTTCAGGGCCCCATTCAAACTCATTCTTCTTACGAGTTACTTGGTAGAGTGGGTTTACAATCAGACTGTAATTTGGGATGTGCATTCTCCAAAACCCCACAACACCTAGGAAAGTCTGTGTTTCTTTTTTGTTAGTTGGTGGAGACATAGCTGTTATTTTGTTGATCACATCCATTGGGATTTGACGACGTCCATCTTGCCATTTTATTCCTAAAAACTGGATCTCCCGTGCAGGTCCTTTGACTTTATTTTGTTTTATGGCAAAACCGGCTTTCAGAAGGATTTGGACTATTTTCTTCCCTTTCTCGAAAACTTCCTCTGCTGTGTCACCCCACACAATAATGTCATCGATGTACTGCAGGTGTTCAGGAGCTTCCCCCTGCTCTAGTGCAGACTGGATCAGCCCATGGCAAATGGTAGGGCTGTGTTTCCACCCCTGGGGCAGCCTATTCCAAGTATATTGGACTCCCCTCCAAGTGAAGGCAAATTGTGGCCTGCACTCTGCTGCTAGAGGGATGGAGAAAAATGCATTAGCGATATCAATTGTGGCGTACCACTTGGCTGCCTTCGATTCAAGTTCATACTGAAGTTCCAGCATGTCCGGCACTGCAGCACTCAGTGGTGGCGTGACTTCGTTCAGGCCGCGATAGTCCACTGTTAGTCTCCACTCGCCATTAGACTTTCGCACTGGCCATATGGGAATATTGAAAGGTGAATGAGTCTTGCTGATCACTCCTTGGCTCTCCAATTGACGAATTAGCTTATGGATGGGAATCAGGGAGTCTCGGTTGGTGCGATATTGCCGCCGGTGCACAGTTGTGGTAGCAATTGGCACTTGCTGTTCTTCGACCCTCAGCAACCCCACAACAGAGGGGTCCTCTGAGAGACCAGGCAAGGTAGATAATTGTTTAATGCCCTCTGTCTCTAAGGCAGCAATACCAAAAGCCCACCGGAACCCTTTTGGGTCCTTGCAGTATCCTCTTCTAAGATAGTCTATGCCAAGGATACATGGAGCATCCGGACCAGTCACAATGCGGTGCTTTTCCCACTCATTCCCAGTCAGACTCACTTCAGCCTCCAATACAGTCAACTGCTGAGATCCCCCTGTCACTCCACAAATATAGATGGGCTCTGGTCCTTTATAGCTCGATGGCATTATAGTACATTGTGCACCGGTGTCTACTAAAGCCTTATACTTCTGTGCGCGTGATGTGCCAGGCCATCGAATCCACACAGTCCAATAAACTCGATTGTCCCTTTCCTCCCCCTGGCTGGAGGCAGGGCCCCCCTAATCCTGGTCAGAATCTTCCTCGTTTCTGTGTTTGAAGGACTGTCTGCTGGAAGTTGGAGCAGCAAACTTTTCGGAGAATCCCTTTTTCCTGATTGTTTTCTTTTGCAACTCACGTACCCGTGCCTCTAGGGTCGCAGTAGATTTTCCATCCCACTTTCTCATGTCCTCTCCATGGTCTCGTAAGTAAAACCACAGGGTGGCACGGGGTGAGTACCCACCATATCGTCTTCCTTGTGTGGGTGAACGCCTACCCCTGACAGCTGAGACACTGCTTTGTACAGGTGCGAAGGAGAATAATCTCTCTTCAAGTTGGTGAACCTTTTCAGAAAGTTTCTCCCAAGTGTTCTCCTTTGGTCGGTGGGCACTGGTTGGTTCAGGTGGGGAGGACAATAGATTCTCTTCAAGTTGGTGAACCTTTTCAGAAAGTTTCTCCACAGCTGAGACGCAGGCCTGTAAGGAAGAGGAGAGACTTTCTTCGTACTGCCGGAGTTGTTTAGCCGCTTCACCCACTGTGGGTTCCTCATCCTCTTTCCAGGCCATTATTGCCAATGAGCTGGCATATGATGATGGTGCACTCCGTACAAACTTCCGCCACATGGGTCGTGTACACTTGACTTCATCTGGATCTGTGGATGTTTGTTTGAGGTCTGGATCCTCATAAATCACTTCCCGTACGGCTAATTCCCTCAGGTACTGGATTCCCTTCTCCATAGTGGTCCACTTGCCTGGTAGACATAAAATATCTTCCTTGAAGGGATACCTTTCCCTCACAGCTGAGAGGAGACGCCTCCAGAGGCTGGTGGGTCGTGCTCCATCTGCAATTGCTTTGTCAATGCCGGCGTCTCGAGCAAGGGATCCCAGCCGCTTGGCTTCCCTGCCGTCTAATTCCACACAATTGGCTCCAGAGTCCCAGCACCGGAGCAGCCAGGTGACAAGCTGCTCACCTATACAGCGACCAAAATCTTTTCGCACATCTCGTAGCTCGCGCTCGTTTAGGCTTCGGGTAGTTACTGTTGCTCTTTCGGCATCCTCATCTTCCTCCTCCTGAATCCTTGACGGCCCAGCGTCGTCATCATCTTCGTCATCTCTATACTTAGTTTTGGCAGAAGCCTTACCTGGATTGGCAGAAGACTCTCTGCGTTCTAAACGACTTGAATTTCTATACCATATTTTCACCTTCTCTACAGGGGCAGCTTGCACTGCTACTGCTCGTTTCTCTGACTTTGTTACAGGGTCTGCCACAGGGGTTGGAATGCCCTCTGCAGGGTCAACTTGCACTGCTACAGCTCGTTTCTCTGACACGGCCACAGGAGCTGGAGCGGCTACAGGAGCTGGAGCAGTTGCAGGAACCAGAGCTGTAGCGGCTACAGGAGCTGGAGCTGGAGCTGGAGCAGTTGCAGGAGCTGGGACTGGAGCAGCAGTAGGAGCTGGAGCTGGAGCGGCTTCAGGAGCTGGAGCTGGAGCGGCTTCAGGAGCTGGGACTGGAGCAGTTGCAGGAACTGGGACTGGAGTAGCGGCCGGAGCTGGAACTGGAGCGACTGCAGGAACTGGGACTGGAGCAGCTGCAGGAGCTGGAGCTGGAGCGGCTTCAGGAGCTGGAGCTGGAGCAGCTTCAGGAGCTGGGACTGGAGCAGTTGCAGGAACTGGGACTGGAGCGGCTGCAGGAGCTGGGACTGGAGCGGCTGCAGGAACTGGGACTGGAGCGGCTGCAGGAGCTGGAGCTGGAGCGGCTGCAGGAGCTGGGACTGGAGCGGCTGCAGGAGCTGGGACTGGAGCGGCTGCAGGAGCTGGGACTGGAGCGGCTGCAGAATCCACCGTAGGGGTCACAGTGGCCGTTGGATCTGTCACAGGGTTTGGAGTGGCCGCAGGGTCTGTCACTAAGTTGACAGCAGTATCAATGGCAGCTCGATAGGCATGAGCCAGGCCCCAGCACGTTACAATGATTTGTGTTACTTTGGAACTGCCAGAATCATTACACCTTTTTTTCAAGCATTCTGCCAGTTTTTGAGGATTTTGCCATTGTTCAGGGGTGAATTTCCAACACACTGGGGGTGCCAACTGCTCTAGATGCCTGCCCATATCCACCCATACTCCCTGCCACCCACAACTATACTGCCTCCGGGCAGATCTCCGGATGAGCTTCATAAGTAGTTGTTTAACTTTAAGCAGAATCTGAAGTGCATTCATGAGGCAGAACAACAAGACTATGGTATTCTGAGTATTCCAGAAATATTCAATATCTTGGAGAGCTATTGTGACAAGCTCAGGGGATAAGAGGGTGGTGAAGGAGGAAGGCAGAGTGACCCAGGAGGATACAGGGGTGGTGAAGGAGAAAGGGAGAGTAAGCAAGTAAGGAAAAATATCCTCCCCTTTCCCCTCCACAGATTGACTCTCTAATGGAGAAAAACAATAGGTATAATTGCTAATAGTTCCCAAGATGCTGTTTCCAAAGTACAGAGTCCACGATGTTACTGAGTATAAATACCAAGTTAGAGTCATGACCAGATATCTTATCGTCTCATAAGCCATTGCTATAACACTTAGTACCATAATGGTCTGAAACCAGGGCCCGGAGAGGAGAAACAACACTACAGAGAGCAAATACGGAAAATAATGTACTATAATACTCAATTTGGAAAACAGGCGCAGCAGAGTTGTGATTAAAGCAATCAGCATCATGACAAGTGACTATTAAGCAGGTCTAATCCTTCCACCAATTTTAGTTTAACACACTCTGATCAGATCTGCCGTTATCTCAACCTTTCGGGCCCCACGTTGGGCGCCAAAAAGACTGTCGTGGTTTAACCCGACCGGCAGCTAAACACCACGCAGCCGTTCGCTCACCCTCCCCCCTCCCTCTCTGGGACGGGGGAGAGAAATTGAAAGTGAAGCCCGTGAGTTGAGATAAAGACAGTTTAATAAGACAGGAAAAAAAAAATAACAAAAATAATAATAACAATAATAATAATGATGATACAATGGTGATAATACGAAAGTAATAATAGTATGTACAAACAAGTGATGCACAATGCAATTGCTCACCACCCGCTGACCGATGCCCAGCCTAACCCCGAGCAGTCCGGCCCCCTCCCCCCGGCTAGCCACCCCTATATATTGTTTAGCATGACGTCAGATGGTATGGAATACCCCTTTGGCTAGTTTGGGTCACCTGTCCTGGGTCTGTCCCCTCCCAGCTCTTACTGCACCCCCCAGCCTGCCCGTTGGCAGGACAGAGCAAAGGCTGAGATGTCCTTGGCTTAGTATAAGCACTGCTCTGCAACAATTAAAGCATCGGGGTGTTATCAGCACTCTTCTCATTCTAAGCCAAAACACAGCATTCCACCAGCTACTAGGAAGAAAATTAATTCTGTGCTAACTGAAACCAGGACAATTATGTAGACAGTTGTTTTGTTTGTTTTGTTTTCTATTGTTTTCCAGAAGAGATATAAATATATATTTCTTACAAGTGCACACATTAATTAGTGATGTGTAGTACAGAGGCAAGATTTGGGATCTTATATAAAATAACAGGTTATTTGTCACTACAGTTCTTAGCTGATAATGTTCAAGATAGCATATACTTCTACTGAAAAAAGTATTAATAGTCTTCTGGATTGCTTAGACACTCTATATTGAAGTTTCCTTCTGGATTGCTTAGACACTCTATATTGAAGTTTCCTCAGACAGTAGAACAAGCAATAGGACAACTTATTAATGAAAAAACACAAATTTGGATGACACTTCTTCAGAAGCAGATGAAATTATAAACTGGGAGAAGTATCAATGACTTCTTCCCCTTCCCCTTCTTCCCCTTCTTCCCCTTCTTCCCCTTCTTCCCCTTCTTCCCCTTCTTCCCCTTCTTCCCCTTCTTCCCCTTCTTCCCCTTCTTCCCCTTCTTCCCCTTCTTCCCCTTCCCCTTATTCCCCTTCCCCTTCCTCAGGGGATGGTGCTGGGTGAAGTATGGTGTTATTTGTTATCTTTGGAAGGCCAAAAAGGAGGCAAAGGGTGTTGCTACTTGCTCTTACTCAATGCTAAAATTGTATCCTTGTATAAGATGTGCTAAGCTTTATTAAATATTATTTTGTGTCAGTGTCATACATAGTACTACATATTAAAATGGTAAGCACTATGTCTTGCTAAGAACAGATACGGTAAGTATCTATAGCAGAACAAAACAACTTTTAACACAATCAAATAATGATAAGATCACCCGTACGGTGGACCAAGGGAAACCAGCTGATGTGATTTTTTTGGATTTCAGCAAGGCTTTTGACACGGTTTCCCATAGGATTCTACTGGACAAAATGTCCACCATACAGCTAAATAAAAACATCATACGATGGGTGAGCAATTGGCTAACGGGCAGGGCCCAAAGGGTTATGGTAAATGGGGCTGCGTCAGGCTGGCGGGCGGTCACCAGTGGGGTCCCTCAAGGCTCCATTTTAGGGCCGATACTTTTCAATATTTTTATAAACGATCTGGATGTAGGAATAGAAGGTATTTTGAGCAAGTTTGCTGATGACACCAAACTTGGAGGAGTTGTGGACTCGAATGAGGGTGGAAAGGCCTTGCAGAGGGATCTGGATAGGTTGGAGATCTGGGCGATCACCAACCGCATGAAGTTCAATAAGAGCAAGTGCCGGGTCCTGCACCTGGGACGGGGAAACCCTGGCTGCACGTACAGACTGGGCGATGAGACGCTGGAGAGCAGCCTAGAAGAGAGGGATCTGGGGGTCGTGGTAGACAGCAAGTTGAATATGAGCCAGCAGTGTGCCCTGGCAGCCAGGAGGGCCAACCGTGTCCTGGGGTGCATCAAGCACGGCATCGCTAGTAGGTCAAGGGAGGTGATTGTCCCGCTCTACTCTGCGCTGGTGCGGCCTCACCTCAAGTACTGTGTGCAGTTCTGGGCACCACAGTATAAAAAGGACATGAAACTGTTGGAGAGTGTCCAGAGGAGGGCTACGAAGATGGTGAAAGGCCTGGAGCGGAAGACGTACGAAGAACGCCTGAGGTCACTGGGCCTGTTCAGCCTGGAGAAGAGGAGGCTGAGGGGAGACCTCATCACAGTCTACAACTTCCTCGTAAGGGGGTGTCGAGAGGCAGGAGACCTTTTCTCCATTAACACCAGTGACAGGACCCGCGGGAACAGGGTTAAGCTGAGGCAGGGGAAATTTAGGCTGGACGTCAGGAGGGGGTTCTTCACAGAGAGGGTGGTTGCACACTGGAACAGGCTCCCCAGGGAAGTGGTCACTGCACCAAGCCTGTCTGAATTTAAGAAGAGATTGGGCTGTGCACTTAGTCACATGGTCTGAACTTTTGGGTAGACCTGTGCGGTGTCAAGAGTTGGACTTGATGATCCTTAAGGGTCCCTTCCAAGTCAGGATATTCTATGATTCTATGATTCTATGAATAAAACACTTCATAGAAATATAATCTCCTCTTTGTATATATATAAAATCTCTTCATGTTTGTTTATTTATTTATTTGTTTATTTATTTATTTATTTAGCTTGATTTTGGTCTGGACTGAAAGAACTCTTAAGAGAAAGAAAAAAAACAAATGTCAGCTATAGCAGATAAAATAGTTAAAGAATCCAGGAAAAGTTGATATTAAAAAGTTGTCTGAAAATTTGATGGAATGTTTAATTTGTTTAAAACATGATTTCTGTTTACATATGTCCTGGCACACTGTGATGATATCCTTAGTCTCTAGTGATGCACTGGGTAGTTATAGAACCTTTGCATTGCAATAAAGATAAGCAGCCAATGGCTGACTGGGTCACCCTTTGGGATGTTTTTAGCTTTGTCCTTGTTCTGGCTGTGAGTGAAAAAGGGTCCTTTACTGATAAATATGAATTCAGAGAGCTATGCTTTAATTTTATATTTATTCCAAGAAGGAAATAGAATTATTTTATTGATGCTTAAAGGAATCCTTATAATATGGTCTCATTTTATGATACACAGTTCTGAGTCATTGGATAAAATGCATTCTTTAGAAACAGTGTTCTCAAATTGTTTTTGTAATATGCATCATTTGTGATCTAAGATATCCATTAATATGTGAATGACTATTGTGTACACAGCTTTTGCAAATTTACAAGTGCAATGAAGATATAAATTAATAAGTTCTCCTATGCAACCACTTAACCAACAAATATCCAAACCCATGAAAAGGTCTTTAATAAATAACCAGCTAATTAGTAGATAGAGTTTATATTAAAAATAACACAAACCAAACAACCAACCAAACAACAACAACAACAAAAAACCTTTCTTTTAGGGAGATACAGAAGTGATTTATTTTACAGTTATGGAATTCTAGCAGTAGATATTCTAATGTAAAATGACAACAACAAGAACATCAGCAATAATAATAATAATAAGCTGCTGGAGAAAGAAAGGAAAAGGAATAGTCATAAATATGCCAACACTAGCAGTTAGGTTTTTGGCCTACTTTGAAGCTTGTCAACTCATTTGTATGTATTTTTCATGGGTGTCTTCCTCTCTAAATGGTTGTATATGCAGCTGCTATAAAGTTGTGTGATTCCATACAGACTATTTGAAATCATGCCTATGTGCACTAGACAGAGATTTGGTTTGGTAAATGTAATAAAATAAAAGTTTTCAGATCCACCTGATTATCTGCTTCTAGGTACCAATACTCATTCTTGAGCATTTATACACCATTTATCTACTAAACTTTTCCAGAGTGCTATTTATTGTAATGAGTTTGCTATTTCCAGCAGATTGATATGAAAAAATATACCCTTCCAACAATAATTTAAAAATTGCAGTGAGTTTAGATTAGTTTAAGTTCTAGATAAATTGAGGAAGATAGAGGGGATATTACTGGAAACTGAGAGTAAAGGAAAATCACTTGAAGAGAATTAAAGATGAAGATCAAACATCAAAGCAAGCAAGGAAACAAACAACAAAAGCAACAAAAATAAAAAGGTATTTCTTACAAGATGGCTGTGGAATCTTGTTTGCTTATTTTCCCAGGAGACTTTCTCAGTGACTTTGTTCTCAATCCGGAAGGAATTTCCTCGGTCCACATTTCTTACTTCTCCTCTTTGTTTTCAAAGTTGTTTCTTTTCTTCCCATCTTTAGAATTTTTTACCTCTTTCTTTTCCTTTAATTTTAATATCTTTCTATAAAAATGACATTTAAGATTATACTTGTCAGGAAAAAAACAACACACTCAAAGAGAGAGGATATAAAAACATAGGAAGGGAGGGGGAGCAAGTGAGAGATAGGAAAGGAGAGATTTTTCATGTGGATTTAGTTGTCTAATATAATTTCTAAATTATATTATTTGGGATTATATGGGGAAATACCTGGATTAGAGATCCTGCTTATGTTTAATATCAATTAAATATTAAATTTATATTAACTGGAACAGTAACAGTTTCCCTGTAATAAATTCTCAAGCTTCATGTTTGCCTTTTCCTGATTCAGGAGAAGGTATAAGGAAAGATTAAAAACAACAATCAATCAACCATACTGGATTATTATTTTTGTTACTTTGCCTTCTACTTATTAAATTCTTCATTTGTCTTCAACATCTGTATTATTTTATTATATGTATATGTGGAATACTCATTCTGTTTTTTCTCCCTAGTGGGTTCAGGCTAATTTTTCTTTCCTATTGGTTAAACCAAACAAACTAGGTAGTATGGAGTGTGTGATAAGAGAAATTCATCCTCAGATGTTATGCTTAATATCTTCATAAATCTTCCATTCTGGTTTAGCTCTCATTACTGAGCAAAAGAGATAACAATGTATAGCTTTGGGAGATTTTAAGAGAATTTCTCTACTAGTCCATCTAATTTAAAGTGACTTTATGCCAGGAGCAATGTGTAAGTAAATCCCTTCTGTTACACTAAGCACTGTAAACTGTAGTACATGACAAAACCAGAAAATAATCAGGTCACCATTTGAAGAGTCAACAGTCACTGCAGTTTCTTTGAAATACTTCTGTTTCATTTTAACTAAGAAGTAACTGTGCTGGCTATGTGGCAGCCGATGGTATTTTAATGATGACCACTGCAACCTCAAAAATGGTTTAAATAAAATCTCCAGAAAGGACTACTGACTACCCAGTTTATTTAATGAGCACCATAATAATACTATAAACTGCAACTCTTCTTACACAGAAGTGTTGTTTAACATCATATTAATGAAAAAGAAATTCAGTGAGTCCTATTAAATAGAGTCACTTTGACTCATGAAGTCCACATTCATTAAATGGTTGCCTTACTCTTTTATGTTCCCTAGACAACTGGTATGAGCTATTAGGAGAGAAGATACTTCCAAGCCAGGTAGATTCAGTGGTTATGCATACATTAGCAAGTAGGGCAGATCAATGGGAATGTGTCCGTAGATTAAAACAATTTGAGCTTCAGACCTGAAGGCCAATATATATTGTACATACTGCAGGCACTTCTGCCTTTGGATTATCTCTAGCTGGATCCCATAGGTGAAATGCACATTAAAATCCAGAATGCATCAGTTCAGCTCCTGGAGTATACATTGTACTTTGATATCATCTGAAAGGGATCCATAGCAAGTGGGGACTATTGAACAATTTAAAAGTTCAGTGCTGGCCTTCATGGAATTATCTATATAAAAGTATCCATGAAGGCCATTTCATATAGCTCATGTTTTCTGAGCTATATTTATATACTTTTAAGTGTTACTGGATCTAATATCTGTGGCTGCACCTCTAACTGTTTGGCATGTTCTTAAATATCACTTTAAATATTTTAATTGTGAGTTTGTTCTCTCATTGCTTAGTATGTCAGGACACCACTTGCAACTGGACAGACAAGATGCAATACAATGAAACATCACAATGTAAGCAATATTTCTTATTTATTTCTCAATTTCTCTCTCTTTATATATCTATTCATTTATTTATTTTCCCAGTTAGTTTACCCTGGCTCTGTAACTACAGAAAACATTGGTAGTAGACCATAGTCTGTTAGTACTTGCTTTTCTCCATAACTCAAACCATTGCCTGGGTAGTTTTCCTAAGAGAATCAAAGAATATGGCATAGTTACAAGACTGGATTCTTCATCTGAGATGTGTGTGAGTTTTGTATACTGTTCAAAATACTTTGTATTCACCAGATCTTTGAAGTCTGTCTTATACAATTAATACTCTAGGAGAACAAGGTGACTTATGTATTGCAAAACCTGCTTCATAACTTCTTAAGCATATGTGAAAATGCTACATATAGGTGACAGGTTCATTTGATCCCATGAGAGTATAAAAAAACCCACAAAGCTTCAACATTTAGTGAACAGCATTAAACACATAGCTGCTGCAGAGTTAGATGCTGTAAACACACGTGACAATGCTTAACAGTCCTTTTAATTCAGCATTTCAGAAAAATTCAAAAACCAAGGTTACAAAGTGTACTTATTTTAGAATCACAGAATCATAGAATATCCTGAGTAGGAAGTGACCCACAAGGGTCACTGAGTCCAGATCCTGGCTTCACACAGGACCATACAAAAACTTAAAACATATTTCTGAGAGCATTGTCCAAACACTTCTTGAACTATGTCAGGGTTGGTGCTGTGACCACTTCCCTGGGGAGCCTATTCCAGTGCCCAACCACCCTCTTGCTGGTCACCAGCTGGTCATCCTATTGCTGGTCACCAGAAAGAAGAGATCAGCTCCCCTCGTGATGAAGCTGCAGGCTGGCATGAGTTTGCCCCTCAGTATCCTCTTCTCAAGCCTGAACAAACTAATCAACCTCAGCTGTTCCTCATACATCTTGCTCTCTAGACCCTTTGTAGTCCTATTTTGCATGCTCCGTAATAGTTCTGTTTTATTATTGTATTGTGGTGCCCAAAATTGCACTCTACAGTACTTGAGGTGGGGCTGCACTAGGGCAAAGTAGAGCAGGACAAACATTTCCACTAGCAAAGCTGTGCTTTCAAACCCATTCCACTAGCAAAGCTGTGCTTAATGAACTGCAGGATACAATTGGCCCTTTTGGCTGTTGGGGCACACTGTTGAGTTATATTCAACTTGCTGTTGATCAAAACCCTCAGATTCCTTTCTGCAGGGCTGTTCTCCAGCTTCTCATCCCCCAGTCTGCATCAGGGTTTCACCAGGTGCAGAATCTGGCACTTGCTTTTGTTAAACTTCATGCAGTTTGTGATTGCACAGCTTTCTAATTTGTTAAGATCTCTCTGCAAGGCCTCTCTACCCTTGAAGTAGTCAACAGTTCTCCTAATATGGTATTGTCTGCAAACATACTTAGTATGCATTCAAGTTCTGCATCCAAATTGTTTATGAAAACATTGAAGAGAACTAGCCCCTAAGGGGAGCCCTGGTAAACCCTGTGAGTGACTGGCTGCCAGCCTGATGTAACCCCATTTACTATAATCCTTTGTGTTCAGCCAGTCAGCTGATTGTTCACCAATTGCATTATGTTTTTGTTTAGGTGTATGCTGGATATTTTGTCCAGAAGTATACCCTAAGAAACAGTATTGAACGCTTTGCTGAAATCAAAAAAGATTACATCAACTTCCCTTGATCAACTAAGTAGGTAACCTTGTCATAAAAGCAAATTAAGTTCATTTAACAGGACTTTCCCTTGATGATCTGTTACTACCAACTGCATTGTCTTTCAAGTGTTTTTCAATAACTCCCAAAATAATCTTCTCCACAATGTCACCAGACACTGAAGGGAGGCCCTGTAATTCCAGGGTTTTCTTTCTTGCCCTTCATGAAAATATTGTTCCTTCATGGAACAATATTTGTCAGCTTCCAGTCAACTAAAACCTCTCCAGATTCCCAAGACTGTTGAAAAATAATTGAGAGAGTTCTCATGATGAGATCAGCAAGCTCTCTGAGTACCCTGGGATTAATCTCATCAGGCTCCATAGACCTGTATGCATGAAATCCTGCACAAGTTTGGGGTTGGCTGGGAGTTTATTGTTACTGCAGTCATGGTTCTCCAACTTAGGACTCCAGCAGCCCCAGGGTCCATCATCAGTGTTAAAGACAGAGGCAAAGAAGACATGAAATGTCTTTGCTTTGTCTACATTTCCATTTGTGAGGTGATCATCCTCACCAATGTAATCTCTGGTCTTCCTTTTACTGTTAACATATTTTAAAAAGCCATTTTTACTGTCCCCCATGATGCTGGCTAGCTTCAATTCTAATTGAGCTTTGGCCACATGAATTTTCTCCTTGCAATGGCGAACAGTCTCTGTAGTCCTCCCGACCTTGCTTCCACTGGCCATATACTTCCTTCTTCCACCTAAACTCTGGGAGAAGGTCCCTACTCTGCAAATCTGGCCTTCTGCCCTTCCTGCTTGACTTCTGACATTTCAGAATAATCTGTTCCTGTGCTCTTTAGAGTTTGTACTTAACAAGTGACTAGCAGTGATGGACCCTAATGTCTTCAAAGGCAGTTTCACAGGGACCTTATTAACTAGCTCTCCCCATATCCAGGGTTGAAGTTTTGGTGACAGTTTGCCTCCTATCACTAAAGATTTTAAACTCAACTATTTCTTGGTCACTGTGATCAAGATGGCCTCCAATCACCATGAGACCCTCTCTGTTTACAAACAACGAATCTAGGAGGGTACCTTTCCTAGTTGGCCCCCTTAGTACCTGTTAGATACCAATAAGTTATCATCAAGGTGTTTTAGGAATCTCCTGGACATGTTTGTATTAGCTGTGTGGTATTCCATTCACTTTTCCATCTGGAAAGTGAACAATATGGACAAGGGCAGATGATGTAGAGGTGTCTCTTAGTCCCTTAAAGAAAGAAGACAGGAAAAAAAAATCAAGTGCGATGCACCGTAATAAAAGCGAGAGTTTTTTCCCCAGAAAAGAAATCACAAATCAACTAAATCTTTTTGTTGTTGTTGTTGTTGTTTTTAAAACACCTTCAGTGACTTTTTAAATTATATTTTGCACAACAGTAACGTCTTTCAGCCAAAACAGGATCAATGCCTTATTTTTCAGGCATTGTAGATAATAATAAACAAGCTTTGTATCAGAGATGTAAAAATATAAAAAGACAGGGTTATAGGAGGAATAAAATTATTTCAATTTTTCCAATGAGGACTTTAGGCACCAAGACATCAAGTAGCTTGGTCAGAATCACATAAAAAAGTTGTAAAAAGTGTCAGTGTCTGAAGTCTCCTCTTTCTGAACTGTACTTCTGCCCATGAGGGAACATGGTTTTCTCAAATTATCCATTATTTCATACTTCATGTTGTGCCCTAAAAGTTTTGGTTTCAACAACAGAAATTAGTGAGGCTCTTGGAAGTTACTGTTGTAAGTTATTTGTTTATGAAAGACAACTGCTATGGAAGTCTTTCATATGTATTTAATAAATACACTTCAGAGATAAAGATTATAAATACACAAAGAGAAAAGAAAGAAAACCATTGAATCATTTTTTTTTTCTTTAAATTTTGAGAGACTTGGATATAAACTATAGTACAAATGATTACCTGTGGCAAAGATTTTAGTACTGACAGAGTTGATTATTATTTCTGAGCATGGATATATTTCTCATAGAAAACTCTACTACTTAGGAAAAACAAAAACAAAGGAAATTTATCTTTGTACCTACAGGATGGAAAATTTCAAGATAAACTCTGTAAATTAAGATTCAGAGCATTTAATATTCTTTACTTCATTTTAAATTCATATTTCATTTTAAAATATAGCATAATGCACTCATAATTCAGCCAGTGATGCTGTAAAAGAAGGAAATTTTTATTATTCACTAGGTATTTTAAATAGTTAAATCACTAATTATTTTTCTGCAGTTTGTATAGATTTTTTTTTTTCTAAATGCAGACTCATCAATGAGAAAACTATTAAATTATGTGCAACAGGAATGACACATGAAAATAAAATAATATTCTGGTTTACAAAAAGCCCAAGCCAAAATACTTCTAAATACATCCAAAATATTTCTCATCTTGGATTGCTTAAAAGGATAAATCTGACTTGAATGGGTTCAGAAAATATGCATTTGTAGAACTATGCCATTTTGTCAATGTCATACTCTGTCACAGTTTGAGTACAAGAGAATGTCAGCTGGAGAAGTAAGAAGAAGATGTAGAGGGGGAGATCCAAATAACACACCAGCAGTTTGGTGTGAACCTCTTCCAAGGAAATCCTGTGAGCAGAATTAAAAACAAATTTGAAAGTTCAAACTGTGTTGCAAACCAGAAACTTCACTTGCCAGTCAGCTGTATTATTAATCAAATAACCAGGAGGTGGGACATATCTATTTGCCTGTTACAGAGCAGTGGAAGTGAAGCAGGAGGAATTGAAGGAAACTACATAGCCTTCAAAGACCTCATTTGAGAAAGAATGTGAGCTTATGTGTGAAACCATTCTGACTGCATTCTAGTCTGAGCATTATTTTAAGCCCTAATTTAGTTCCCATTGACTTCGTTATAAAATGGTGGTTTTCTGAAATGAGACCAATGTGCACAGAATGGAATATTAACAAGCTGTGAAGTGAAAAGGGGAATCACACAGAAACTGTGTACAGTGTGCATGTACATAAGTGTGCATGTACATAAGTGCAGAGACAGAAATAATGAGGTTAATGGCATTACATGCGATATCATTTCTTGTACCTGATGATTAAAATATGTGCTTCTCACATGCCAAATTTAGAATCATAGCATCATTAAGGTTGGAAAAGACCTCCAAGATCATCTAGTCCAACTGTCCCCCTACCACCAATATCACCCACTAAACCTTACCTCTAAGTACCACATCCAACCTTTCCTTAAACACACACAGGGAAGGTGACTCCACCACCTCCCTGGGCAACCCATTCCAACTTGTTTAAATTCTGGTACTGTCAAACATATTATAAGGAAAAGACAAAATGTATAAGGTCTATGTAGATGAACAATGTGTCTCTGCATGTTTCAGAAGCTACCAGCCACAATGTATAGCAAATGGGTGTCATGAGTTGTCCCTATTCTTTTGCCCCACGGGTAGTTCTTGACATCCTTCTTCAGGAATCACATTGACTTTCTCTTCAGAAAACTTCTCTGTGCTCCTAGCCTGAAGGATCCTGAAGGAGTAACCAAGTTTTGTGCAGTATATTTAGATGCAAACAAGATCATTTACACTATATGGTTCCTTCAAAGTGCTTTGGTTCTTCTGAAAGATGATATGCTTCTTTGTATATATTAATTGTATTTTCTCATGCAAGGGGTCTCTTAGAAATGCAATTACCGTTGCATATACAACAATTCACTTACATATATTTCCTGGGAACTATTTACATAGCTTAACAAGTAATTGTGAATATCTATTGCTCACTGATGGATTTTATTTAAATAAATTTCATATTGAAAAATATTTGCATCAGAACATTATCTTAATATTTATGTACATCTGTATATATGTCTGATTTTATAAAGAACGTGCCACAAAATGAGCTAAATTGTGGCTTCTGAGGGACTTTACCATAACTGTTTGACAGTTTATATATATATATATATATATATATATATTTTTTTTTTTTTTTTCCCAGCAACCGATAGAAGGAAAATGCAGGATGATGAAGTAAGAGCCATTTAGATCATCAAGGATGGTTTCTTTTCTCAGTGCTTCAGTCCCTCTGGATGCTACCTGTTTCATTAAAAGCTCTGGTTCTTTGTTTCTGCAACTTTGGTTACTATGCTAGTATATAAATTTATAATTTGATTACAACAGGTTACATGTTCCTGTTTTTCTTTAAATATATTTTATGATGGAGGTCCTTTTACTTAATTTATGTTAAACTAAGGCAATTACTTAGTACACTTTTTTGCCTAAACTGTTTGACTTCTTGTTTATAGTTATGAAATAGATTTAAAAAAGAAAAAGTATTTTCTGGCTTCTTACATAGCAGCAGGTCCAAAAGCTAAGTGTGTTTTAAAATGAATTCATTACCACTATGATCTGACAATTAAGTAATTCCAACATGGGACATCTACTTTCTATTTGACCTTTGCTTGTCTCTTTCTCTATATAAGGTTCAGCTAAGCTGTACAAGTCACAAATATTTATTAACTCTTCTTGCAACTTTTGAACTTTAATTCTATTTAAAATATTTATGATGAACTTATAACAAGGTAGTAATCATTGGAACCTTACTAGCATGAGAATAATTGAAGTTTTTATTTTCCATAGGCTTATCTCCTTTTTATTTTTATATATATATATATATATTTTTTTTTTTTTCAGAAAAATATAAATTACTATATCTTGGAATTTTAATTTCCTTCTCCATTTTAAATGTTAAGAAAAGATCCATCATAACTCCTTAATTCCTGTAATATATATTTCAAAAAATATATTTAATTCTTATTTTGATCACTGAAGTTAATGTATGCATAAACCCACAAGCTGGGAGGCTTAGAGAGACTAAGCTCTTTGTCCTCAGTACAGGCAAAAAGCCATGTCTGGGCAGTCTCATTTTCATTAATTTTAATGTCACATCACCAGAGTTTTGATTACTGTTTTTTATTTCTTTAGTTGATATTTAGCAGATTTTTTATGTCCTTGCTAGATTTGTTATTGATCAAGGATGTATGGGATGGAAATTCTATCTGAACAATGCTTCACACAGCCAGAAGGTCATTAGTTCCCTGCAACTCACAAAACAGGGGGCACTTCTGCCACTGCCAGCAAACTCCAGTTATCACCAAAGTGTCTTCCTGATACTCTGATGTAGACTTCAATAATATAAAGTAAGGTATATCCTCTATGCCAATATATATTTTTCCCACAATAACAATGCACATTCTCTTGTACAGTTTGTAAGTATGATGAATATGTTTTCAAGCTGGCATCTACCTGGGGTACTTTTAATCATATTACTGCTAAGCCTGATCAGAATCTTTTAAACTGATGTTTTCTGTTTTAAACTCTGATTTAATATTTTTTGCACTTTTTGTTAAGTCACAATGTGTCTATGCTTTGCTTTGTAAGTAATAAGATATATGACAAGCAATCGTACAAACTGTGCAAGATCTTGGGTTTAAGATGGACAATGTACCTGATTTCTGGGACAAATTTATGTTCAGCAGAAGCCTCTGTGTTAGTCATACATTTAGGAATTAAGACTAAGATTCTTATTCTAGCTTTTGCAATAAGATATTTTGAAATCAGTGGTACTGGATGAACTGAGTTAGTGGGAATGATGCAGAGAAACCTGTGAAGCTTCATAGAAGATTCTACTTAAACCATTAATTATCAGCAGAGACAATATAAAGCTGACATCCTGTCCTGGTTTCAGTTAGCACAGAATTAATTTTCTTCCTAGTAGCTGGTGGAATGCTGTGTTTTGGCTTAGAATGAGAAGAGTGCTGATAACACCCCGATGCTTTAATTGTTGCAGAGCAGTGCTTATACTAAGCCAAGGACATCTCAGCCTTTGCTCTGTCCTGCCAACGGGCAGGCTGGGGGGTGCAGTAAGAGCTGGGAGGGGACAGACCCAGGACAGGTGACCCAAACTAGCCAAAGGGGTATTCCATACCATCTGACGTCATGCTAAACAATATATAGGGGTGGCTAGCCGGGGGGAGGGGGCCGGACTGCTCGGGGTTAGGCTGGGCATCGGTCAGCGGGTGGTGAGCAATTGCATTGTGCATCACTTGTTTGTACATACTATTATTACTTTCGTATTATCACCATTGTATCATCATTATTATTATTGTTATTATTATTTTTGTTATTTTTTTTTTTCCTGTCTTATTAAACTGTCTTTATCTCAACTCACGGGCTTCACTTTCCATTTCTCTCCCCCGTCCCAGAGAGGGAGGGGGGAGGGTGAGCGAACGGCTGCGTGGTGTTTAGCTGCCGGTCGGGTTAAACCACGACACATCCCAAACTATGACAAGAAGAGGAGAAAAATATTTGTCAATATTTTCCTATATTTCCCAATGTAATTGCAATGCAAACCCCATTTCACAGTGAGAAAAAATGAGTTATGAATAATAGAAATTATGCCATAAAATTGAATTGGATCCTTCTGCATCAGAGCAGGCAAAAAGTTATTCTTGCTGTCTGTCTATATTACTATAAAGTTTAATTTCACCCATGAGTAAAATTTTACCTAAGTGGGTGTCTCTATGTAAGTAAGTAAGATGGACCCCACAAGACAGATGATCAGTAACCTTCTGTTCAGTTGGTTGTATTCCTAAAATAGAATTCCCGAATTATGTTTGTTTAATTGAATGTTAACATAGTTAAGGATTTTTTTTTTTTTTACTGCTATATGTGGTTTGAACTTCTAAAATCACTATATTTTTGAATGTGTGTGTGTGAAAGCTATTTGTAAAGCAGAACAAGATTTTATTTCAATACATCAAAAAAATGTTAGCACAGAGCCCTGGCATGACTTTCTCCATGAGCAGAACATCTGAAATATTTAACTGGTGAATCACAAATCTGAAGTGATCTCTTGTAGAGCTATTTTCACATGTAGCCATATTTGTGGTATCATATTTTTGCTATTATAGTAAAAGTGGTAAATGGAAACCTGCATTTATTATTATTTTTAACCAATAATCATTTTAAAATAATAATAGATAGAAATTTTGATGAATGGGTATTGTTTAGACAACCTTCTATCCAATTATTTTAACAGGCAGTAAACTACATACTTTCAACCAAGACAAAGGCAAAGGCAAGTATGTTCAAGAATGAGGGTTTGGTAAGATATTGTTCTGGCATACCAGGATGCCAGAAGAATGTATAAAACCAGATTGGTCTCCTGTTTAAGAGTGCAGAGTGTTTAAGAGTGTTTAAGAATGCAGAGGCTGCCAGTCAGTTCAGGGATGTGATTCCTAGCTGGCATAATGAAAAGAGCTTCAAGAGATAAAAGAAAGAGAATAGAATAGAGAATAGAAGAGAATAGATTTTTTTGTGGACAATATTTCTAAAAGGATAGATTATCTTTGTCCTAAGAAGGACAGAAAGACATACAAGAAAACAAATGCGCTTTTTGGTTGAATATTTTCTACTGCTAAATACAAAGGATATCACTTTTTGTTTGTTGGACTGATAATAAAACATTGCTTCAAAAATCAACACCAGGATGTTGGTGACACTTGCTGTACTTGGTTATATCAGCCACATCAGCCTGCAAATTTGGGTAATGTAGGAGGGAGACAACAGAGACTCATCTGAACAGGTATATTTTTGGACCAGAGAGTTTCAGTTCTCGTGTTTTGGTAATTTGTTGGTGTATTAGACACATTTTTTTTCCAGTTAGAAGAAACCGATAATACATATCATTTTTGGTACACTTTGTTGATTCATAAAGGTGTGCAGCATGGCTCCTGAACTACTCCTGGCATATTATAATATATAATGTCATACAATACTATAATTATTTTTATATTAACATCATTAATAATATTATAATTATTAACATTTGATTATTTAATATTAATATCAATACTAATCAATCCAATCATCATAATAATAATAATATTGATATTATTATATAAGTATACGATAATATAATATTTATATTATACTATAATACTATAATACTACTGACAGAGCATTTGAAATGGCTGTGTACTTAGTGTGAGACATACTAAATTATATAAGATTTAGCATTTTATTTTATGGATAGGAATTAAATTATTTTTTTAAATCTCATTAAAGTGCTAAGAAAAACATTTGTTCTTGCTTGTGTGTGTGTTGATCTGGATTTCATACAGTTCACTTGATGTCAACTGTTGATTTTGTCATATTTACTTTATTGTATTTTCAGTTTCTACATACTCATCTTAGTTTTATTTGTTCACTGGATGGGTGTGTAAATGATGAGAATACAATTTCTATATCTTATCATTAACTTTCACACTTATCCTTGAACAGGCAGATTAAATCATATTTGCCATTTTAGTTTCCACACTACATGTTATCATTATTATACTTATTGTATTGTATATTGTATTGTATTGAATGACAAGGTCGAGTCCCTTTGGGTTAGGATCGGCAGGGAAAACAAGGCTAGTGTCCTGGTCGGGGTCTGCTATAGACCGCCGAACCAGGATGAGGAGACGGATGAGGAACTCTACAGGCAGCTGACAGAAGTTGCAAAATCGTCAGCTCTTGTACTCGTGGGGGACTTCAACTTCCCTGACATATCCTGGAAGCACAACACAGCCCTGAGAAAGCAGTCTAGGGGGTTTCTGGAGAGCGTGGAAGATAGCTTCCTGACGCAGCTGGTTAGTGAGCCTACCAGGGGTGGTGCCCCGCTAGACCTTCTCTTCACAAACAGAGAAGGACTGGTGGAGGATGTGATTGTTGGGAACTGTCTTGGGCAGAGTGACCACGAAATGGTGGAGTTCACTATTCTTGGCGAGGCCAGGAAGGGGACCAGTAAAACCGCTGTATTGGACTTTCGGAGGGCTGACTTTGAGCTGCTCAGGACACTAGTTGGTGGAGTCCTTTGGGAGGCGGTTCTGAAGGGCAGAGGGGTCCAGGAAGGCTGGGCGCTCTTCAAGAGGGAAATCTTAATGGCGCAGGAACGGTCTGTACCCACGTGCCCAAAGACAAGCTGGCGGGGAAGAAGACCAGCCTGGCTCAACAGAGAATTGTGGCTTGATCTTAGGAGAAAAAAGAGTGTTTATAATCTTTGGAAAAGTGGGCAGGCCACTAGGGAGGACTTTAAGGATGTAGCGAGGCTGTGCAGGGACAAAATTAGGAAGGCCAAAGCTCATCTGGAGCTCAATCTGGCTACTGCCGTTAAAGATAACAAAAAACGTTTCTATAAATACATCAACACAAAAAGGAGGACTAAGGAGAATCTCCATCCTTTACTGGATGCGGGGGGAAACTTAGTTACAAGAGATGAGGAAAAGGCGGAGGTGCTCAATGCCTTCTTTGCCTCAGTCTTTAGCGGCAGTACCGGTTGTTCTCTGGATACTCAGTACCCTGAGCTGGTGGAAGGGGATGGGGAGCAGGATGTGGCCCTCACTATCCATGAAGAACTGGTTGGTGACCTGCTACAGCACTTAGATGTGCACAAGTCGATGGGGCCGGATGGGATCCACCCAAGGGTACTGAGAGAACTGGCAGAGGAGCTGGCCAAGCCACTATCCATCATTTATCAGCAGTCCTGGCGATCGGGGGAGGTCCCAGTTGACTGGCGGCTAGCAAATGTGACGCCCATCTACAAGAAGGGCCGGAGGGCAGACCCGGGAAACTACAGGCCTGTTTGACCTCAGTGCCAGGGAAGCTCATGGAGCAGATCCTCCTGAGAGTCATCATGCAGCACTTGCAGGGCAAGCAGGCGATCAGGCCCAGTCAGCATGGGTTTATGAAAGACAGGTCATGCCTGATGAACCTGATCTCCTTCTATGACAAAGTGACGCGCTGGGTGGATGAGGGAAAGGCTGTGGATGTTTTCTACCTTCACTTCAGCAAGGCTTTTGACACCGTCTCCCACAGCATTCTCCTCAAGAAACTGGCTGCTCTTGGCTTGGACTGGCGCACGCTTCGTTGGGTTAGAAACTGGCTGGATAGCCGGGCCCAAAGAGTCATGGTGAATGGAGTCAACTCCAGTTGGAGGCCAGTCACTAGTGGCGTCCCCCAGGGCTCAGTGCTGGGGCCGGTCCTCTTTAATATCTTCATCGATGATCTGGACGAGGGCATCGAGTGCACCCTCAGTAAGTTCGCAGATGACACCAAGTTAGGTGCGTGTGTCGATCTGCTTGAGGGTAGGAAGGCTCTGCAGGAGGATCTGTATAGGCTGCACCGATGGGCTGAGGTCAACTGCATGAAGTTCAACAAGGCCAAGTGCCGGGTCCTGCACCTGGGGCGCAATAATCCCAAGCAGAGCTACAGGCTGGGAGAGGAATGGTTGGAGAGCTGCCAGGCAGAGAAGGACCTGGGAGTGATGGTGGATAGTCGGCTGAATATGAGCCAGCAGTGTGCTCAGGTGGCCAAGAAGGCCAACGGCATCCTGGCTTGTATCAGAAACAGTGTGACCAGCAGGGCTAGGGAAGTGATTGTCCCCCTGTACTCAGCTCTGGTGAGGCCGCACCTCGAGCACTGTGTTCAGTTTTGGGCCTCTCGCTACAAGAAGGACATCGAGGTGCTTGAGCGGGTGCAGAGAAGGGCGACGAAGCTGGTGAGGGGCCTGGAGAACAAGTCCTACGAGGAGTGGCTGAGGGAGCTGGAATTGTTCAGCCTGGAGAAGAGGAGGCTCAGGGGCGACCTTATCGCTCTCTATAGGTACCTCAAGGGAGGCTGTAGCGAGGTGGGAGTTGGTTTGTTCTCCCACGTGCCTGGTGACAGGACGAGGGGAAATGGGCTTAAGTTGAGCCAGGGGAGTTTTAGGTTAGATGTTAGGAAGAACTTCTTCACTGAAAGGGTTGTGAGGCATTGGAACAGGCTGCCCAGGGAAGTGGTGGAGTCACCATCCCTGGAAGTCTTCAAAAGACGTTTAGATGTAGAGCTTAGGGATATGGTTTAGTGGGGACTGCTAGCGTTAGGTCAGAGGTTGGACTCGATGATCTTGAGGTCTCTTCCAACCTAGAAATTCTGTGTGATTCTGTGTATAGATTTTATGAGGCCAGAGAACAATATGACAACCATTTAGTTTGATCCTGAACAAAAATGACCACAAGACCTCTGAGGTTCCGCATTTGAATCAGCAATGCTCAGCTACCACACATCTTTTTACAGGCCTTTCGGACTGGTAAGTGATAAAGAATGAGAATGATTCTGCATACAGTTACTCAGACTTACACTATAATAAAAAATCACCAAAAGCATTGGGATTTGAAAAAGGCACAACATCTAGTCTGAACTATATCATACCTTAGTCAAGGTTTTTAGTAAATGGAGAAGCATCTCTACCTTTTGATAAAGATCAAATTTCTTACTTCTACTTCAATACAGAAAAATAATTTTATTTACCTCAAATGCTAAGGCAATAGCTGCTAGGCAGCAGCAACAGAGGAGATGCTCCCAAAGGAGAAGAAGGATAGGAGAGTGGGACCAGAGCGTTAGGCAGCAGCCTCCTTGATGGACCTTGGCCAGACCAGCAGAGTGAAGCAGACCAGGCACAGCAGTGTGTCCCCTGACACCACAGCTGTCACAAGGACCATTAAGATCTATGGGTGCATGCAGGCCCTTACTCTCAACTTTTCAAAATATCTTTGTTTCTGTCTTCTAAACGCAGCTTGTCAGTACCCCTTTTTGAAGTGTAGACATTAGAACTGGAGGCTGTATTCCAGTATGTTCATGTTAATCCCATAAAATTTAAAAATGTCTCTTTGTTAATACCCCTCTGCCACCATCAAAAATTAAAATATTCAGTCTCAGAGCTATTCATAAATATTGCATGTTCAGTTAGCGTGTGAACATGAACCTTTAATATTTTTCTAACACACAGTTTTTAAAACCATATGATCTATCCAGTCAGTATGATATTTGTGGTCCTCATTGAATCAACTTCAAGCAACTATATGTGTCCCATTTGTTTATTTAAAAACATCCATCTAACCACCTGTTACTTATTTACGCACTTGTTTTTTTCTTTTTCTTTTTTTTTTTTTTCTTTTTAGAGATTCCTACTTAACATATAATTTGTTTATTACAAGAAATTAGACAAATTATACTAGGTTTGTGACTTTTGGGTAAATTAAGAAGAGTGTTTAGAACTTATCTGATCTGAAATCTGTTCTTTTTCCACTGGCAAAGGCAGTCCACCTGATGAAAGACAAAACTGATGAAGTTTGTGTCCTCAGTTCAGCTCTAAGGCTTAAAATCAATTCATTTAGTGAAGAATGATAAAATCATTCAGGTACAGGTAAGTTACTATGGATTTCCATGTGCATGTGATCAAGCCTCCTGCTGTTACTGTTTTGTAGGATCTACAGCATACATATCTTTCATAAATTATTGGTAACATTTTTGGATTTTATTTGCCTCTAGAGTAAGAGAAGCATGTTTACAACCTGAAGATTTGTGGATTTACTTAAGCTCATTTTGCTTCTCTTAAATGCATAAGTATAAACTACAAACAAATCAAAACAAACAAAAACCCACCACCACGACCAAATAAATAGAACCAGAGTCATAGAATGGATTGGGTTGGAAGGGACCTTAAAGATCATCTAATTCACACACCCCCTCCCATCAGCAGGGACACCTTCCACTAGACCAGGTTGCTCAAAGCCCATCCAACCTGACCTTAAGCACTTCCAAGGGTGGAGCATCCACAACTTCTCTGAGAAACCTGTTCCAGTGCCTCACCATCATGTTAAAGAATTCCTTCCTTATGTATAATCTAAATCTCTACTTTCTTATTTTAAAGCCATTACTCCTTGTCCTATCACTACACTGCTTGCAAAAGAGTCCCTCCCCAGCTTTCTTGTAGGCCCCCTTTAGGTGCTGGTAGGCTACAATGACGTTTCCCTGGAGCCTTCTCTTCTCCAGGCTGAACAACCCCGACTCCCTCAGCCTATGTTCATAGGAAAGGTGTTCCAGCTCTTTGATCTTCCACATGGCCATCCTGCAGACTCATTCTAATACGTCCATATCCTTCTTGTGCTGGGGACCCCAGAGCTGAATGCAGTATTCCAGGTGGGGAATAGAGAGAATAGAGAGAATAACCTCCCTTGGCCATGATTCTTTTGACGCAGCCCAGGATATGGCTGGCCTTTTGGGCTGCAAGTGAACATTGCCAGCTCATGTCGAGCTGGCATGTCATCAACCAACACCTCCAGGTCCTTCTTATCAGGGCTGCTCTCCATCCATTCTCCACCCAGGCTGTATTTGTGCTTGGGATTGCCCTAGCCCAGGTACAGCACCTTGCACTTGGCCTTGTTGAACTTCATGAGGTTTGCATGCACCCACCTCTCAAGACTGTCAAGGATCCTCTGGATGGCATCCCTTCCCTCCAGCTTGTTGACCGCATCACACAACTCAGCGCCATCGGCTAACTTGTTGAGGGTACACTCAATCCCATGTCCATGTTACTGACAAAGAAGTTAAACAGTGCCAGACCAAATGCTGACCCCAGAGGAAGACCACTCATTACTGATCTCCACTAGGACACTGAACCCTTGAGCACAGCCTTCTGAGTGAGACCATCCAACTAATTCCTTACCCACCAAGCGGTCCATCCACCAGATCCATGTCTCTCAAATTTAGAAACAAAGATATCACGGGGGACAATGTCACATGTTTTGCACAAGTCCAGGTAGATGACATCTGTGGTTCCTTCCATATGCTTCCGTATGTTGCAACCCCATTGTAGAAGGCCACCAGATTTGTCAGGTGTGATCTGCCCATAATAAAGACATGTTGGCTGTCACCAATCACCTCCTTATTTTGCCATGTACATAACACACATTACGTGGTTAACATTTTGATCTTACAAATAAATCATGAATGTAGAAGACGTATATGTTATCTCCACCGGGTAAATCTATCCCCAAATGGTAATGAATATTTTTAAAATATTTTGCAAAAATAAATTCATATTTATTATTCATATTTACCTCATTTCATTCTTCATTTCAATGTGTCTTAATGAAGCCATGTTGGCTGTCACTAGTCACCTCCTTATTTTCCTTACGAATCTTAGCATAGATTCATAGGAGGTTCTGCCCCATTATCTTGCCAGGCACAGAGCTGAGACTGACTGGTTTCTAGCTCCCTGGACTTTCCTTTATTTTCTTTTTTAAAAATAGAGTTTATGTTTCCCTTTTTTCCTTCTTTCGGGTGGGAACTCCAGTAGATGGCCACAGCTTTTCAATTATGATGGGTAGTTTCTTGGCAACTACATCTGCCAGTTCCCTAAGGATCCCTGGATCTATCTCTATGAACTTGTGCAATTTTAGGTTTCTTAGCTGGTCTCAAACCTGGTCTTCTCTTACAGTGGCTAATTCTTCACTCTCACAGTCACTGCCTTTGCCTTCTGGGACTTGGATCATGTGGCTATAATACTTGCCAGTGAAGAGTGAGGGAAATAAATCCCTTGAATACCTTAGCCTTCACCATATCACGGGTAACCAGGTCTCACCTTTCCTTCTGGAGAAGGCCCACAATTTCCCTAGTCTTCTTTTTATCACTTATATACCTATTGAAGCCTTTCTTTTTGCCCTTAATGTCCCTGGCCAAATTTATTTCTAATAGGGCTTTAGCTTTCCTAACATGATCCCTGGCTGTTTGGACAATTTCTCTGTATTCTTCCCAGGCTATCTGTTCTTGCTTTCATACTCTGTAGGCCTCCTTTTTCTGTTTGAGTTTGTGGCCTCCTTCAGGCCACCTTCACCTGCTCCACCGTGGGGTCCTTTATAGGTTAGAGCATGGAGATCTACTCCACCATGCTACCCATGGGCTGCATGGGGATGGCCTGCTCTACTGTGGGCTCCTCCACAAACCACAAAAGAACTTCTGCTCTCTGAGAACCTCCTGCCCTCCTTCTTCACTGACCTTGGTGTCTGCAGGGCTGTTTGTCATTCCTTTCTCTCCCAGCTGATGTTTCACAACAGTTTTTTTTTTTCACTTCTCTAAATATGCGTTCGCGATGTCGCAAACAGTGCCACTCGCTGGCTCACTTCTGGCCAGCAGTGGATCCCTTTTGGAGCTGGCTGAAACTGGCCCTTATCTAATATGGAGCAGCTTCAGGGGTTTTCTCACAGAAACCACCCCTGCAGCCCCCCTGCTACCAAATCCTTGCCATGTAAACCCAATACATCCATGACCCTTCTCCAGACTCTAGGCATCTAATCACTGACACCAGCATCAAACTGGGAAGAGCGGGATGAATTGAGGTTCCCCTCTCCCAGTATCTTTAGTTTAAAAGATGGTAAAGACTTAACTGTAAGGCAAGAAAATAAAACTTTTGGCTGCCTTTTCCAAGGCTCTTACTTCCTGTTTCTCCTTCAATTATTTTATAAAAAGTTTGGGTTGAAACAGAAATCTATTTTTTTTTTTGTTTTAATGTAGAAGTTTAGGTCTTCCAAGATAAATTCTTATATCATAAAATCCACAATACTGAAGGGTGCCAATTTTTTTTTTTTTTGAGTTTGATACTTTTAGAAACAAAAATGGTCATTTATTCCCAATTCCAAAGACAGCTGATTTTATTTGCATTTAAAACAGTCACAGCTAAGTCATTATCTTCAATGCCTTCAAAATTGATTTGTCTTAAGAGTGAGTGAAGGAATTAACGATTATTGATGATTCAGTCCCATTGTGAATAATTGCTTGTTTTTTAAATGGCAATGACTCATTTGAAGAAAAAAAATATAATGGGTTTCTGTTTTAGTTTTTGTCTTCCCATTTTATCTAATATTGAGCATTTGGAAACAAAAACATAAAATAAAAAGTGGGTCAGAAAAAGAAAGAGAGAAAGAGAGAAAGGGAGAAAGAGAGAAAGAGAGAAAGAGAGAAAGGGAGAAAGAGAGAAAGAGAGAAAGGGAGAAAGGGAGAAAGAAAGAGAGAAAGAGAGAAAGAGAGAAAGAGAGAAAGAGAAAGAGAGAAAGAGAGAAAGAGAGAAAGAGAGAAAGAGAGAAAGAGAGAGAGAGAGAGAGAGAGAGAGAGAGAAAGAAAGAAAGAAAGAAAGAAAGAAAGAAAGAAAGAAAGAAAGAAAGAAAGAAAGAAAGAAAGAAAGAAAGAAAAAGATAAAAAAGAAAACAATTCAGACTCAGATATGTCCTGAAATAATGATAAGTGTTTAGAGGTTTAGACCTGGTCTGAAATTCATATCCATTTTGTTGCACAATTGCACTGCATCAGCTGTGACAGGTCTCTTCTGGCCTTGAAAACAGGCAGAGAGAGGCTCTTCAAGTCTGTAGGCAACATAAGTATTACAGAACAGAACAGAACTAAAAGAAAGTTGACAGTCATACCTATCCTTCCCTATATGTGGAATTGGATTTTTCATTTCTTCCCAACATGCATTTTCAGACATATGGAGTGAAAGTTCAAGCTAATTTTCAGTGTTCCACTTTTCTGAGTTGTATTCAGATATTCATTTATTCTGCTTATTCATCTACTCCTAGAGTTCCCAGAGAGTGGTAGATGGAAGAAATTCTTCCAGCTACTTTTCCGGTTATTAACTACCTTCAGGTGCCAAACAGATGGATTTCATTTACGTACAAGAAATAACGCAATGTCTTATTTTCCCTAACTCTGCTGTCTTAGTTATGTTAAAATACTTCTAAAATATATAAACCAATAACTCCATCCATTTATATATTTTTGTATGTCAGTTAGAAACAATGACGTGTTTTGTTTGTGAAGTTTTAGTGTCCTTTATACAAAAAAAAAAAAAATAGTTTATATTTGCCTGCGTGACCATCAGTTGTCTACTGGGATGGGGGGAAGCTTTTGCCAAAAGAAAAAGAAGTTCAAGGGAAGGTTTTACTTTACAAGCTGAAGAAGAGATTGAATCTGTTTACATAGTATATGTTTATATATCTGTCCAGAAAATTAGCTACTATAATTTAATAAAACTCCTGAAGAGTGTGTATGTGTTTCTTTACCCAGTAAATCATTCTTATTCACTGTGCATGGTATATTTTAATAGCTCTCTACTATTAAATATCACAGTGGTAAAAAAAATATAAAAGGTACACTAACAAGGTACACTAACCTAAAAAAATACAAAAAGTACAATAAGTTAAATTAAACACCCTGGAAGTGTTTATGGCCAGGTTGGATGCACCTTTGAGCAACCAGGTCTCATGGAAGTTGTCTCTGCTCATGGCAGGGGGCTTGGAGGATGTAGAAGTAGCTACTTCACTTGGTCAGACATTTATCACAGAAGGCATTCCCAGAGCTTCAACTGAAACAGGTAGACACTTGACCATTACTAACTGCAGCATTTCACCAGTAATGGTGAGAATTATATTTGTTGGGCAGCTATTGGGAATCACTATTCTTCCTCTTATGTTTTGCCTTCTAGCAGACAGAAGAGCTTCAAAATATCCATCCTCTTCTTCAGTGTTTAGGTGTCCTGCTTGACTTAAACTCAAACAGCAGCCAGAGAAATGGAAAGTGTACTACTAGGTACAAAACAATATCAATTTCCCTGACTGGTGTCAAGAGTCCAATAACCTCTGTTCGTGTTCTTTTAGATATTCCACATGAGAAGGAATTCATGCTTAATAACAAATATATTTAACTATTTGACCTTTCAAGTGATTTTGATTTAGAAGACTTGTATGAGAATGTTTGTAAGTTACAAAAGTATAAACTATATTTAGCAGAATATACATGTAAATGCTGCAATATAGAGCTGAATCACAATGCAAACATGGTTCTCATTTCTGATCTCTATACATGAGACATTTCTAATCTCTACACATGGGACATGGAACCTGGTTCAGCAATGGGACTTTAGTAGGTCATAGTTGGACTTAATTGGATGAGCCTATTCAGGGGTCCCCTTTGGTGCCTTGCTAATTTTCATTTGTGGGGGCAGTCCCATACTCTGGTGAATTAAAGCTCTTTCTTACCATTTAAATTCAACCAGTTAGATAACAACAGAAGTAGTTACCGTACTTGGGAGTGAATCAGTATTTAGCATTTTCCGTTTCCTTAGAAAGATAACTGATTACACAGTTCAATTTCTTTTAATTATATACAGTATAGCATAAAGAGAAAAGACAGAATGACATAAGATTACTTCCAGGTGTATTTTCATTAGTTTTTCAGGCGTGCTGACCAAAATGCTGTCCTTCAGTTTTCAGAAAATCTTCTTTGCCTGTTTCTGTGTATTTTCATATCTACTTATAAAGAATAGCTCCATAAATATTTTCTAGCCTTCTATGCTTACATTCAAACAAAGTTACAGTCCTATATATAGGACTGTATGACTATACAAGTTAGTTTCTTCTTTAATAACATATATTAAACTATTTAACACAGAGCAGGAAGAAATATAATTGTACCTTAAAAAAAAAAAAAAAAAAAAAAAAAGTAGGGAGAGAAAAAACATCCTACATATATATAAAGCAATTAAAAAGTAATTCAAAAACAGTACATGTTCTGAAGCAAAGGTCCTGTGAAAATTAATACCTGACAATCAGGCAATCAAATCTTTCCCTATCAGAATTATTAGTTAATTTACCTCCTTATTCAGCTTTTGTGATTGTACAAATCAACTATGGAATTTTATTTTTAAGCTAATATATAAGTGTATCTGAATAAATTACAGTAACATGAGTTTCAATTTAATTGATTAGATATGTAAGATTTATCTTTATAACATTTTTTTTCCATGTTAAAAAGGTATGATCTCATTAGACATTAAGAGAAGGAAAAGGACTTCTGAAAAATGTAGAAAGTTAAAGAGACAAATAATTTATAAAATACAGAGAGAAAATTTGTCTTTCCATGGTGATAAATCAGCATATAAGCTTTTAAAGGATCCTTTGATCTGATCAAAAGAGGTGGGTGTTTCTAATATTTCTGTTCAAATTCTCAAGTGACAAGAAGGGCAGTTAGGGAAGCTGGATGATTTATTGCTTCAGGAGTGTAACAGACAAAAACATTCAAACAAAATAAAAACCATGAAACTGAACTAAAATATCTAGTTACCTCAGGCAGACAGAACCATGCACAGGAGGTGTCTATTGTGAATTGGGTTAAGGGCCTATTGAGAAACAAATTACACAACATATACTGAAGCTTGCCATCTCATCTTCTTTTTATTTTATTTTATTTTATTTTATTTTATTTTATTTTATTTTATTTTATTTTATTTTATTTTATTTTATTTTATTTTATTTTATTTATTTTATTTTATTGTATTTTATTTATTTATTTATTTTACAAACTTATTGGGATTTTTTAACTAATGTTGTTATAGAAAGCACTTTGAGACAAGTTCACATATATGAATATTTATTAGCAAAATGAGTAGCTGATGTTGAGTACCTCAACTATTGAACTTTTGGTTACCTTGAAAGAAAGAGAAAGAAGGGAAGAGGAAAACTTGACATGAGAACAGGGAAGAACAATGGCAGGGGATAGGAGGCCCAGAGGAAATTCCCATCTTTTGGGGTGGGGCCTCCCACTGCAGTAGGTAGTAATGATGAAGATGATTTTCACCATTTTTGTTTGTTTGTTTGTTTTTTAGTACTATCCTCCTTTCAGTGGGACCTGCTTAAACTTCCTATTTGTTATCCCTGTTTCTGATGCCATTACAACTGTTTGATTGGCTAAGTTTCTGTGTATATGTATTACTGGATATTATTTATAAGGAGTTTCAATAACTTCTCTCTACTTTGTTGTGGATTACACTTGTTTTTTATAATATTAATTAAAATCTACAAAAAAAAAATAAAAATGAAAGGGGAGGAAGAAGGGTCACTCTCAAGCCATTGGTAGTTGCTTCTCCTGAGAACCTGCCATAGTGATAATATAAAGTTTTGCAGGTGCATGCCCCTGAGACCAATAACACCAGAATAGCAGCATGAGAACACATGGGAATATGGCCATGCAGGTTCTGGAAATACACTGCTACAGCAGCTTAAGTGAAAAGTTACAGAGCTGTAAATACCAAGCCTTTAGCATTTCTGAGGCTAAGGTACCTCAGGCACTGTACAAACATATCCCTTGTCTTTTTATTAAACTATTGAGAGTCACTTTTGTATTAGCTGGCTGCCAATAGTGTGTAGATGTTGGTGAAGTGGTTATAAAAACTGCAGAAATTAAAGCAACAGATTTTACGCTTTTATTCTAAATACATGAGGTCGCCCCCTACACACACATCCTAGCCTTTAAAAAGTTACCCACAACATACACGGTACACGTGACATTGATTTCATTTCTATAATAGTTAAGAAATGTAAAGTAAATGGAAACCAATTTTTTAACAGCTTGAACTTTTGTTCCACTGAAGACAAAAAGCAGGATTGAAATATTAAAAGTAGAATCATTAAAGCTGCATTATAGAATAAAACTATAAACTGTTATACCACAAGATTAAACATCACCTAGTAGAATTTGGAAAAATTGAAGATGTTGAAATTTAAATTTTAAATAACAAATATACAAATATATTATATTCAAACTCAGTAAGGCTGAATCTCCTAACATAGCAAAAATAAAGTTTAAAAAAAAAGGATATACAGTGCCTCTTTTTTTTTTTTTTTTTTTTTTTTTTTTAAGGGCTCAACAGTGAACACCCAATGATTCCATGATTTTCCAACAAAGAACCACTTTTAGCCATATGAATTTAAACCACATTCACATTCTCTAAAACTGTTCTATATTTTCACCAAGACTTGTGTTAAGAACAAGCAAAAAAAATTAGAAACAACAACTACAAAAAAAAAACTTTTCAACAAGAAAAAGTCACAAGTTAATATCATATTGTCATGTACAACCTAGATTAAGGATTTCAAAACAAAGACAGTATAAGCGGTTAAATCACTTACATTCTGCCAAGGCACGGCATATCAGTAACTACAGAAAAGCACATTTAGTCTTTGCGTATCCATGTCAAAACAGCATTGAACATTCAAGTCAGTATTATCTCAAAAGTGAGAAGTTGGGTATTAAGGCAAAACAGCTAAGCACAGTTGTAAGGAAGTAGCCTGAGTAACCCAGTCATCATTCAAATTCTCTCAAAGTCCTTTGAACAAAAGCAGATCAATTGCACATGCAAGTGTCTTGTCGACGTTTGCCTCTATGAAACAGTTAACTTCTAGAAGGCTGTTAGCAAGCATCGGTAATGCCATGATATATATCAGCCAATCTTCTGATAATAATTTTTGTAGTTTAATATTCTTTGTGAAGTTTCAAAACTCAGTGAAATTTAATAGAACCTGCATCCTTCCTCCTTGCTTTCCTCATGCAGTTTCATTTAAAGTCAGCTCACTTATCTTTTCCACTTTTTTTTCAACCTCTTTCTCTTAAATACTAGTATGAGAAGAAAGAAAACTTGAATTGTGAAATATAAGGTGGTTTTGGTTACAGGTAGAAGTAATTTTCTACTGTATGCCAAGGAAAAGTTTACATTGTAAGAAAGAATTAGGTCTAGACACATACAGATTCGGTTGTCCTGATGATAAATACATCAAGTTTGTTTTCTTCCACGGCTAGTGGTCCAGATGGGTCTGCATCTGGATGACTCGTTTTTCCAGTTCCACATTGCTAGAAGCTCATATCACCTAAAGACAGAGAAAAAAATGTGAGAAAAATTCTTTAGCAAGTAAGGGTGATAACCTTTTTTTGAGATAGTGTGTATAATAACGCATAAAACTTTTATAGATTACTTTTTTAATTCAAGAAGTAGATTTATTTTTTCTGTAAAATAAGTAAAGAGAAACATATTAAATTCCACTTGCTTTCAACTACAGCCCAGTCTATGTTCTCATACCAGTATCTGTAGTAATATCTTTTTATCCTGTTCATGAACAGGATAAAAATTTTCTGCTTAGCCCAATCAAGGCAGTTTGTGAACTAGCTTTGTTATCACACACTTAAAACTGCAGTGACATTCACTGATATAAGCTACAGCGACATTCTTTGCTTGGGATAGGCATCTTGTTTTAGCAACAGACATTTGTGTTATTGCTGTAAATATCACTTTCTAATTTTATGTTCTTTCCATGTTAGCCATTTCCTTCAACTCAATCACTGATTCTGTTTGTTTCGTTATTTGGAATCTTCCAAACAAATGGAAGTTGTTGGTTTCAAGGTTCTCAGTGTTGGTTTTCCTTTATTCAACTAATCCCTACATTCTATCAAAACAATAACTTCCATGAAGTCATCCACAGGGTTAACTTCCACTTATGTCACTCAGATATCTCCGGAACTATTTATCCTTTCATTGTAACCACATTTGAAAAATGCTTCTCTTCCTTGACTCTACAGAAAACAAACAAAAAAACTTAAATTGTTAGATAATTGCTATGTCATGATAGTTGCCTATATCATGAGAGATATTATCAGATTATATGGTTTATTTGCCATGTGTTAATTTACCTGTTGCATTCATAAATTCCTTGAGGATGAAACTATTTCTAAATTTTATTTATAGTTTATCTACTGTAATAGGATATGATCTAAGTCTGGGTTTCCTCATTATTTGTGCACAACTGAGGTAGTAATTATTACAAGTGATATGAAATGTTTTGTTGTTGCTGTTGTTTTTTGTTTGTTTTATTCTTTTTTTTTTTCATACAATTTTTAATTCACCTGTGTCATCTGCTGTATTAACCTCTGTCATAGAAAAATTTTCATACTTACCTGATGCATCAGCAATTTAAGATTTATTAATTCCTTTATGATAAATCACAAATTAGATTGTATGAGTTTTTCTTTAGTAGCACTTGATCATCGGTTAATCAATCATTATCCTAGTTATCACAATAATTCAGTAGTGTTTGCTACAATCAAAACAGCACCTTAGTTAAAGATTTGTACGTGGAAATGTCCAGAGTAAAAACGTACAGTGGGGTTTTAGTGATTTCTATGCAGCAAGGGATTAGGGATATCTCTACAACAAGGTATTGGTTAAGGAAAGGATTTAGTTAAGGAAATTGATTATATTGCACTATTAAGGGAGAAACCAAGAAGATTCCACAAAAGTTTTAAAATACACTTCTTACCAGTGAAGTTTGCTCAAATTAGTATGAATTATGTTCTTTAAAATACCAAAACTGAAATCATAGTGTTATTTTTTTTTATGCCTTTGTAATCAAAGGCATATTGTTTCACTTGTTTTGAAAACATTAATTCTGGTTCACTAAAAGGAAATATGTATGTTTATTTTATGCTATACATATTTGGAATTATTGAATAATAATTTTAAATTGAGTTTCCGATAAGGATAAAACAGAGATGATGCATAAAAAGAACAAAGTATTTTGTATCTACTACATTCCATTAAGTCTGATTGTGTCATATTACTGCAAGTTGCATCTCATCAAAGGCTCTGTGATAAAGAAAATCAATTTAGATAATGTGAAATGATAATATTTTGTTTTGTTTTAATGTAACATTCAGTCATTTTTTTGACAATTGATAATCAGCTGAAGTAAAGTTTTGTAACTATTTTTCTTCTTTTAAGCAATAACTCTGAAATAATTTAAAACTACTTAAATGGAGTTCACAAAGACCTTTTTTTTTTTTTTTTTAAACGTAGCCTTTTTGTTGTTTTAAAAGATATATGTTAAAAAACAAAACGAAAAATAACATCAGAGGCATGGATGCCTGAAATAATTTTTAATGAACTGTACAGTTTTTAAATCAGTACTAAATGGTACCTTTTTATTTCTGGAATGCTGAAAAATTTCCTAAAACAAGTTGCAGTAGGATATCAAATTTAGCTATTTGTTTTTTATTAACTTCTTTAGGGTGCTACAAATTCACCATAATCTTGCTGGCCCTAGATTAAATGTCTCTGGCCTGGAACTATCTGCTGTGCCACAAACTTCTTGAATATGCACCAGCAGGCTTTTTAAAATAGAAATTTGCCAGCTTCTTTTTTCCTCCCACCACTCCCACCTTTCGTTGACTTTGATTAAGTCAAATTACTCAGCTCCCACACTAATACTTTATAAGAACTGAGGCTCTCAAACTCATAGGGCACACACTTCAGATGAAACTGCTAAAAACAGTCAAAAATAAGTTATTTGAAGAGGCTGGATTAGGAGACGGAATTAAACCCTTTTGGAAAATAAAACAGAGGATAACTTACCACATGAATATGAGCTACTTGGCTTATTTAAGATTATGCCATACCTTGAAATGTTAAAGTGAAGTTCTCAATATTGATAATAATGAATGACTATGCAGTGCAGTGAATCTATGGTCTACCCAAGATATTATGTCTATATAATGTAATTTCTGTAGCCTAGATGCAGTACATTGTTGGTGTAGTTGTGTTGATTTCAGTGTAATTGCATGCAGATTTAGGCACACTGATTTCAGCATGAGCTCAGCAGATCTGAATTCGTAGATTTAGTTCTGATGCAGCCCATCCATACATCCAGTTTCAGAACTGGCTCAGTACGAATAGTGAAGCTGTACAACCATAAATGCCCTCCTACCAATGAAACAGTACAGACCACCATGGTTGTGGCAGTACCACAACCACTGTAACAGCACAGGCCAATCAGCAGGCACATCACCATCATCTTTGACAGTAATATACTCCCTATATTATAAGAAGAGCACTACCTTGAGTTATCCATGTCATGCCTTTCTATTTTGATAGAAAAAGTTAATATCACATTTAAAAATGAAACACAAGGCATTAACAATAATATTTTTTAAAGGGTACAAGGCTCTCTAAGTGCTTTATAGATGTAAAAGACAAATAAATGAAACAAATCTATACATCATGTTATACTCAGAATTTACGTTCTTTAGAGCAAAAACATAACATTAAGTTTTTGAGGTAACATACATGCAAACATTTAAAAGGGGTCAGTGCTTGAAGTTCAAATATGTGCTTCTAAACACGGTAAAACACATAGGAACACAGCACCTATTAATCAAGTTTGTATGAAAGGAGTGTGTAGGAAACACTCCTAAGTAGTTCACCTTTCATAGAGGATAAAACCAAAAGTTTATCAGACATATCTGGATTTAAGCAAACATTGAACACCTTATAGAGGAACTGTGCATTCAATTTGGTAATGAAGTCAGGCCTTAAATTGTAACTACTCAGGCATTACCATAGCAACAAACTCATCTCATTAACATAGGGTCACTGTTTATCAAAAGTTGGATGTGAAGAGATGGAAAGCTCTTTTCTATCATCAAAGATAACAACAAATCTGAACAACAGGCAAAATAAAAAATAAGCATACTTAAAAAATTCTTTTTTTTTTTTTTTTTTAATTTAAATAATCTCTTGTAGTTATTGCATGAATCTTTCTGATACCACAGACTGTGAAATAATTTAGTAACACAGATTAGAAAATATTTGAATGACCATATAAAGTCAAATTTTGCTTGGAGTTACATTAAGTTGTTGAAATTCCTCTTAGGGACTAGATGCCTTCAACAGAAACAGCTATTTGAATTATCTTTATTGATCATACTGCTGGTAAGCTGGATGGTAGTTCTGCTGTTAAACATGGCTCGGAAAACATACACTGTGTTTTGAACTTGAATTATTTTCTAGATTAGTCTGTGCATGACTTGCGTCTTATTTTAACAGCAAATGGAGTTGTAATGGCTTATTCAGCCAATGCAAGTGAGGGTTAGAAATTTAAAGCAGTACCAACTGGAGTTAAATAAAAGATGTTGCATATTGTCTTGGATTTGTTGTTGTTTATTCTTTCTCAGTATTTAATTCATATACCATTTCTGAGCTTGCGTCTCACACTCAAATCTCCTTCCAGAAAGAACCAAGCTTTGTTATACGTTCTTACAACCTATTACAACCTACAAGAACATTGAGAATTTTAGGTACTTATGTATCAATATAAATAATATTAATAATAACTATTAAATTTGCAATACAATAACAATAAAACTGCTGGTCAAAGTGAAGATCGAGTGTTCTCACACAATCTTTTATTTTCTATAATACTTGAAATATTAGAGTAACTTTACAGATAGGGACTACAGGTTCTAATAAATCTGACTTCACTTTGAGTTTAGGGCTGGGAAGAAAAAAATCTTTTTTCAGTTCTGACTTGGTGTGTCCTATCTTTTTTGATTATATGAAGTATAGGTGTCTGTATAGATAGGATAATAACTAATCTTCTCTTCTTTTTAACCCTAGTTAATCCTTTCTGGTATTTATCCTATTAACACTCTACTTCCCCCCTCCTATTTTTAAATACTTAAATGTTGTGTTAAAATTACTGTTATTTATTGCTATTCCTGTGAAGCAGTAGATGTATAAAAGAGAAACCCCTAAGATCCTGCAAGAAGAGAGAAAAAATACATAGATATGTATAGATAGCAAAAGAGATACTCAGGGAAAAAGATATGTAGTTGTTTCAATAGCTGCCTAAGAATACTTGGAGTGATAGTATTTAGGCACTAGCCTGTTTTGCTTTAGTCTATATTTTTGACAGAGAGTCTCAGATAGAGTTTAATAATGAGCCCAAAACACTAAAATAACAATTAAAGAAATACTTTTACTTTAATTCAGGGTATGTTGATCCAGATTTGCTCAAAAGCTCTTTATCTATTACAGGAACAAAAATACAAGTGTGATGAAAAGTGTATGAATGAAGGCCCCCAATAAACCTTTCAAGTTTTACATATTATTTTCAGAAAGAGTAATGATGCCCTCTAGAAGAGAGGTATTGAAAAATGACAGGCAATGTCCTGGCAACCTGTTCTTGAAATGGAGTTTAGAAGCTGACTGCTATTGGGTTTAGATTGATTTCTTTTCCTTTGATTTTATGCGAGATTATTTACTTAAATTCTATTTTATTTGTAAAATAATGTTTTGTTTTGTTTTGTTTTGTTTTGTTTTGTTTGTTTTTGTTCTTGTTTTTGTTTTAACTTGTCTAACCATAGCCTGGTGTCTATGTATTAACACACAAAAAATATTCATTGAGTATGCTAGAAAGAAATCTGTTTTCTTTCTTCTTGCTTGTTCTGCCTGATAGCACAGATTCTTCCAGAAGGAGAGAATGGATGCAGTGACTTTCATTTTCTTCTTTCCTGTGTGAAAAGGAATTAAACACTACTGTTGGCTGACTGCTGTCTCGAAGCCACAAGTACACAATTTGAGCCTTCCTCTCTTTCAGATTTCTTCTTTTGTGATTCATTGTTGCCCCCAGGTACCAGTGTTGACAATGGTTTGCCTGTGGTTATACATTCCTCATACATGGAGTTTGACACACAAACGATTGTCTGTCACAGGCTTCCTCTTCACTAACATTATCTACAATTTGTTTTGTTGGAAAGACAGAACATGCTTTCAGCTTCCTTTTACATTTCTATGCAGTGTTCAGTAGAGTTTTTGTTTGTTTATTATTTTTTTATTATTATTTTGTATAGTTAAAAAGAAATTTAACAAAAAAATGAAAATAAAATATCTCTAATGTACATGGAAATAAATGACATAAGATTTGAAATACTTTTTCTCTCCTTTAGGTTTTTAAGGAGTAGAATTCCCCCCCCCCACCCTCAACCCCTACTCCCTCCCTTCCCCATCCCCCCCCCCCCCCCCGAAAATGTAAAAAAAAACGGTATGAGACAGAACCAAGTTGTATTATTCGGATTAACATTATTAATGAAACTTGACTAGATATAAGTTTGCAAAAGTACAGAGTGTTGAAATAATGAGACAATATTTTGAAATGGAATTTACATTGTTAAAAGTCAAAATTAAGAACACTGACTTGTAAACTCAGCTGTCTCTAATGTATTATTGGTATAAGAATAAAAATAATAAATTAAATAAAAAGGAATAAAAAGAAAGCATTGTAAGCAGAGAAATATGTATGTGATAGCAGAATTTGTTCTACTGAACAACTCCCTCTTCTAGTGATAGGTTCATTTATTTTATTGTCTAGGTCAGTCCAAGGTTTATAAGCTTCATAAGTTACGATCGAAAATGCACCAGTATTACAGATCCTTGATGGAAGAAAAAATAATAAGTATAATTTCCATGATCAAACGTTAAGAAAGTTCTAGTAAAGGCATGTCACTCTTGATTTTGGCACAGATGAGACATTTCTAATCATTTTCTGCCTTTAGGCAGAACTCCCTCTCTGTAAGAGAACTTACTCTCTGTAAGGGAGTTGGAAATCAAGGGAGAAATCAAATAACAATGAGATAATATAATATAATATAATATAATTTTAAACATTTAAAAATATATTATATTATTACAAATATAATTTTATAAAAATAAAACACATCTCAGTCTTCATTATATGTTGTGAGACAGGTCTCTTACTGGTCTGAGAAGAAAGTATAAAAAGCTTCCTATATTTTTCCCTAAACATAACATTGTTGACAAATTTTACTAGGCATAGTTATTATTTTACCTCAATAGGATTCTTCCCTATAGATTCTTAACTTGTATAAAATTTAAAAGCATTGAATAATTATTGTAATTGGTAGTTTTGTCAAATCTGACGAATGTTTCCTGAAATCCTAAACTGCCTACTCATTTTCTATTACAGAATTAAAATTTCTTGGAGAGAAACAAATACAGCAGAAACAAGCATGTTCTTTTCACCTATCAACATATGAGATTGTAGACGGGAGTTCTCAACAATATTTTCTTTTCATTATCAATTGCTAATTAGTCCACTGAACTTGTCTGTGTGCATCCCTGTTGTCACATTTGAGTGCTCTTGAGAAAATCAAGTAGCAAGCATATATGTTTGATGTCTGGTAATTAGGTAATATTGTTCTCACTTGGAATAATTGGTCTGGAAACATATTATTTATTATTTTGAAAGTGTTAGAGGTACTAAGTCTAGCACCTGATTTTTTGGTAAGTTGATTCCAATTAGACTTTATCTGAAAGAACATACTACAATGGCTGGCAAAACTAAGCACTATTGCATGGGATAAGTGTGGGTGAAATACTGGCTCTAAATAAAAGGTTGAACAGGTGATCTAAGGCTTCTGAACTCTGAATATACTAAGGTGACACATTAGATTGTTTCTTGTGAAGATTTCTCTGTCTCTTGCCTCCACTTTCTCTTCCATTGGTTCATTAGGCAAAACTGCAAAGAGAAAGTTATTAAGTATCAAATAAATAAAGGCATCCCTTCTTTTTCTGATCATTTCTAGACCTTCCTCTCCTGTTCTCAAGCTCTCATTTATTCTTTTCTCATGTAATTGATCTTACCACTTTTCCAGTTTTATTTTAGTTGACCCCATCTCTCTTTCTGCTTATACTCTCTACCCACACTAAACACATACAATTATGACCAACATGGTGTTTACTGATATCAAATCACTTAGTTTTGTGTATAGGTCCAATGTACAGCTCTGGTACTACCGGGTAGACAATATGTTGCTCGAGCACAGTTATCTCTATATACAGTGTGTAAAGTGCCTAGGACCATAGAAGCCCACTTCTATTAAGTAATAAATTTTAAAATTAATATGATTTATCATTTAATAAAGAGATATGTTCAGATAAAAGCTGAACATTTCAGCTGAATTTTGTTATTATTCTTTTTAGGATACCTAATTAAGTACTGTTGAAATATCACAAATTCCAAACTAACTGAGAATCAGTTCTAGATGTTTAACATATCATACTTCATATACCATATATAACACGTTGGTACTATATAGGAAAATATATGCCATATTTTACATTATACGTTATTCATTATATTGCTAATATTAAATTTATGTAACTCTAGTTATCTATTTCTAATAATGTATGAGTAAATATTAAAACCATTTTTTATGTGCTTACTAGTGAATAAAGATGATCTGATGCTTATAATAGTAATACAATGATATACTTCTACTGAAAGACTGAAATGAGGTAAATATGAATAATAAATATGAATTTATTTTTGCAAAATATTTTAAAAATATTCATTACCATTTGGGGATAGATTTACCCGGTGGAGATAACATATACGTCTTCTACATTCATGATTTATTTGTAAGATCAAAATGTTAACCACGTAATGTGTGTTATGTACATGGCAAAATAAGGAGGTGATTGGTGACAGCCAACATGTCTTTATTATGGGCAGATCACACCTGACAAATCTGGTGGCCTTCTACAATGGGGTTGCAACATACGGAAGCATATGGAAGGAACCACAGATGTCATCTACCTGGACTTGTGCAAAACATGTGACATTGTCCCCCGTGATATCTTTGTTTCTAAATTTGAGAGACATGGATCTGGTGGATGGACCGCTTGGTGGGTAAGGAATTAGTTGGATGGTCTCACTCAGAAGGCTGTGCTCAAGGGTTCAGTGTCCTAGTGGAGATCAGTAATGAGTGGTCTTCCTCTGGGGTCAGCATTTGGTCTGGCACTGTTTAACTTCTTTGTCAGTAACATGGACATGGGATTGAGTGTACCCTCAACAAGTTAGCCGATGGCGCTGAGTTGTGTGATGCGGTCAACAAGCTGGAGGGAAGGGATGCCATCCAGAGGATCCTTGACAGTCTTGAGAGGTGGGTGCATGCAAACCTCATGAAGTTCAACAAGGCCAAGTGCAAGGTGCTGTACCTGGGCTAGGGCAATCCCAAGCACAAATACAGCCTGGGTGGAGAATGGATGGAGAGCAGCCCTGATAAGAAGGACCTGGAGGTGTTGGTTGATGACATGCCAGCTCGACATGAGCTGGCAATGTTCACTTGCAGCCCAAAAGGCCAGCCATATCCTGGGCTGCGTCAAAAGAATCATGGCCAAGGGAGGTTATTCTCTCTATAGTATATAGACGTTATAAGAGAATCAAAGATTGTTAAGATGAAAAAAAGAAGCAACATAAGAGGCATATGAGAAATGAAAGAGTCAGGTAAGCTTAGTAACAATCTCCTTGTTGAAGGTAATGGTAAAATGCTTCTGCACAGCATTTTAGTCATGTACTACTATTTATGAAGAGCTATACAATCATGTTCCATCAGACAGTTGTATTTTCCATTATTGCAGCTTGTACTGACCTTTTTATGATCATCTATTAAATAAGCCATGTTTGAAAGAAAACTGTATGTAGAAAAGTAACGGCAATATTTGCTGTAAGGAAACAAATATAAGAATAGATAATAGAAATCTACACTCTCCTCAGTGCAACCTCTTTTCACATAGTCGTAGGGAACAATGAGGTCTCCCTTCAGTCTCCTCTTCTCCAGGCTAAATAACCCCAATTGCCTTAGTTGGTCGTCAAAGCACTTGTTTTCTCCTTCTGTCACCACCTTTATTGCTCTTCTCTGCACATGCTGGAGCAAATCACTATCCTTCTGTCGTGGTTTAACCTGGCCGGCAGCTAAACACCACACAGCCGTTCGCTCACCCTCCCCCCTCCCTCCTCCCTCTCTGGGACGGGGGAGAAAAATGGAAAGTGAAGCCCGTGAGTTGAGATAAAGACAGTTTAATAAGACAGGAAAATAATAATAACAATAATAATAATAACAATAATAATAATAGTACAATGATGATAATAGTACTACTACTAATAATGTGTACAAACAAGTGATGCACAATGCAATTGCTCACCATCCGCTGACCGATGCCCAACCTAACCCCGAGCAGTCCGGCCCCCTCCCCCCGGCTAGCCACCCCTATATATTGTTTAGCATGACGTCAGATGGTATGGAATACCCCTTTGGCTAGTTTGGGTCACCTGTCCTGGGTCTGTCCCCTCCCAGCTCTTGCTGCACCCCCAGCCTGCCCGTTGGCAGGACAGAGCAAGAAGCTGAAACGTCCTTGGCTTAGTATAAGCACTGCTCTGCAGCAATTAAAACATCGGGGTGTTATCAGCACTCTTCTCATCCTAAACCAAAACATAGCATTCTACCAGCTACTAGGAAGAAAATTAACTCTGTTCTGACTGAAACCAGGACACCTTCTTACAGTGAGGGGCACAAAACTGAACACAATGTATGAGTTGCGGTCTCACCAGTGCTGCGACAATCACTTCCCTAGTCCTGCTAGCCATTTCTGACTCTTCTCAGCCCCATTTATTTTGTTGTGATGCAATTCAAAAAATATAGCCAGTGTATCCTTCTGATATGACAGAGTAATTATATTTTTGATACTTAGAAGATGAAAATAGTCTATTAAAAAAAAAAAAAAGTTATGACTATTTTCCAGTGATCTAGAAGAGACCATAATTTTAAAGGATTTCCAAATTGTGAATTCATATATCCCTTAAAAGAAGGGCTGAAGACCTCCTCTAACCCTTGCTATTTTTGTAAACAGCGTGTGGTAATCCCAGACATCTGGCACCCCAATAGGCATGTACAAATCCCATCTGCAGGTACAAATGCTTCTCTGCTTGCAAATGACAGTGGACAGTAACTCTGGTATAGACTGATAAGTATTTTGTTTATTTATTTATTCTACCTTGTGTATGTATATGAATGTCATAGTCTGGGCTCAAAGAACAAATTTAATTCCTGTTATTCATTCTTACAGGAGTTCAGTTCTCAACTCCTATAACACACAGTGCTGGCACTTGAGAAAATAGCAGTATGCTTTACATTAACTTTATGTTCCATTTTCCTTGGTGTTATCAGTACCATTTTGTATTATTCAGTATCACTAGAAACCAGGTCAAACAGAAACAGATAGTTGTGATGCATCACAATCTGAGTGATAAATGCAAACACTTCTATGTATCTCATATACCATATATTATTACATTTTCCATATGATTGTTATATCTGAGGTTGGTAGTTGTCACAAATTTAGCAAGTTTGAGACTTGGGAACACCTTCCCAGAAGCTGACCCCTCCCAGCTTCTTGTGCACCCCCAGAATCCTCGCTGGCAGGGCAGGATGAGAAGCAGAAAAGTGCTTGACTCTGCAAGCACTGCTCAGCAACAACTAAAACATCAGTGTGTTATAACAACTATTTTCATAAAAACAAACAAACAAAAAAAATCCCACAAAAAACAAAAAGCAGAATATCATATGAGCCTCTATGAAGAAAAGTAACTTTATGTTAGCCACAACCAGGACACAGTTATACAGCAATCAGATTACTCTTTAAAATACCTGCCAGAATCATACAGAATCATAGAATTACATGATTGGTTAAGGTTGGGAGGACCTCTGGAGGTCATCTGGTCCAACCCTCCCTGCTGAGAGGCACCTAAAGAAGGTTGCCCAGGGCCACATCCAGGTGACTTTTGAAGATCTTCAAGGAAGGAGACTCAACAACCAATCAGGGCAAGCTCTTACAGTGCTCCATCACCCACACATTAAAATGATTCCTGATGTTTAGAAGTAACCTCTTATGTTCCAGTTTGTGTCCATTTCCTCTTGTCCTGGCGTGAACCATTTATGTTCCAGTTTGTGTCCATTGACTCTTGTCCTGGTGTTGGGCACCACTGAAAAGAGCCTGGCTCCATTCTCTTTGTACTCTCCCTTCAGGTATTTATAGACCTTAAAAAGATCCCCCCTGAGCCTTCTCTTCTCCAGGCTGAAGAGTCCCAGCTCTCTCAGCCTTTCCTCATAGGTGAGGTGCCCTAGTCCCTTGATAATCCCAGTGGCCCTCTGCTCAATGCTTTCCGGTATGTCCATGTCTCTTGTATTGTGCGGCCCTTTGGTGAGTCAGCCACTAACCCGCAGTTTCATATCATCCATGAATTTACTGAGGGTGTACTCTATTCTATCATACAGATTGTTAATGAAAATGTTAAACAGGACTTGACCCAATATTGACCCCCTGGGAACTGTGCTTGTGACTGGCATCCAAGTAGACATTGTACCACTGGCCACTACACTCTGGGTCCAGCTGTCCAATCAATTTTTGATCTGATTAATCACTTTCACTGTCTGCTCACCCAGCCCATATCTTAACAGCTTCTTTGTGAGGATCTTATGGGGGACAGTGTTAAAGGCCTTCATGAAGTCCAGGAAGACAAAAACCACAGCTCTCCCCTCATTCATCAGGCTGCTTATTTCATTACAGAAGTATATCAGGTTGGTCAGGCATGACTTCCCTTTCGTGAATCCATGCTGACTACTCCTGATAATTTTCTTCTCCTTCATGTGCCTAGAAATGGTTTCCAGGATCAGCTGATCCATCTGTTTCCCAGGGACTGAGATGAGGCTGACCAGCCTGTAGTTTCCTGGGTCCTCCTAGCCCTTTTTGAAGGTAGGAATGACATTTGTTTTCCTCTGGTCTTCAGGCACTTCTCCTGGTTGCTATGATCAAGCAAAGAATATAGAGAACGGCCTCACAATCACATCTGCCAGATCCCTCAGCACTTGTAGGTGCATCCCATCAGTGCCAATGGACTTGTGAATGTCCAGATCACTCAAGTGTCCCCTGATCTGATCCTCTTCAACCAAAGATTTTGGTTTTCTTGTTCTAGCCATTCAGCCTGGCATCTGGGACATGGGATTCCTGAAGGACAGTCCTGAAGGGAAAGACTAAACCAAGAAAGGCATTTGGTACTTTGGCCATACTCTATTACCTACTAGCTAATAAAAAAATACAAGTAACATAGAATGCAAGTAACATTAACAATGCCAAATTCATCATTAATAATATAGCCTGAAAATAATATAGCTAAAACCAGCCTGAAAATATGTAGGAGTTTAGGTGGATATTTTCATCCATGATGAGAAATGAATCTGTTTGCTCCATTTTACTGCTTTCTACAACTCTGTAATTGTGTTTACTTTCATAGATTAAGCCTTTCTTCTTGTGTCTTCCAAAACACTGTCAATACCTCCAAATATTTCCCATCACAAAGAGAGCTTGGTAGAGAGAGGAAAAACACAAATAAATAATTTAATTGTTCATGAGAACTAGTATTTCTGCAAACTACATAATATATATGTTGGATATGTCATTATATACATTCACAAAATGCTTTTTGTATACTTATATAAGCTAAAAAGATGCTACTTTTTACTTTGTGGAAGCTCTATTTTCAATATTATTAAAATTAAAATCAGTCAATCAAGCTTTTACATTGAAGTCAAATAATTGAAAGTGGATTACAGGAAAAAAAGAAAATAAACACAAGTTAATGAACTAGCACAGATCTCTTGTTATTTTCTATGTTCTTTATCATCACTTTGAACTTCACTGTAAAGTTTGTTCAGATGAGTAATTATATTTAATATTTGTCCAAAGCCCGCTGGAGAGGAGGCTTCTCAGGACCGAATAAATAATTCTTCAGTTCCATTATCATCTTTGAAGCTATTCACATAACATTTAGTGATCCAAAACTGAAATATCATGACACTTTCTAAACTGCTTCAAAATAAGTTTAATACTTCTAAAATATCGGGTCACCTACTGCCACCATTCCTAGATGACAAAAGTTTAAATGAAAGTACCTGAAAAGAAAATGACAATAGTCTTCTGTATGACTAATGTGATAAACAAAATAAGGTCTGACAGTTTAAATTTAATCAGTATGTCACTGTATTGTCTTAATAGAGGAAAATCATTCTATGTTGAGTGTTTAAGTTACTATCAGCAGTAACAGAGGGATAATGAAAGTAGAATTCCATCACTAGTATCACTAGTTCTGTTTAGAGAGCTTGGTAATTAGGGTTGCAAATAACAATTCAAATTGGATTTGAGTGGTGGTAAGACTTACTAATTTAGATGAGTACAAGCTGAGGACACTGTAGCCTCAACATAAAGGGTTCAATAACAAATATATTGAATACTGTAGTTTGTTTATTACTCTTTTTTTTTTTTTTTTCTTCTGTGACTGCTTGTTCTTTTTCATGTGTGTAATATGTTAAGTATAATATATGCTGTGTTTTTCAGGGAAGAAGTGTGCTATCAAGAGTGTGTATTATTTTTATTTCCATTTTTTTTCTTTGTACAATTATTTTGTTTGTAGACGTGATTATTGTCATCATGACTTTCTCACATATTTCCCACCCCAAACCTCACATTTTTATGTCATATTTTAATTTTAATATGAAATTATTCCATCAAAGCATCTAATCATTCAATATATAATTAAACAGTAAAAAAATATATGTTTATGGGACAGGTTTGTTTGTTTGCTTGCTTGTTTGTTATAAAGTAGGAATGCTTACCTTATTTGAGGTAATCAATTGGAATAAAGTTTATCCTGTTGATACTAACAGTATCCCACTTTACCTGGCTGTTAAGGAAGAATAATGTAAATCTTAGAAACTAAGTAGTAAGTAGTCATACACAAAATGAAGTAGCTTCAGAAACATATTTTATCATCATTAGGGCCAATCCTACTGTCACTGAAGTCAAAGTTTTTTTTTCCCTTACAATAAATGACTACTTAGGACTGTCTGATAATGAAACTGAAGCTCAAGAAAAAGGAAAGAAAGTAAAGCCTCACATATAATTCTTTCTGAAGGAAAAGAATGAAGTAATAATTCAGTAAAATTTGTTTTTGATGGTGTCAAGCTAGTGGTAATCCATCTAGGGATAGGGAGCGAAATATTTTGAAGACAGTTAAATGCATCATGATATTTTTGAACTAAGTCAATGTGTAAATTTTCTGTAATCCTTTGGTGAAGGTGTTAGGATCTGTCATCTCTAACAGTAAGTATAGCATTGCCTGGAGTCTAAACTGTCTGTGTGTTAGGTAATTTTAGTTTGCATCAGAAAGATACTTAGGATCATCTAAGATTTTCACATTATTGGCTAGGAAGTATTTTTTGACATTTAAGTAAATCTTAGGTGGCAGACGTTTAAGAGTTGAAAGCTATTTAAAATAAGAACTTTGCTGTGTCCAATATCATTCCTTCAATGTTTTCATGGTCATTAAATAATATAGTTGTAAGTCTGTTGACTAAGAAAGGATTCTTAAATACGCATCTAATCTAAACTACATCTAAACAGCAGTGTATTGGAAAATGGCAAGAGATAAATATCTCTAGGGTATCTGGCCAGAAAGAAGTACATATTTATCAGAGTTCTATGTCAAGTTGGCATCTGGGAGGGAATCTTTCACCAGGAAACATCTCTCAAAACTTAATCCACTTCTTCAATGTCTTATATGATCTGAATTCTGATGTGTATTTTCATCTCATATACTGGAGAGGTTATATTATCTATAAAAAGTGATTTGGTGCCAGTTGTAGAAAAAATCTGAAGCTGTAGTCCAGTAGCTTGTGTATTCTGTAGAGATGTGAAAGACTAAGATCCATATCTTTCTGTCAACAAATATTTACAAAAATATTTATAAAAAATATTTATAAAAAATATTTATACAAATATTTATAAAAGAAGACTGAGAAACTTCAATATATTTGATAAACAATTAGAGAATTTATGTAGGGAAACTCAAAAATACTCTGTATCTAGACTAATTGCTCTGAATGTTTACACAAGTTACTTTCATCTGCAATACCAGCTGAACACCAGCTAGACAGCACTGACTTTTGGCCTGTCATGGTAAAAATGTCTCTTCCAACACTTTTGACAACACTTTCCCAGGGTGTAGGTGACTGTCACTCAGGTTTCAGGCAGCAGTACAGGAGTTCTGTACCATAAATTATCTCCTGTGGTTTTGCAAGAGTAGTTTCTTGACTGTAGAGATTTACCCTTTGAGCCATGCTTTTGACAATGCCACATGGCTGAACATACCAAGAAGGTGTGACATTTTCCCTCCCTTCCTTGTGATATTCTATGAGCTTGTATTTTATTTATTTATTTATGTGAGACAAGGGTATTGCCCCTAGTGACAGTCTTGAGTCAACAGTACGGCTGACAGTACTGTCAGTGGCATTTAACTGGTGGATGTAAGTGTCTAATAAGACAGATAGATGTTGACATCTTATTTTTCAGACACCAATCTCTCACTGTCTCACTTGCTCTTTCTCAATTACTCACTTCCCCTTGGTTATCTCTCTTTTTTTTTTTTTTTTTTTTTTTTTTTCCCAGCTATCTATCTGCTTTTCAGAGTTTATTGCAGTTTTATGTAGTTACTGAAAATGATAATTGGAAAAATATATGCATTATTTACACTAAATAACTTATTAATTTAATAACTTAATTTATAATCTGATTTCCATGGAACTTTATGCTTATACTTTGATCATCTAAACATTGTAGTGAAGCAGAATCACTTAATTTCTTAAACTGGTGAGCTTTAGCTTCTATTTAATCTTCAGTGACAGGTAGTTCTATAGTCAACTATTGGTCATGCAGAACATTTTGTCAATTTATCCTTTTTCAGAATGAGTTTCTGCCAACCTTTTTTTTTTTTTCTTTTCTGCCAGCTTTCCCATAGAGTGCAGTCACTTGTTGAATTACTGTGAAGGGAATGATCTCTAAGATCTTAGAGACATTTGCTTAGATAAAAAACGTTGAATTGTAACAGTGATGAATAAATGCTTAAATGTGTGACATGCTGTAAATGGCATGGTTTTCTAAGGTAATGTTTACATAGATTTGAATTTTCATAGAGTTTTCTTACTCAACTTGGGGAGGAGTAACCTATAGTGGTTTGACAGAGTAATAAATGTATGTACAGAGTAAATCAGTACTTCTTTTAAAGCCAGAATTTGGAAGAAGAACAAACTTCATACTACACTGGCAATGATAATGACAATGGTGCCTCTGATAGGAAGAGGAGTCAATATTTCTTCTAATCCACTGCAGTTTTCTTTTTCAGCTGGCTAAAGTACAGGCCAGTTTCATTTCTTTTATGTAATTTGACCTTAATGTGGGGATACTGATATTTCACTGAACTACAGCCTATGGTATGCTGATGAATGGGAATATTTAGAGGTTTAGAAGCTTTCTGTGAGCCTCTATGTATTTGCTGAGTGTTCCAAAAATTGATGTTGTGTATGTGTAGGATCCAGAGAAAAAATATATGCCATTGCCCATCATTTACTTCAGGAAAACTGAGAAAGGAGAAAAAGCATGTAAGATATTTGTTTGTCCTGTCATAGACATAAACATGGTATCTTTAGGCATCTACCTTTCTTGAAGCTGAATGTTACTCTAAAAACATAACTTTTACTTACAGGTTTAAAAAGAATACAGTCCTGACTGTTGACCTCATTCAGACAGACAGACATTCTATTCAAAGTTGTCAGCCCATTCCAACTGAGTGGGTACAAAATGTTAACTACAAAGGCAGTATATTCACTGTTGGGGACCAGATACTGAAGATAACAATATTGATTATGATATACTAAGACTATCACTCAAAACAAACAAACAAACAACAACTACAAAAACAGGAAAAAAGGAAGAAAAAAAAAAAGCGAGGGGGGTGGGGGTGGGGAGGGGGGGGGGTAGAGGACTCCTGAATGTTTTTAGTTAAATAGTCCTGTATTTTTTTTTTTTCTGGGTGTTTTACCACATCTATCCTTTAGTTCAGCTAAAAACAGTGTATACATGATTTTTTATTTGAAAAAGGCAATTTCAGATAATTTAACATTCCTTCTGATAATAAGTTTAAAAACTTTATAAATTATATTTGATAACATGGCAATACTATCTTAAAATCAGCTGTGAGATAATTAACCAAAGGCACTATATTCATTCTAGTCATTCAAATGGCAGCATTATCTTGGCAAGAGCTGCATTACATTTTGTTGGAAGTCATGCTCAGTGGCTTTCCAACAACTTTTGTTGGAAATCAACATCCCAAAATAAAGCCAGAGAAACATGTTTGAAACATGGTTTCTTTAAAACTATGTAATTAATACTCCCTTAATTTATTAGTGTTTCTGATAGCAGGAGCTGGTTACGTTATCTGACGTGTACTCTTCATGATGTGGGAACTCGAGTTATCATGAACTAACAGCATAATTCTGAGATTTTGCACAAAAAAAACTGTGCAACAGTTTCAAGATACAAATACAAAGTTATTGCAAGAAAGAGCAATAAAAGATTAGAAGTAGCTCAACTGCTGCCTGGTGAACTGCTAAGTTTTGGTAGCTCAGCTTTCTACCTAAGCTTTCAGATTGGGTTAGAGTCTTGATTCTATCACTGATCAGTGTACAAAAATTACATATATTGATTGGAGAATAATGGTAATACATTTGCATCTACTTGCTTAGCAGCTGGGGTAACTGGTTTTTCTTGGTACATTATAGAGACATTGTTTTATTCATTTCTACCACATCAAGAAAATACTAAAATGATGACAAAATCAAAGCAATGAAATACATATTAGAGCTATCATTAAAAAATGGTATGGTACAATAAAGTATAGCCTATTGTTGGATTTGTGCAACAAAGCCCATTTAACCCAAAGTGAATATTTTTTCTTCTGCTAAGAAATCCGAGTATGTTCAAGATAAATACCATATGGTGTTGAGTATCGTACATATTTATTTTATGTAACATTTTGCATTTCAAACCTGCAGTAAATGCAAAAATGCAGTCATTTCAGGTAATGACATGAAGCAAACCAAAAGTCAATGGGAATACACAATGCTTCATAATGATAAAACCATGAGATAGTCTTAAGTACAAAACTGTACTTTATCTCTCAATCTGTAAGGTAAGTTCTACTGAGCAGTGCATACTGACTGGACTATTTCACTGGCTGGACTCATCTCAGACCGTACTGATACCTTCATTTTCAAAAACCTGAAAAACAGAGAATCACAGAATCACAGAATGGACAAGGCTGGAAGGAACCTCTGAAGATCAACTAGTCCAATTCCCCTACTGAGCAGGATCACCTAGAGAACATTATGCAGGATGGCATCCAGGCGAGTTTTGAATATCTCCAGAGAAGGAGACTCCACAACCTCTCTGGGCAACCTGTTCCAGTGCTCTCTAACCATCACAGTAGAGAAGTACCTCCCTCATATTGAGCTGGAACCTCCTATGCATCATTTTGTGCCTGTTGCCTCTCGTCCTGTTCCTGGGCACAACTGAAAAGAGACTGGCTGCATCTTCTCGACACCCTCTCCTCAGATATTTACACATTATCTGTAAATGTATGTGTATATCTCCTCAGATAGATACACATGAATGAGGTCTCCTTTGTGCCTTCTCTTTTCCAGGCTAAACAGGCCCAATTAGGGATATGGTTTAGTGGAGGGCTGTTAGCGTTAGGTTGGAGGTTGGACTCGATGACCTTGAGGTCTCTTCCAACCTAGAAAATTCTGTGATTCTGTGTGATTCTGTGTAATTCTTTCAGCCTTTCCTCATATGACAGGTGCTCCAGTCCTCTAATAATCTTAGTAACCCTCCTCTGAACTCACTCCAGTAGTTCCATGTCCCTCTTGTCTGGGGAGCCCAGAACTAGACACAATACTCCAGCTGTGGCCTCTCTAGGGCTGAGTAGAGGGGGAGGATCACCTCCCTTGACCTGCTGGCAACACTCTTCTGAACGTAGCTGAGGATACCATTGTCCTTCTTGGCCACAAGGGCACATTGCTGACTCATGGTCAGCCTGCTGTCTACCAGGACACCCAGGTTCCTCTCTGCAGAGCTGCACTCCAGCAGGTGACCCTCCAGCCCGTACTGGTGCTTGGGGTTATTCCTCCCTAAGTGCAGGATCCTGCACTTGCCCTTGTTGAACTTCATGAGGTTCCTCTCAGCCTAACCCTCCAGCCTTTCAGGGTCCCTCTGAATGGCAGCAAAGCCCCTTGGGGTATCAGCCACTCCTCCCAGCTTTGTGTCATCAGCAAACTTACTGAGGGTGCACTCTGTTCCATCATCCAGGTATTTGATGAGTAAGCTGAACAACACTGGACCCAGTTCTGACCCCTGGAGGACACCGCTAGCTACAGGCCTCCAAATAGATTCTGCACCACTAAGCATGACTCTCCGGACCCTTGTTCAGCCAATTGCCAATCCACCTCACCATCCACTCATCTAGGCTGCACTTCCTGAGCTTGCTTATGAAGATGTTATGGGAGACAGTGTCAAAACCCTGGCTGAAGTCCAGGAAGACCACATGATCTATTAGAATTATTATTCAGTGAATAATAATTGAAACACTGATCTATTAGAATTATTATTCATTCTCTTCTATTCCATACTTATGCTTATTTTTTTACTTAATTCTTTAAGACCCATCTTGAACCTCTGGGATGCTTTAGGTATTTGTTTGCATTTTTTTCATCACTTTCAAGCTCAGACAAATCTTGGATTTGGTTATCCATAGCAGGTATATGTTGCATGACACTACAAGTAAATGCATATGCATTGCAGTAAGATGAATTGTCTTTATTCATAGTATTCGGTATTTTTCTTCATACATAAAGATTTGCATGAAAAAAAAAAAAGTAACTTACTAACTCCTGTCACCACAAAACATAGTGGTGAACATAGTGGTGAACAAAACTATGTGAACATAGACAATGCTCACAGAACTGTGTAGTTCTAATATAGACAGAATATAATATAATATCATAAAAAAAATTTGGAAAAAAATATAAAACATTTTGTGATGTTATTAGCAATGTTAATGAATGTCATGCTACCCTGGTACTCTAAATATAATCTCCCTTCACTGTTTTTGTGCTACTAGATAGAGAATAAAAAAAAAAATGAAATAGTTGAGAGTCAATTATAAAAGTAGATAGGTAGGCTGTGCTAAGAAAATGCAGGAAAATGCATGAGTAGATTCCAGGACTGAAAAGACGGAAAGCATCTACGTCTTGCACCTTGTTGTAAAGGGAAGAAAGAAGTCCTTGTTAGTGATGTGACAGATGTCCTGGGCACATTTCAGGGTGGTACAGTGATTCTTTCCAGACACCAATGGCTTCAGGAGCTGAGGAGTGTGGGCAGCGTGTGTAAAACATCACCAGAAAATGTAGAGGATGCTATAAAAGTTTTTATGTAATAATTTCAGCTGTTTTATTGAGAGTTGTTTATATTGATTTGGGCAGTGAATATCTATTACTAGCAATAGGACTAATGACTCAGACTTTGTTTGTTCAGACATTAACTGGAAATGTTTTAATATTTGTAAATAACAGTCAATTCTAACATTAAGTTAGAATACATATAGTAAGTCAGAATTCTAACACTTTAAGAATTTACTGTGATACTGTAACAATAAATTCTTGGCTTCACTTATGAGATATTTTTCAATTTTTGTACTAAGATTTTTAGTTTAACATTTTACATAAATAGAAGAACACTGAGATTATCATCTTTAGATTACACATTAAAAAGGTCTAATGCAGTGGTGTATTGGGTTTATGTGGAAAGGTTTTGGTAGCAAGGGGGCTGCAGGGCTGGCTTCTGTGAGAAGAGTCCAGAAGCTGCCCCATGCTAGATCAGAGCCAGTTCCAGCCTGCTCCAAAAGGGACCCACCACTGGCCAGAGCTGACCCAATAAGGTGTCTTTAGCTTGCTTTTAGATTCTCACTGCTCTGCACTGTTAGTAATAGGCAATATGTTATTTTAATCTCCCTATGTGCAGCCTGTTTTGCCCATGACAATAATTGGTGAGTGATCTCCCTGTACTCATTTCAACCTCAGCCTTTTTTTTTTTTTTTTTTTTTTAAATCATATTTTATCCCCTGCAGTAGGAGGTGGGGGAGTGAGAGAGTGGTTGTGGTGGAGTTCAGGTTTTCAGCTGGGTAAAACCACCACAGGCGAATCCTGATATATAAATATTCACCTCTTCAACTGTCATATGCTGAATTTTATCTACATCCTGCCATTTGCAAGGATTGCTCTACAAAACTTATTAAATCTGACTAGATGTCTCTGTGACCTATACAGAAGTTTTAATATCATTTGAACCCCTCATACAAAAGGAAATGGGGATATTGAAAATATTGAATAAAGCAAATATCATTTTTTGAAGTTTTGGGAAGATGAAAAACTATAATGAGTTTCAACTAAAGAGAAGAAGATTCCCTAAACAAAATGAGAAGATGGGCTGTCAGCTTTGCCAGCTGATCATTTGCACCTGGCTGAAAATATGTTGATACAGATGGCAGTTAATGCAACATTTGGCTGTATTATATGTTGACTGCAATAAAACATTTTCTTCATGACATCAAGTTAATAGCTTCATTGCATTTGAGGTAAGGGCCATAATGCTAAAGAAATGAATTTACATTAAAAAAACAAAACAAAACAAACCTATCTCTATATATCTTTCCTTTACTGGAGATCACAAAGCATTCATCAGTCATCAAAATGCAGACACTGTATAAGGCTACTAAAGATGACTACTTCATGTATCAGGAAAGCCTTGGTTTTCCATGCAAACAACTTATTACATAATTGTAAGATAGAAAAGCAGCATAACTTTAAGTTTTGATTTATTTATTTTATTTTATTTTATTTTATTTTATTTTATTTTATTTTATTTTATTTTATTTTATTTTATTTTATTTTATTTTATTTTATTTTATTTTATTTTAATGTTTCTTGATTGTACTGGGCCTGGTTGGGATGGAATTAATATTCTTCATAGTAGTCTATTTGGTGCTGTGTTTTATGTTTGTGATCAAAACAGTATTGATAACACACCAGTGTTTTAACAGTTGTTGTTGAACTGTGCTTGCATCGTAAAGGCTGTTTGGTTCTCACTCCAGCCCCCAACACAGGCTATACTCTGAGGATGGGCAAGAGGCTGGGAGGAGACATAGTTGGGACGGGTGACCCAAACGACCCAAAGGTTCTATACTATTTGTTGTCATGCCCAGTAATAAGACTTGGGGGTGGGAGGAGTGCAGGTGGCAAACTAAGAAGGCTGCTTTTTCAAAGTAGCCTTTCCTCAGACACTAGTCAGAAATCAATCTGCTGGTAGCAGGTAGTGAGTGATTATCTTTACATTTCTTGTTTGTCTGTTCATTTTTTTTTCTGCACTTATTAAAATGTCTTTATCTCAACCCATGGCTTTTCTTGCTTTTGCCCTTCTGATTCCATCCTCCCATTCTTCTGGAATAGGTGGTTGAGTGAATGGTTGGTGGATACTTAGTTGTTATGAAATTAAAAAAAAAAAAAAAAAAAAAAAAAAGAAATAGCTACATGTTAAGTTAGAATATAAAGTGCAAAATTACAATCTTTGAAAATTATGAAATACAGGAAATACAGAGCAAATGCCTAATAGGTATATACAGTGTGGTAAATAATTGTATCATCAATTTAATATATTGCAGTGAATAATAAGGTAGTATGCACTAACTAGAAAAGATACCATATATTCTGTTTTTTCCAACTTTATTCCCTCAGTTCTTCCTATTATTGCCTCAGCCAAAATTTTAAATGAGAAGAGGAAAATGCTCTCTACAGCAGAACTGAAAGTCAATTGTTTCAACTTTGTTTTTAAATTCTGATGTAATACCTTGTATGAGAAAATGATTTGTTTAATTTCATATATTTAAGTTAGTTACGTGACGCTAGTAGAGCTCAGTATAACATATTCAGTAGCCCAGCAAAAATCAATACAAGTTCAAGAAATGTATGAAGAATTCTACCCCTCTCTATCAAAATGGAAGATAAGTACAAATACAATTTTCTCTTGGATTAATCCGGGTATTTTCTTTCTCTGTCTGAAGTTCCTAAGTCCTGATCCATAAATTGCTAAATCAGTGACTTCCTTTTAAAAATCTTTGAACTACTTCTCCCCTTATGCAACTTCTCTCCTGAAGTAAACCTAGTGGATGCATAACACATAATGGCAGTTCTTCTTCTAACAACTGTTTCATGTGTCATATGTCAGAAAAATCTTCTTTTACACATTGCTTCCTATGTTAACAGGTAAGAATGACAATAAATCAAGTCTCAGTTTTGCAGTAAATTAAATCAACAAAGGAGTGCTAATTTTCTAGAGATTCTAGGGCTTGCTTATTCTAATTTGACTGGTGAGGTAGTGTTAATTGGTAACTGGGTGAAAAGTTTGAACACGGTAGGATTAAAAGCAATGTATTCTCAATCTGTTTACAGATAATTTATAGGTTATTTTTTCCTTCAAGAAAATGTTGCTTGATCAGAAAATTGTGCCTAATCAAAATTGAAATTGAAACTTCTCAGGAGAATTACAATTAAACTTTAATCAAGTTTCAAAGAGGTAAAGATGAGTCCATACATTTATGGTTTAAATGGTTTAAATATGCAGTTCTCCCCATCACTTTTAAAAAATCGAATCATTGAGCTACTGGCGATGTAGCATGTAGTAAGCATGTTTTATCATTTATAAGTATTTTAGGACAAGGTTTCTTCTTTGGTTCAGAACTGAAATGGCTGTGAGTTCCCCCAAACTTCTGACTGCAGAAAAGCAATTTCTGAGCAAACCATGTTGTATGCTTTCATATGAACTTTGTGCATGTGGTAACAACGTTCTAGGCCTGACCATTCAGCCAGTTTTCAACCCTCCTCGCTGTCCACTAATCTAACTCATACTTTGTCAGTTTGTCAATGAGAAAGGCCAAAGACTTTACTAAGTCAAAGTGAGTAACATCCACTGTCTTCCCTTTGTTCACTAAGCTAGTCACCTCAGAAGTCTACCAGCTTAATTAAAAAGGTTTTCTCCTTTCTTTGTAAATCCATGCTGACTACTCACAATCACCTTCTTGTCCTTCACATACATGGAAATACTTTCCATGAGGGTTCTCTCTAACGCTTTCCCAGGAACTGAGGTGAGGTTGTCTGGCCTGCAATTCTGTGCATCTTCCTTCTTGTGTAGGAAGAAGAGAGATGGGACTGATGTTTGCTTTCTTCCAGTGTTCTGGAATCTCTCCCAGTCACCATGGTCTTTCCAAGGTAATTGGGGTGACCTCACAATAACATCTGCCAGCCTCCTCAGCAGTTGGGTCTGTCAGGCCCCTTGGATTTGCAAACATCCAGTTCATTTAAGGTTCCCTAATCTAGTCCTCTTCTACCAAGGATTTCTAACCTAAACCTCCCTTGGTACAACTTGACTCTCTTCCCTCTTGTCCTATCACTAGTTATTTGCAAGAAGAGTCAGAACCTCAGCTCACCACTATTTCCTTTCAGGTGGTTGTAGAGAGCAATAAGGTCTTCCCTGAGCGTCCTCTTCTCCAGATTAAACAATCCCAGTTCCCCCAGCTGCTCCTTATGGGACTTGTGTTCCAGGCCTTTCACCAGCTTCATAGCCCTTCTTTGGACATGCTCCAGGGCCTCAACGTCCTCCTGACATCAAGGGGCCCAAAACAGAATGCAGTACTTGGGGTGTGGCCTCACCAGAGCGTGCTCACCTCCCTGTTCCTGTTGGCTACACTATTCCTGATACAAGCCAGGTTGCCGTTGGCCTTCTTGGCCACCTGGGCACACTGCCAGCTCATGTTCAGGCAAGCATTGACCAACACCATCAGATCCTTTTCCTCTGCACAGCTTTCTAGCCACTCTGCCCCAAGCCTGTAGCATTGCATGGGGTTGTTGTGACCAAAGTGCAGGACCTGGCACTTAGACATGTTGAATCTCATCCCATTGGCCTCTGTCCATTGATCCAACCTGTCCAGGTCCCTCTGCAGGGCCTTCCTACCCTCCCACAGATCAACACTTCCACCCAACTTGGTGTCGTCTGCAAACTTACTGAGGGTGCACTCAATTCCCTCATTTAAATCATTGATAAAGATATTAAAGATCATGGACTCCAATACTGACCCCTGGGGAACAAATTTCCCTGGGGAATATCAAACAATTTCCCTGGATTGCTCTTTTTCTCCCATGGCATTCTTCCAAACAGATCTCTGAAGAGGTTGAAGTCAGCACTCCTCAAATCCAGAGCTGGGTTCCTGTTTTTTATGCTGCTCCCTTCTGTTATTATCCTGAGCTTCATCTCATTGTTCATATAATATAGCCTATATGGTATGTTTACATCCCACCTGTTTTGAAGTTCATTTATTTATTATTTTAAACTATTCTCTATAATGGAATAATAATTATTATTATTTTTACTTCACATTTTATTCATAAAATTAATATTCAGACAGCTTTATCTGTTTGATTAAATCTGCTTTTAGATTTTTAAGGCTTTACCAGAATCTGAAATATTCTTAAAAATGTAGCAGTCAGAGGTGGGCTGTGATTAATCAGTGAGAGTTTCAAAGTAAACACTTTTTTTTTTTTCAGAAAAATAAAAGTAATTGAGAGAAGTTAATTCAAGTGGAAGTAGGACAGTATTTTAGATTGCCTAGTGACTGGTATAAGACACAATATAAACAGCCTAATAATAAACTAAGTTTGAAAATGATTATCAGAGATATGATGGACATTCTGAAGGTATTTTTAAACTTAGAAACAAACACTTGAGTTAAGTATTTGTTTTTCTCAAACATAATAAAATCACTTATGTCTACTAAAAATCTGATTGATTTTCTTTTTCCTCTCAGAGTATAAGTAGTGTGGAAATCCTGGTCTGATTTCTATGAATGCTTACCACTGATATCAATGGAACCAAGATTTTAACTTCTCAGTCTAACTCTGAAGCTGTAGTTAACCACTAAGTCGTGTAGACAGTGGGGTTATACTAACAATACTACCTTATAGTTTCCACTAAAAAAATATTCTTCATTTCTTATTTATTCTTTATTTCTTATTTCTTTATTTCTTATTTCTTATTAAGTCCATTTCATGTACTTCTTGAGGGCTGCTGAGCTGGTTTATTTCACTTCTGCAAGTATCCCAGTTGATAGTGCTGTTTAAGTAATAATGAAGAGATTCTTTAGTGAGATCATGGCTGCAATCAAAGCCTAGGTTAGTCATACAACGAAAATGGTTTGAAAAGAGAATCTTGGAAAATCTAATCAAAAGAAAGTTCTGGAAGATTTTTTTTTTTTATTATTTTTGAGGACTCTACTGTCCTTTTAGTTCAAAACTGCACAAATAGGAGGGATTGGTGGTACTAGTTACTATGCATTTATTGAATTTTTATGGACTCTTTCCTTGCTTTGACTTCAGCACAAATAAAATATGCAGGGTGAATTTTATAATATAATGCAAATATAATATGCAGGCATTCCTCATACATTTCCTACTCTGTTCCAGACTTTTTATAATTTTTTTTTTTTTGTAAAGAAATGAGACTAGTGAAAGTATATTGTCTTGGTTATTGTTTTCTGACAGCTTCTCAGTATTTCATGACATTTACATGTTTGGTGATTTTACTCAGTTGGTTAGCTGATTTCCACCACAGCTGCTCTCTCATTCCTCACTCTTCTAGATGTTGTTGTGCAGCAGTTTTTTTCCCTTTCTTAAATCTGCTCTCACAGAGGCAAGCAACATTGCTTATTGGTTTGGCTGTGGGCAGCAGCGGGTCCCTTTGGAGCCATCTGATACTGGGCCTTATCTAACATGGGGCAGCTTCTCACAGAGCCCACCTTCACAACCTCCCTGCTACCAAGTTCTTGTCATGTAAACCCAAATACAACATATCATCTACGGTCTTGTGAAAGATACTTGACGTTTAACAATTTTAATTTGAACATTTTTTTCTAGCTTTGAAGACTGAAAAAAAAAAAAAAAAGAAGTTTATTGCTATTGAAAGACTTCCTTTTATTTTTTACTAGTCCTCAAGAACCAGGGAGAAGAAAGCTTTCAATTTCAAATGTAATGGGAGGAAAAAGGCCACTAGGACATAAATAAATAAATAAATAAATAAATAAATAAATGGACAAGATATCTGTGGTTGGAGTTGAGCAAAGTTGAACTTATTGTTAAAAACACTAGGAGCATTTAGGAGAGAACAAACTATATAGTTATAACAAGAGACTGAGACTGGGAACCAAGGCCAGAAGGTATGAGAACTGGAAACATGAGAGAGAATGAGCAGGAGATAAATGGATTCTTTGGGGGAACTACAGATGCTAACAATATTATATAACACCCTTATCACACCAGTAGGGTGAAGCTACTCACCTCGGGAACCAGAGGAGTCATGGAAGGCTAAACACTATACCAGAAAAAAAAAAGGAGTAGAACCTAAGATATATTCGATATTATTACAACTGATGTGACTTTGTATGGAACTATTTTTTTTTCTATATATTAAATATGCCTGTACTAATAATGATTAGACTGTTAATATTCAGTTATTTTAATATGTTTGGGTTGATCAACGTGGTTTGCTTTTGTACTGGGTCTGGCTGGAATGTTAACTTTCCCTGCAGCAGCCCATACAGTGCTGTACTCTGCACTTGTAGCTGGAACAGCAGTGTTATCACACCAGTGTTGTGTCTACCGCTGAGCAGCAGTGGCACAGCATCAGGCCTCTCTCTAACCCTCCTAGGGGGTGGGCAAAAAGTGAGAAGAGAAACACCACTATGGCAGCTGACCTAAACCAACCAAAGGGATATTCCATACCATATGATGTCACACTCAGCAATAAAAGGTGGAAACAGGAAGAAGAGGGGAGAGGTGGGCTCTCGTTGTGAAAACGTCGGTCCTCCTCCCGAACACCGGCTATGTGTGTTGAGGCCTTGCTTCAAGGACGTGGTCAATCATCGCTCATTTGTGGGAAGTAGAGAGTAATTTCTTTCCTCTGCACTTCCACATAGCCTTTATTTATTTTATTTGTTTGTTTTCCTCCCTTCTTTTTATTTTCCCTTTCCCCCTCCCTTTTCCCTTCTCCCTTTTTACTTCCCTTTAGTTAAATTGTTTAGTTCATAATAATCTTTATTTAATTATTATTATTATTTCCCTTTAATTAAATTATCCTTATCTCAACCCATGAGTTGTTCTTTGCTTTACTTCTCCCCCTCCTCATCTAAAAAGAGGGGGAGTGAGAGAGCAGTTGTGGGGTTTAGCAGCCCAGCACGGTAAAACCACCACAACTTTCCTGTACCCATGACCAAGATTTTGACCATAAAAAATAGATGAGATTAAAATATTGCAAAAAATTTTTCACTGTTTTTCGCAGTTTTCATGGACTAATAATTCATAGCTCATTATCTCTTTCTTTTTATTTTGTTTGTATTTGATTTTTTTTTTTCCTGTGGTCTTCATTGAAAAGGATAGCTCAGACTCAGTTAGTGAGACAAATAGAGCCTTTGGGAGCTAAAAGTTTGATAAAGTCTAAATACATGCATATGTAAATCACAGGTATTTTCTATACCCACAATACCAACAATAGTTGGTTTATTCCAACTATTTCTGTCTACAACACTATTCTTGAAGGCTATTTCATTTTAAAGCTATAAGGTATATACTCAAAATCAATCTAAATATTTCTCTGAATCATTCTATAAACTGGGTTAGGGGTGAGAAGAGTTGTGAACTACCACTGTAGATACAATGACCTAGCTAAATGCATTACTAATTACAAATCTGAAGAAAAACCTTGCAGATATATTCAATGTTTATGTTTATTTCAGCATGTTTCAGGAGCTGACAATTAAAGCTGCTACAATTAGAAAGACAATTGGCAAAAATTTGTAACGTTCATGAGAATTTCAAAGAAGTTGTGCACTCAGATGCACTCAAGCAGGAAAAATTAACCTCCCTCGACTGACTAGTGATGCTGTGCTTGATGCATCCCAGGATACAGTTGGCCTTCCTGGCTGCCAGGGCACACTACTGGCTCATATTCAACTTGCTGTCTAGTCTTCATACACAAACCATAGCTTTTCATGCCAGGAGAAAAAACAACACATTTACTTGGAAAAGTAAAGTGCAGTGTCTGCTATGTTGGATAAAAGAGATAAGACAGTATTGCTTTTCAATGACTTTAAAGCTTCCATGAGACCTAGGAAAAAAGGAACGGGGTGGGTTAATTGCAAAGGAAAACATTCTGTGCTAATAAAAAATTGAGTAACTACAATGATTTCAATTGAGTAACTACAATGATTTCAATGTTTTTTAGTTCACCACTGAAATTCTACCTGCACATGGCAGGGTCCAGCAGGAGAGAAATCAATGTCTCCTAAAATCTACATGTAAGGGAAGAATTTAAATAGCTCAGCAAAAGAAGGCCATTTAGTATCATCCAATTCCTAGCATGGTTCAGACCAGGGATGATTTCATAGCTTGATTGTAAAATATGCACAATCAAAATCCAATTTTATTTTAATTTAAAGGAGGATGTAAATTACTTGATTGTGCCATATATATTGAAGATATATGCAAGCCTCCAAAAACGTATTTTTAAAACATTTTTGAGAATTTGGCTCACAATTGATCAAATTAATGTAAGGTGCATCTTCATGCTAAATTTACTGATTTAATGCTTTATTTAATGCTTTACAATTATGTGTTCATAGATGTGCCATTTAAGATGTCTTAAGGATTTTGAGACACCTGTGTGGGAATGGCTAATATGACACAAAATCTACAGGAGGCCCTTGCCCTTTTGGACCATTAGGTCCAAATAGGCTGGACCATTAGGACCATTAGGTCCTAATATCCTGTTCAGGATATTGAACAACATCTCAGATGGTACTAGATGTCTGTGATTGAGTGTCTCCTACTAAATTATCCTTTTGATAATACAATCATTATCCTTTTGATAATACAATCATTAGTGTACCATCCAGTTGATCTGATATTTATGTCCACTTATTGGAATATCTCCTTAGATCCCATTAATATATTGACCAGCAGATCATGGTAGGGTCTTGGATAGCACATATAGACACCTAATTGAGGTGTCTTAATCTGGATCCAAATAACAAGTGTACTGTTTTATATGGTTGTATACCACTGTATACAGAACTGTTTTACTTGTTCCAGTATATGTTATTAGCTCACAGTGAATTCAAGCTAATGTGACTTCTTGTAAGGTACAATTAGAAGTTTAAAGTTACATGAGCTTACATTTTCTGTGTGTACCAGTACATGAGATACAACTTCAGCTGCTGAAGCTATAACAACTTCAATGTGAGTCAGTACTCTTAGTGTTCTCAAAACAGCCTGTAAATAGGACACCAATGGTTTTATATTGGCCTTCTGTGCGAAGCAGAATTTCAGAAAATAGAAATACTTATCACTTTCATAGTGAAAAAATTTATGCTAGAATCTTAGGACAGTTGCAAATGGTAATTAATGAATCACCTAGTTCTTGCAAGCTTTTCATCTAACCACTAGTCAATACTCTCTCCTAGAGAAAGTAATTTGTGGATTTTTGTGAATTCATTTCAAGTCCCCACAACAGGATTCCAATAACAGCTACTCAGATATAATTTGAAAGGAATTCCATTGAGAATTACACATTTCTTTTGTTTAATGGTTCATCTGTGTGCTTTTGACTTTTATGCTGAACAATGAAATAGAGATAATACAGAGTCATAGCATGGTAGTCCACACTGTGCAGCTGCACTGCATAAAAAGTTGTTACTAACAGTAATTATTTTTATGAAGAAAGAAGCTTGTCCTTTGACAGTTGCATTGATATATAGCCTAGACACAGACAAGCAAAACAGAAACTGAATACAAAAAAGTCTTCCTGAGCCAAAACTGTTTGAAGTCAGCAAATGAAGACTAGTTTTCCCTTTATAAAATTGCTTTTATAAAGATCTTCAGAATCTACAGCATTGGGTGTCTTGCATTTCATTATGTTTTCATGACATGAGAACATGTTTTCAGATTCTTGGACATGTTTTCAAAACATTGATAGAACTGAATACTGGTACCTCCACCAGTTACTTATGCCAGGACAGACTCACGAGTAGATCAACAACTTTTATTAGGGCAGCTAATAGGAAATAATAGGAAATAAATTGTAGGGCAGTTAATAGGAAAGAAAAATAATTATTTATTAGGAGACACAATATGGCACCATAGATTGATATAGGCCTCACAGATCCTAAAAATAGAGGTTAACATAGAGACTTGGCTCCAGAAGTGCATGTCATGGAAAAGCAACATTGCATTAAACATTTTGTTATGGACAACATAAGATGTGCTGGGAACACACCTTACATGTAAAGCTAAGAATTTATTGTTAATTTAATTAAAGTCTTATCTGCATAATCAAAATATAACAAGCAGTTATTATTAGTCCAGTAATAACAACAGCAGCACTCATACTCTGAAGTGTCTACCAAACACAGAAAAAAAAATCAATAATAATGCAGTCAGAGTTGCTAAATGAAATCTTCCTAGCATCTATATGTTTTATTTGGTGTCATTTCCCTCTTTTAGTGTATGTTTGGGCTCTAAGACCACTGGCAACAACCTTTCTTCAGCAAAGTGGAGCAGGAGGTTCAGAGTCAGAGTTCATCACCAGAAATCTGATAATGGTGGTGGGGAACTTTTATTTTTGGTTTTGGTTCACTTTATAGAGTAAGGTGCCTTATTTTCAGTTCCCAACTAAGTTTTGTCCATTGTTGCTTAGATAGGAGAGTTAAACGACAGACTGTCCTAGCACGGCTTAACATGTATGTACCTTGGTGGCTACATAGATTTGTTGTGGTTTTGTTTAGAAGGCTAAGTTTAATAAATAAATAAATAAATTAGGCCATCTGCTAGACAATTTTTACTAAAGTTGTAAGAAGCCAAAACCCCTTCAGTCCAAGATAAGCCCTGACAAGTTCTGATAGTTCAATACAAAGCTCGTGGAACCTAAACTGGCAGAAATCTTATTTAATGGATCTTATTTATTTCCATGAAGTCAGTGGATAAAATTTGGTGGTTCAAGGGGATAATCCACAGCAGATGAAGAAAATTAGATATACCTGAAAAGTGATCTGTAAAAATTTATGTACTGAGCTGGCAAATAGAAAATGTGATTGTACCCTCCTTGGGTACTAGGCTTTGTTTCTACACAGCGACATTATAAGTTACTGCTTGGACTGTTCTGCTAGGAAAGGCATAAGCCCAAGGTTCTCTGTACTAGACTATACAGGTAAAGTTTAGTAACAATCAGATCTAACATGTAATTAAGAGTCTAGGAGATTCCAGGAGTGTGTCAAGGATCATTTCTCATCACAGGTCATGAAGGAGCAAACAAGGGAAAGTGCCCCACTTGACCTTGTTTGCAAACTGTTTGCAGTGCCCCTGTTTGCAAACAGGGAAGAACTTGCAGGTGTGATGTAATAGTCAGAGGCTGCTTTGGGCACAGTGATCAAGAAATAAGAGAGTTTTTGATCATAGGTGAAGTAAGGAAGGTGGTTTTGAGAACCACTACCTTGGATTTCCAGAGGCCTATTTAGAGAGATAGTTGATAGAGTCTCTTGGGAGGTGGTTCTGAAAGGTAAAGGAGCCCAGAATGGTTGGGTTGTCTTCAGGAATGGATTCTAAGATTTTTAGAGCTATAGGAGAAGGCATTCTCAATGTGCCAAAAGTTGAACTGGTAGAGGAAAAGACCAGCCAGGCTGACCAGAGTTTCTTCAGGAATTCCGAAATAAAAAGGGTTTATGAGCTCTGGAAGAAGGGGCAGGAGGACTATATCAAGCTGTGCAGAGAGAAAATTAAAAGGAAGCCCAACTGGAACTCATTTTGGCTAGCATAAAAGACGATTAAAATGTTTTTATAAATACATCAACAGCAATAGGAGGATTAAGAAGAAGAATCCTTTATTGGATATCAGGGGAAATGTAGTGATGAAAGATGAAGGTAAGGCTGAGGTAGTTAATGCCCTATTTTTTTTTTTTTTTCCTCAGCCTTTATCGGAAAGACCAATTGTTCCCAGGGTACCCAGCCACCTGAGTTGGAAAATGGTGACAGGATTCAAGGGTACTGAAGAAGCTGGTGGAAGCACTCGGCAAGCTACTTCAATAACTGACCAGCAATCCCGGCTGACAGGGGATATCCCAGTTGACTGGAAGTTAGTAAATATAACTCCAATCTACAAGAAGAATAGGAAGGAGGATCCAGTGAATTATAGGACTGCCAGTCTTACTTCAGTCCCAGGGAAGGTTGTGGTGCAGATCATCTTGAGTACCATCACGTGGTACATATGGGACCTTGAAGTGATCAGAAGCAGCCAGCATAGGTTTATGAAGGGCAGGTCCTGCCTGACTAACCTGATCTCCTTCTATGACAAAATGAATCACTTAGTAGATGAGGGGAATTATGTGGATATTTTTTATCATGATTCTGGTAAAGCATTTGACACTACCTCCCACAGCATTCCCTAGGAGAAACTGTCTACTCATGGCTTGGACAGATGTACAGTTCAGTGGGTGAAGAACTGGCTGGATAGCTGGGCTCAAAGAGTCAGAGTGAATGGAATTCAATCCAGGCCATCACCAGTGGCATCCCCTAGGGGATCAGTCTTGTCAGTCTTATCAGATATATTGATAACCACATCCTCAGTAAATTTGCAGACAATACCAAGTTAGGCGGGACTGTCAAACTGCTTAAGGGTAGGAAAGGTTTGCAGAGGGATATGTATAGGCTAGATTCATGGGCCAAATCCAATCTCCTTTATCTCTCATATAGCATCACTGCTGTTTGTAAAGAAGACTTCTCAGAGTCTGAAATTTACTCTTCTGATCACTTAAAACTGTCATTTTAGGGCTACAACTTTTGGTATAAAATTATATGAACTTTTGATGTGGCATTTTTACCTACATATATGGTTTCTGTAAGGATTAAATTTATCCTTTTTTGTCTTTCTGTTGGCTCAGAACTTCTCCCAACTTCAAGTGCCTTAGGCTCTTAGGCTCTTATTTCTTCAACTCATGGAAAGACTACAGAACTTTTATTTTCCTATAAATGCCCTTTCACATTTGTTGATCACCATGGAATCTGATGAACAACTTTCCAATGTGGTAAACTATTCCATGTATTTTTTAAACCAAAAAGATATTGAAGGTTTCACATAAATACTTACATGTAGAAGCTTGTGCTGTCCTCTATTCTGATACACAATCTGCAACAGCAGCCATGATCTGTGTACTATGGACTGCTCAAACACATCCTTTATAACTCTGATGCTGTTTCTGTCAGCTCTCATATACAATAATGTTTCAGAGGGTGCCTAGTTAAGCAGTCTTTCGTCTGTTTAGCATCTTTGCCAGAAACAGCATTCCCAAGTCTGCAAGGACATTTAGAATCTCTTTTTGTAGTAAGAAACAAAAAGAAGAGTCTTCTTCCTGTGAAATTCAGTCTGAACCAGTTCTCTATGAAAAGATTTTGTGTATGTATGCAGAAGATTTTATTTGTGTAAGCAAAGAAAAACTGTGCATACATTCCCTTTCTATAGTAGAAGTTAGTTCTTGCTTGCAAGTAAAATAATTACTCGTGAGGCACCAATAGACACCATTTTAAATAATCATCAGAATGGGTAACAAAAATGAATTTTTCATTCATAAAATAGAATAATTTTAGATGTGTTACTTGAACTGAATATCTTGTTGCATTGCCATCTGAAACTTCAGATCAGAGTACGCTCAGGCACGCATGGATAAGCAACTGAGCCAATGTCCCTGCAGCATGGAAAAAGGGAGAAAGATCATTATTAACCTTCACCTTATTTTGTTCTGAAAATGCATGCTATCACATCTATCAATGGCTGTTATTGACAATGTTACAGAACTTTGTAATAAAACCAGAGGGTTTGAATGATCTGAATAATTACTTCAGTTGATCAGGAAAGAGGGAAAAGCTATTTTTAAATAAACTGAGGAAATAATATGCTTTTAACATAAAAGTGCTAATAAGGGAAGAAAGAAGTGAGCTGCTTAAATGTTGGGACAGAACTGAGTAAAGAGCCTGGGAAACAATTCTCTCTCAAGCTGCATGAAGAACAACAACAACAAAAAAATCATGCAAATCTGCTTGACTCACTCCAAATGCTTCTGACTAGAAGGGTTTATTAAGAATAAATCAGTGTTCTCATTCATATTGTAACATGAAAAAGAATTAAAGACCAGTGGAAAACAACCTGACATGCACACTGTGCTGGTTTTACCCTGCTATGCAGCTGAGCTCCACCACAACTGCTCACTCCCCCTCCTCAAATACAGAGGGGGAGAAAATAGAATGAAAAGGGCTTAAGGGTTGAGATAAGGACAGGGAGATCCCTCACCAGTTATCATCACAGGCAAAACAGATTCAGCATAGGGAAATTAATGTAATTTATTGCCTGTATTTATTACATTTATATTAAACATTGCTTGCAGACTAGCACAATGAGAAAGTAAAAGCAAACTAAAAACACCTTCCCCCATCCACCCTCTTCTACATCCTCCCCTCAAGTAACACAGGGAAACAGGGAATGGGGGTTTTGGTCAGTCCCTAAGGCTTTGTCTCCTCTGTTCCTTCACGGTCACTCCCTGCCCCTGTTCCACGTGGAGCCCCTCCCATGGGATGCTGTCCTTCCTGAACTGAGCCTGCAGGTGCTGCCCACAGGTAGCAGCTCTTCAAGAACTGCTCCAACACGTGTCTGTACCATGTGGCCCATGCGTCAGGAGCAAACTGCTCCAGCATGGAGCAGAACTGCTGAGCAATCCTGCACAGGCAGCAGCTCCCCTCAGACCCCTGCTCCTGTGTGGGCTCCTCTCCACAGGCTGCAGCTCCGGTCTACGGCCTGTTCCTGTGGGGGCTCTCCATGGGCCACAGCCTCCTCCAGGCCACATCCACCTCCTCCACCAGGGGTTCCTACACAGGCTGCAGCGTGGAGATCTGCTCCATGTGGGACACATGGGCTGCAGGGGGAAAGCCTGCTCCACCAGGGGCCTTTCCACTGGCTGCAGGGGAGCTTCTGCTCTGTGCCTCGAGCACCTCGACCCTCCTTCTACACTGACCTTGGTGTCTTCAGGGCTGTTTCTCTCACATTTTCTCATTCCTCTCTTTTCCAGTTGCTGTGGCACAGCAATTTTTTTACCCTCTCTTAAATTTGCTCTCTTAGGGGCACAAACAACATCACTCATTGGCTTGGCTCTGGCCAGCGGCGGGTCCCTGTTGGAGCCAGCTGGAACTGGCTCTGACATGGGGCAGCTGCTGTATTATTCTCTCGGAGGCCACTCCTGCAGTTACCCACTACCAAAACTTTGTGGTGTAAACCTAAAACACATACTTGCTATCAAATACCTTATCTTATGATTAAAGATCATTGAACTTAAGACCTGTTACAACTGCCTGTATGAGCATTTGCAATATAAGCCCAATGAATACAATGTCTTGAATTCACCTAAACCATGGATATGAGAAAGTGTTATGGGGAACAATTCTAGTTCAGGCATTTATTTATTTATTTATTTATTTATTTATTTTACCATAAGTTAGCAATGTCTGACAAAAAATGTACAAAGTAGTTTAAAAAAGATAATTTTGAATAAGAAAAAAAGAAGTGATGGGAAGCTTTCTATTGTGACCTATAAAATGCTAGTCCAGCTGTGAAGTTTCTGTTTCTGGTTATTATTAGCTGCAGTCATTGATTCTGTGACAGCATTTGTGCTCCACAAGAATTTGACCTGTCCTCAGTGTTAAACTACTTAAAACCTTAAACTACTTAACTTCTTGTTAAACCATATTTTAATTTTTCAGTAAGACATGCATGAATACATCAATAATCAACTTAGCTCTCAAAAAGAACACTTAAGGTGTTGTCAAGGAAGAGGCCTCAAACTAGTGGGAAACAGGCTTCTACTTAAAGCAATGAAAAATAAACAAAAATTTATTTTAGAAATTTGCACACATACATCAAAACAAGCAAACAGAAAAACAAAACAAAACAAAACAAAAACAAACACACCACCACCACCACCACAACAACAAAACCTCAGTATAATTCTGTAAGAACATAGCTTTTCCAATAGAATCATAAACATGATTCTATTGTGTGGAAATACTTAATTTCTGAATTTGATCCCATCAGTACTCAAGAATTTATAATTCCATACAGATTTTCTGCTAACACACACAAATGGATATGGATATTACTCTGCCAGGCAGCTAAGCATCACACAGTCTCTCACACACTCTCCCCAGATGGGATAGTAGAGAGAATCAGAAAGGTAAAAGTTCAAGAACTCATGGGTTGAGATAGACAGTTTAGTAGGTAAAGCAAAAGCTGCATGCATAAGCAAAGAAAAGCAAGGAATTAAGTTGTAACTCTATCATTCTGAAGGTGACATTCTCACCACCACCACCACCCCCCGTCTCCCTTCTTTACCACAGCTTTATTACTGAGCATGATATTATATGGTATGTATTACCTCTTTGGACCATTTGGGTCACCTGCCCTGTCTGTGTCTCCTTCCAACTTCTTGTACACCCCCAGCCTCCTTGCTGGCAGTACAGCACAAGCAGAAAAGTCCTTGGCTCTTTGTAAGCACTGCTCTGCAGCAACTAAAAACATTGGAGTGTTATCACCAATCAAAAATCCCAAATACAGCAATGTGTGAGCCTCTACCAAGAAAATTAACTCCATCCCAGCCAAAACCATGACATTAACCAATGTGTTATTGTTAAAATACCTTATTATAAGAAATTGTTTCTAACATACTTGGACTTGTTTCTAACATACTTGGACTTCATGAACAATATACTGCCCCTTTATACATTTGCTAAATCTATTTGAAGTATACTAGAAGTACTTTCACATAAGTGTATTGAGGCATGAAATAGAATCATGCATTTTTAAGCACACTGCTTTCTAACAAATTTGTTTCAGAATATGCACATAATTAGAGTCACAGCTCTGCATAGTAGTCAGCATTATATCATTATTTGCCAAACAGCGCTTTCTAAACAAAATGCGCATTCCATTTCAAAATTTTACTTATGATCACTCAAAAAGAAGAGATATTTGTCAGAGACATTTTATTGATTAATATGACATCAGACTGATCAAAGAATCAAGTTGACAGTGAGATTGTTTGTTTCTCCATATAATTTGATTAAAAGAACAGAATTTTAGAAACAACTGGAACTGTGTCATTAAGGTGCTGCATTTGTCTTGTTCTGGCAATGTGAACTTATCAAGAGTTCAGTGTATTTTTTTTTTTCTGAAGTTCTGTTACACAGCAGATGGGATGTCTAACATCCTTTTCTATTTAAAACATGCAAGTTCTAATCAACAAGAGGGTTTGGAATGTTAAACCAGCCAGCCATAAGAAATGTGTCACACAGTTTGCTGTCATCCTAATTAATTAGATTGAATTATTTGTTGTCCCCAATGAACTCAGATGAGCTCAATGACTGATAATAGCTTCATTCTTTTCAGGGATTTTCCTTTAATTTTATTCACTTTGATTTAAGAGAGAAGGTTTAGAGGGGAAAAAAACAACAACAACAAAAACAACAAAACAAACAAACAAACAAAAACTACCACTAAGTAGGGATATTCAGAAATATATACTTGTGACTTATTAATATGAGTGAACATTTGGCCTGTTACTAAGGTCATTTTAATTTTAAATCTTCCAGGCTAATGTTTCTTGAATAATTACTATTTCAGTAATTATCTTGCACTTTTGTAGTGCATTTCTGGACATGTCTTGTAATAGAGTTCTTGCCCTTCAGACTCTAAGAAAGACTCAATAAAATTATGTGAACATCGTTTATAATAACAGACAAATAAAATCTGAGGGTTAACATAATACAAAACAATGCTAAATAAAAAAGTTAATCAGCTGTTTTCAGTCAGAAAAACATTGCCTTTTGTTGCTTTACTGTTAAGATTTACACTAGAAAAAAATAGGCTTGATGAATACAAAATTGAATGATAATTTATTGACATAAAATAGAGGACCAATCTTACTAATCTTATGTCTTTCTCTTGGTGAAGAAAATTGAAAGTAGGTCAATGAAAAATCTGTAGATAGCAGAGGAAACAACAGGACTTTAATAAAGAAAATGGCAGTTTAGTTACTGGTCATGATTAATTAAATTTCTTTATTTTTGGTAAAAATATTGAATTTAAGTAAGGGATTAAATTTGTCTGTGAAAGTAGGAACAGGCTGTTACTGGAAAGGGAAGAGGAGAGGAGGGAAGGGGAGGGGAGGGGAGGGGAGGAGAGTATTTCACTAGAGAAGATCTTTAAAAAAAGTGGAGAAAAAACATCCTACATTTTTCATCAAAAACTTCAGATTTGGGTCAACCAAAATCTTTTATAAAGTCATGAGAATTTCTAGCTGATTCATTAGCAACAATACTAAAATTGCAAGGAAATGGTGGTGATGTGCCACAGGATACATTCCCCAGCAGACATTAGAACAGCTGTCCCTGCCAGGACAGAGTCTCCAGCCCAGAGAGGGCTTTGGATCATGGATGCAGTTCTGCAAGTCCCACACTGCAGGGAGTGCCTGAGGCCTCTCAGTCTGAAGCTGAGAGACAGCTTTTGTAGGAGGTGTACTGATGCTGAAAAGATGTGTCACCAAGTGGAGGAGTTGCATGATATCAGCAGGCTGTAAAATATTGGAGAGGATTAGAAAGGGAGAGACAAGACCTTTTCAGATGCACATGATCTTTAAGAACTCCAGATGCCAACTACAGTGAAGACACAGGACGAGACTGACCCTAGCAAAGCAGTAAGTGCAAACATCTGGGAAGGAAGAAAGCTGGTAAGAAAGCTGGTGATTTCTGTCATTCAAGGAATGATCCACCTGAAGGCTTGCAGCTATAGTGCAGGTTCACTGCCCTCAATGCTGAGGAGGTTCTAGTAAAGCATCTGAGCCAACTGATCCAGAGTCATAGCAGAGCCCCAGGAAGAGTGATAGTAATGGACAACTCCCCTTTACAAGGGAAGAAGGCACACATCTACAAACCTGGCATGTCATCTAGAGAAATTTTCTGCTTGCTGAGGTATGGGCTGTTATGGAGAGAGACTGCTGATGCCTGTCCAACTATTATTCCTTAATGTTCCTCTGGGAATCACCAGTGCTACTGCCAGTGGATACTTGACCCAAGTGATAGAGGAACCAATGAGGAGAGGTGGACCTGAGCTGGACCTCATCATGCTCATAAACATAGAAGGCATCACTGGGGATGTGAAGGTTGAAGGTAGCCTTCACTACAGAGACACTATCTGAGCATGCAGAGATACAGTTAGGAAAGTCAAACTCCACCTGGAGATGAATTGAGCGAGCGATTCTAGAGGAAACAAGGGCTTCTGTAAGTATATAAGTGGCAAAAGGAAGACAAAGGAAAACATCACATTGCTGAAGGGGACAGGGGCCCTGATGATGCAAGACATGGAAAAGTTTGAGGAACACAATACCTTCTTTGCTCCAGTCTTTAGTAGAAAGACTGGTCATTAGAAATCTAAGGATCCAGAAGCCTGGGGGAAATTGTGGGAGAGGGAGGACTTGTCCTTGGTTTCAGGGTATCATATTAGATAATACTTAAGCAAACTAGTCAGAGGCAAGTCCATGGGCCCTAATGGGACAGACACAACAATTTCTGGTATTGATTGATGTATATTTAAGGTCACTGTCAATAATCTTTGAAAAACTATGGCAATTGGGAGAGGTGCCTGAAGACTAAAGGAAAGCAAATGTCACTCCTATCTTCAAGGACAAAAAAGAAGACTCAGGCAGCTACAGGCTGGTCAGCCTCACCTCTGTCCCTGGGAGAATGATGAGCAGCTAATCCTGGAAACTGTTTCCAGACACATGAAGGACAAGAAGGTGATATGGAGTAGTCAGTATGGATTTACCAAGGGAAGTCATGATTAGCCAACTTGATAACATTTTACACTGAAATGACTGCCTTGGTAGATGAAGGGACAGTAGATATTGTCTACCTTGATTTCAAAAAGCTTTTTGACACTGTCTCCCATAAGGACCTCATAAATAAGCTGCTGAAGTATGGGCTGGATAGGCAGACAGTGATTGAAAGCTGGCTGAATGGGTGAGCTCAAAAGGCTGTGGTCAATGATATGAAATCTAGGTGGAGGGCAGCAACTAGCGATGTACCCCAGGGGTTCCAATATCGTTTAGTATCTTTGACAGTCTAGATGATAGGTCAGCGTGTACCCTTAGCCAGTCTGCAGATGACACAGAAGTGGGAACTGTGGCTGATACACCAGAGGGTTGTGCTGCTGTTCAGAGGGACCTCAACAGATTGGAGAGGTATGCTGGCAGAAACCTAATGAAGTTCAACAAGAAGTTAAAAGTCTTCTGCCTTGGGAGAAATAATCCCATGTACCAAAATATGGTGGGGACCAACTATTTGGAAAGCAGCTTTGCAGGGAACAGGGGAGCCTTTTGGGTGTCCTGTACAGTATGAAGTTGAACATGAGCCTGCAATGTACACTTGCCATAGATAAGGCTAGTATCCTGGGCTGCGTTATGCAAAGTATTGCCAGCTCCATTTGAGGGAAGTAAACCTTCCCATTTATGCAGCACTGGTGAGGCTACACTTGGGAGTACTGGGTTCAGTTCTGAGCTTCCCAGTAGAAGAAATACATATAGTTACTGGAGATGGTCCAGCAAATTGTCATTAAGATAGTCATCTGGAGCATCTCTCCTATGAGGAAAGGCTGAGAGAGCTGGGAATTTTTATCCTGGACATGAGAAAGGGGATCTCATTAATGTATATGAATACCCGAAGGAAGGATATAAAGAAGGCATGGCCAGGCTCTTTTTGGTGGTGCTCAGTGACAGGACAAGAGGGAACAGGCACAAACTGGAATACATGAAGTTCCTTCTGAACAGCAGGAAACGATTCTTTACTGTGCAGGTGACTGGCATAGGTTGGCCAGAATCTAGGTGGTGGAGTTTCTCTCCTTGGAGGTATTTAAAGCTGCCAGCATGTAGTCCTGGAAAACATGCTCTAGGTGGCCCTTACTCTTGAAGAAAGAGGTTGGACAAGATAACCTCAAGAGATCTCTTCCAACCATTCTGTTATGTTAATGGCTGATCTCTTCTCAGCCATTCTGTTATACTGTGAAAAGAATCTGAAAGATTCAAATCTTTTTAAATATGATATTTTGATTTTCCAAATAAATTATTTTCCTTTTTTTTTTTTTTTTTTTTTTTTTTTCAAGCTTTTGTTTTACTTTACTTTAAAATAAAGTTGTTAAAGAACTTTAAAAATCTCAGAAAAGTATTTCAGCATGGGTAAAAAATATATATATATTTTTGTCTTGGTAAGAAATAATGAACAAGACATCTCCTAATGATGATGATGATAATAATAATAGTAATAATAGAGATAGCTTTAATAGTCTTGAAGACTATTACATAATTTAGAGCAGATTGATCATTACTGTATGATGATCATGGAGTATCATCATATTGTATCCTATAGTCATTTTAACTGAAGACTGAATTGTGCAGAAGACTGAAAATTCCTTAAAAAATGTGCTTTGCTACAGGCAGTGATTTGGCAGACTAGATCATGGTAGATCATTCCTGTAGATACAAAACAGGTAGTCTAAAAAAAATATTTATTTTTAAAAGCGCCGTGTTTGTAAGAGATGAGAGGTCTGAAGAGAAGCACAGTTCATCTACAGTATACTTTTAAAACTATTTCTTGATTGCTGAATAAAATGGACTATTACATTTCTAATTAAAAAACATAATAATAAATTTATTTGAAAGGAAAATTGATTAGCTCCAGAGTATTTTTCTTCTTAGCTGTTTAGCAGTGATAACATTTTACAGATTGAGTTAATAGAGTAATGAAAGAAATATACTGAGTTTGATTAAGGGCTAACATTCTTGGATCTGTTATTCTGAAAAAGAAGACATGTTTTAAAAATAAATTTTATTAAAGGATTTGCTTTTGAATTTCTTGTTTTTATTTGCTAGAGTGATTAACGTGTTTTATCCTAGAAGAAGACATAGAGATGCTATAAACTAGCTATGGTTTCTATCAGGGACTTTGACTTCTATCTGAATGTGTCAAAATGTATTATGTGAAAAAGAAAATATATATTTCTTGAATCTGGTAAATATCTATCTATCTATCTTTTGATAAAGTACTCAGAGTCATAGAAATAAGGCACTTGTAAATCTAAATATTCATTTTGGGCTCATATTTTTCCAGAATGAACTTTTTCACCTTCTGTACTATATCTCTGTGTTTCATGTTATGATCAGCAGCAATGAAGAATGTCATGGGAAAACTTATTTATGTCTTTTACCTTTCTCATTTCCTGATCCTATATATCTAAATTATTTTTTCATCGTCATTCAGTGGATAAGGTTATTAATTATACTTACTACGATCATTACATCTGCCTTCTTTTGTTTCATTATTATTTTTAAACAGTGGGATGAAGCAATTTTGTATTTGGTGGAAATCACAGAATCACAGAACTGGAGGGGTTGGAAGGGACATCGAAAATCATCGGGTCCAACCCCCCTGCCAAAGCAGGTTCCTCAGAGCAGGCTGCCCAGGTAGGTGTCCAGACAGGCCTTGAATATCTCTAGAGAAGGAGACTCTACAACCTCCCTAGGTAGCCTGTTCCAATGCTCTGTCACCCTCACCATGAAGAAGTTCTTTCACATGTCAGTGTGGAACTTCAGGGTGACGAAGCTGGTGAGGGGCCTGGAGAACAAGTCCTACGAGGAGCGGCTGAGGGAGCTGGGCTTGTTCAGCCTGGAGAAGAGGAGGCTCAGGGGCGACCTTATCGCTCTCTATGGGTACCTCAAGGGAGGCTGTAGCGAGGTGGGGGTTGGCCTGTTCTCCCACGTGCCTGGTGACAGGACGAGGGGGAATGGGCTTAAGTTGAGCCAGGGGAGTTTTAGGTTAGATGTTAGGAAGAACTTCTTCACTGAAAGGGTTGTGAGGCACTGGAACAGGCTGCCCAGGGAAGTGGTGGAGTCACCATCCCTGGAAGTCTTCAAAAGACGTTTAGATGTAGAGCTTAGGGAAATGGTTTAGTGGGGACTGTTAGCGTTAGGTCAGAGGTTGGACTCGATGATCTTGAGGTCTCTTCCAACCTAGAAAATTCTGTGATTCCTGTGTTCTAACTTACAGCCATCGCCTCTTGTCCTATCCCCACAAACCACTAAGAAGAGGTTGGCTACATCCTTCTGTCCCCCACCCCTCAAATATCTATATACACTGAGGAGATCCCCTCTCAGTCTTCTCATCTCCAGGCTGAACAGACCCAGGTCTCTCAGCCTTTCCTCATAAGGAAGATGCTCCAGGCCCCGTATCATCTTTGTGGCCCTCCGCTGGACTCTTTCCAGAAGATCCCTGTCTTGTACCGGGGAGCCCAGGACTGGACACAGTACTCCAGGTGAGGCCTGACCAGGGCAGAGTAGAGGGGAAGGATCACCTCCCTTGACCTGCTGGCCACGCTCCTTTTAATGCAAGCCAGGATCCCATTAGCCCTCTTGGCCGCAAGGGCACAGTGCTGGCTCATGGTGAACCTGTCGTCCACCAGGACCCCCAGGTCCTTATCCTCAGAGCTCTTCTCCAGCAGATCATCCCCCAGCCTGTACTGATACTTCGGGTTGTTGCTTCCCAGGTGCAGGACTCTACACTTGCTCTTATTAAATTGCATTTGGTTTCTTCCTGCCCATCTCTCCAGCCGTTCCAGGTCTCGCTGAATGGCAGCACAGCCTTCTGGCATGTCAGCCACTCCTCCCAGCTTTGTGTCATTGGCATACTTGCTGAGGGCAGACACTATTCCCTCATCAAGGTTGTCAATGAAGATGTTGAACAAGACCAGACCCAGCACCGACCCCTGGGGAACACCACTAGTCACAGGCCTCCAGCCAGACTCTGCTCCTCCGATCACCACCCTCTGAGCTCGGCCAGTCAGCCAGTTCTCAACCCACTTTGCCATCCACTCATCTATCCCACACTTTCTCAGCTTTGCTAGTAGGATGTCATGGGAGACAGTATCAAAAGCCTTGCTAAAGTCAAGGTAGATGACATCCACCGCTCTCCCCCCATCTACCCAGATGGTGATGCCATCATAGAAGGCAATGAGGTTGGTCGAGCATGACTTCCCATGGTGAATCCATGCTGACTACTCCTCATAACCGTCTTCTCTTCCAATTGCTTGGAGATGGCATCCAGAACAAGCTGCTCCAATACCTTTCTAGGGACAGAGGTGAGACTGACTGGCCTGTAGTTTCCTGGATCCTGCTTCCTGCCCTTCTTGAAGACCGGAGTGACATTGGCTATCCTCCAGTCTTCAGGCACCTCACCCCTTCTCCAGGACCTTTCAAAGATGATAGAGAGTGGTTTGGTGATCACATCTGCCAGCTCCCTTAGCACACGCGGATGCATCCCATCGGGACCCATGGATTTGTGGGCGTTGAGCCCACTCAGATGCTCCTGAACCACTCCCACGTCCACCAGGGGGAAGCTCTCCGTTTCTCAGACCCTTTGTCCTATTGCCAGGGGCGAGGAGTCCCAGGGGAGTGTCCTTGAAGCAAAGACTGAAGCAAAGAAAGCATTCAGTATCTCTGCCTTCTCAGTGTCTCCCATGACCAGGACACCCCCCTCATTCAGCAAGGGACCCACATTATCCCTAGACTTCCTCTTGCTGTTTACATACTTGAAAAAACCCTTCTTATTATCCTTTATCTCTTTTGCAAGCCTCATCTCTAGGTGGGCTTTAGCCTTCCTTGTCCTGTCCCTGCAGGCCCTGACACCACATCTATACTCCTCCCAAGAGGACAGGCCCTTTTTCCACAGTTCATAGACCATCCTCTTCCTTTTGATCTTATTGATGAGCTCCTTGCTCATCCATGCGGGTTTCCTGTCCCCCTTCCCTGATTTCCTATTCCTCGGGATGTACCCATCCTGAGCATGTAAGAAGTGCTGCTTAAATGTAGCCCAGCTCTCACAAGCACCCTTGCCTTCTAGCAACTTATCCCATGAGATACTCCCAAGGAGGTCCCAGAAGAGGTCGAAGTTGGCTCTTCAGAAGTCCAGGGTAGCAATCCTGCTTTTAGCCTTACTTCATTTGCCTAGTTCCATCTGGAACTCCACCATCTCATGGTCACTGCATCCCAAGCTGCCCCCAACCTTCACATCCCTAACAAGGCCATCCCTGTTGGTAAGAACGAGGTCCAGGAGCACTCCAAGCCTTGGCAGCTCCTCCACCACCTGCATCAGAAAATTGTCCTCAACGCATTGTAGGAACCGTTTGGACTGCTCGTGCCTGGCCGAGTTTCTTATCCAGCAGATGTCTGGGTAATTGAAGTCCCACATGAGGACCAGCGCTCGTGATCGTGAGGCTTCTAGCAGCTTCTCGTAGAAGGCCTCATCGACTTCCTCCTCCTGATCTGGAGACCTGTAGTAGACCCCTACCACTGTGTCTCCCATACCAGCCCAACCCTTAATTCTTACCCACAAGCTCCCCACTTGTCCTTCACCCGCCCCCACCTGGAGCTGGGTACACTCTAATTGGTCCCTCACATGAAGGGCAACTCCACCCCCTCACTTCCCCAGCCTGTCTTTCCTAAAGAGGACATAGACCAGTCATGCAAGCTGTCCCACCACATTGCAACAAGATCATGGCCTTGCGACCGAACACAGATCTCGAGCTCATCCTGTTTATTTCGCATGCTCTGTGCATTGGTGTACAGGCACTTTAGGGAAGTAGCAGGTGCAGTTACCCCTGGGGGGATGCAAGAAGAAGATACTGGATGGGGGATCGGGAATGCTACCTTCTCTGAGGAGCCCTCAGACAATCCTATGGGAGAGCTCGGGGTTGCTTCCCAGGTTCGGACTACTTTCCAGACCCTCAGCCTCTTCCGCAACATCCCTGAGAGCCTCAAATCTATTTCCCAGGGACACCGTGGGGGTAGGTGGCACCGTGGGTGTTGGGGGCAGACGTCTCTTTCTGCTCCGAGCCGAGCCAAGGGTCCAGCCCCTTGTCTCTTGTGGACAGTCTGTCCCTCTGTTCCGCATGTGTTCAACGGGGGCAGCCTCTACCCCTTTTCAGGACATAGGAGAGGGCTGCCAAGCAACAGCAGGGGCGGGGAGACCCCTCCTATCTGTCACCCTCAGAGACTCCCTCAGGCTGCCGATTTCTCGCTGCAGCCCAGCCACCTGCTTGAGAAGTCTGTGAAGCAGGGCACACCTGCACCCGTGACAACACTCTCCTCCCTCATGTCCCAGATGGGCCTCCAGATTCCGGAGTTCCCCACAGTCCCCTGTCTGGACTGCCACCTCCCCCCTCAGGGGATCCACCGGGGTGCCCACATGAGCCCAGAGAGGCAGCATCTCCTCCATCTGGGTTGCTGCCTTGGACCAACCGCTGCGACGGGTGCTCACCATGGCAAGGTCTAGGTTATCCTCCCTACCCCGCGCAAACTGCCTGCGCTAACTGCCAAGCTGGTCCTGTTAGCGCGGGCAGTTGTCAAGCCTGGCTCTGCCCTCAGCACGTCAGCGCCCTCGGCGGCACAAGCACAGCTCCTGCCTGCTCGAGGGGTGGGGGGCGGGGCGGGGCTGGGCTGTGGCTCTCTTCCACGTTATTGGGGTGTATATATATATATTGGTATATACATGTATGTGTATTTGATCAATGCTTCATTTTTATTTGTTAAACATCAGCTTGTTCATTTATTAAGCCTGACAAAATTATTTGTTTATGTATTTCTTTTTCCTCTTTATTTTCCCTTTAATTAAATTACCATTATCTCAACCTATAGGCCTTTTTCTGTCCCATCATACTTTCTTCCCCCCCCCCCCCTTCCTTGAAGGAAGGATAGTAAGAGGGGGTTTGTGGTGAAGTTTAGCTATCTGTCAGGATGAAACCACCACAGAAGGATATTTTGTTTCCATAATCTGCCTTGGAAATCTCTAGTGACAGCCTCTATTGAATTTTTGGGCTGTTGCCTGGAATTTTGAATACAGGACTGAAGCTATTTATACAGTTTCTTTGCATTTCATATTTATCCAAATCTTAACTGCAGACACTGACTACTAAGACACTAACCAACTGCTAGATAGTAGAATACAACAAAAACACAAAATGGAGACAGCTTTTTGCAGGTATAATTACCTCAGCCTACCACTCTGTACATTTTGATTTTCTGAAAACGATAAGAAATTAAGTCTATTTTAAAGCCTGGTTTGGGATAGGACTTCAAACATGAAGATAACTGTGATTTTATAAAGCTGGATGTTGCTTTTCTCCTCCTTTTCTTTAAGTAAAAGATGCTTACAGAATGCATATCAGCATGTGGAATGATGCATTTTAAAATATAAAAACATTCAATTTCTATTAATAGCAGATGAATTTCCCAATCTGAAAGGTGGAACAGTTAAAATAGACTCCATGACCGTAGTGTGGCTAATATGCCACTTTAGTTGTGCCAAAAGGCAAACCATGAGAGATGTATAAACATCCTCCTCACTCAAAAACTCAGCTCCTCCTCCTCCAAAACTCAACTACAGTTTTGCTCTTTGCTGTCTTCCTCCCTTCTCTTCTCTCATTAACCTTGAATTCTTGTCACAAATTCAGTAAGAACAGTAGTTTCCACTTTGTCTAGCCAGTAGGCAGTTGGAAAGATGTGGTTTTGAACACTTAGGAGTTTTGAGGGAACTTGAGCCCATTTCCTCTCTAGATGACCCGTGAAAGGCAGGAACAGCAAACTCTAGATTTCACACGTGTTTCACACATATATTATCTTCAAGACTTTTTTGTTTTGGGATGAGGTCAATGTTTGATGTTTGCTAGGCATGTTTTATGCATATTAGTGAAAGGCATCCTTGGAAACTAGAATTGTGAATTTCAAATGGCCTATGCTTGAGATAAATGCTGAGCCTATGTAGTAGAATTTCAAGGAATGCAAAGGTGCAGGATGTCAAGGGCTATGTCAAGATGGAATGAAATGACAAGTTTGAAAGAGCTCTGTAAGCAAAGTTCCAGCAAGTACTTTCCTAATCTTCAGTTTCTCATTTGTCTTAGCAAGGAAACGTCTGTTCTTTTCTGTTAATAATCACCATACTAATGCTTGAAAAGGCCATGCCTCACCACATCCGAACTTTCCAAATGACATATGAGTAATCTGTAATACTGTAATGCCATATTCTGAAAGCTAAGTAATCGCCTTCTAAAACCACATGGACTTTCTCCTAGAGAGAGTTGAGGTTCCATCATATATCTCTTATTTCCTAGTGTGAGGTAATGAAAATGAACAGCAGATTGAAACTCTGGTTGAAGACACTGTTTTTACCTAAGCATTCTTAGGTGATGTTAAGGCTAATTATGCTTTTGCCAAGCTACATATATTCTGGCAGAAATATTTTTAATTTCTGCAATTAGTTTATAATGAATAGTTTTATAATAACATGCTTCCGTTTTATTTAAATATTTGATCTCACTTTCTCTTGTCTTCATTTTAATGCTTATGGTCACAGGAGAATTATGATTTATTTATTTAAATTAAATGAATTCAGATAATTTTCCCTCAGTGTTTTGTTACAGTCATACTTTATATATTTAAAAAGCTCACATATATCTTATGGGAATTACCATATAAGTGTTATCTAGTGATCAGAATTTCAACAAACAAAACAAAAATCCTAGTTTTGTTTAAAGTCTCTTTTCTTTTTAATTTTACTTCAAAGTATATTTGTTTTTATAAAACATATCTTTACCTAATATATTAATTATGTGAAATATTTAAGGTGCTTCACAGGAGTTTAGAATATGTTTTTCAGTCACTGAAGCAACATTTAAAATGCTTTACCAGAGACTTTTTTTTTTTTAAATTTTTATTATTATTTTATCATTTAAACCTTAAGACACGCTGATAAATCTCTCTAAAACAGGGGAAAAATAAAATAATTTGCTGTCTTTGAAAATTCAGGTCAAAGCTTCCAGACACATAGATTTTTTTTTTTGAAGGATATGCAGTTAAGATCAATATAGTGCCATTAAAAAAAACATACATTTCTGCTGAGTCATCTGAAAGCATCTTGGAGCCTTTGTTTTTAGCAAACACACTTAATCATAGAATCTAGATATAGTCAGTGATCTGTGAAGGTAAATAACTATCCATAAAAGTGAGGTGCTGAGTTTCTTCTGTCTAGTCACCTAAATGTTAACAGGAATTTTCAAATTAAACTAAATTATCCACATTATTACAAAAATATTACTCACTGTAAACTTTCATCTGTAGGTCAATGGGTGCATATTTAATGATTTTGAGATGTTACATCAGTTTTCTGTTAATAACACAATTCTTCATACTTAAAATTTTTCAGGGCTGGATTTTCAAAGTTATTTTGGCAGATGATAGGAACATTTTTGTAAATGGCTGCATATTAGTTGCCTGTCTGGATACTTAGAAACATTTTAAGCAAAACAAGTAAATGCCATGTATTTATTTATTTATACACACACATACATATACCTAATCTATATTACACAATATATTAAATATATATATTTATATACTTAAGTTGAACAATAATATCTATGTAAATATTTGCTTTTCCATGACTACTTCCTCTTATGATTGATCCACCCATTTCTGTCTGTAGAATCATAGAATGGTTTGGGTTGGAAGGGACCTTAAAGATCATCTAAATCACACCCACCTGTCATGGGCAGGGATGCTACCCACTAGATCAGGTTGCTCAGGGCTCCATCCAACCCGGTCTTGAACATCTCCAGGGGTGGGGCATCCACAACTTCTCTGGGAAACCTGTTCCAGTGCCTCACCATCATGGTAAAGAATTTCTTCCTTATATCTGATCTAAATCTCCCCTCTTTTAGTTTAAAACCATTACTCCTTGTCCTATCACTACACTCCCTGAAAAAGAGTCCCTCCCCAGCTTTCCTGTAGGCTCCCTTTAGGTACTGGTAGTCTGCAATAAGGTATCCCTGAAGCCTTCTCTTCTCCAGGCTGAATAAACCCAACTCTCTCAGCCTGCCTTTAGGAGAAATGCTCCAGCCCGTTGATCATCTTTGCAGCTCTCCTCTGGACCCGCTCTAACAAATCAATATTCTTCTTGTATTAAACCCAAACTAGAGGGTCATATGATATATGTATATGTCATACAATATATGTATAATATATGTATAATATGTCATATAATATATGTCATTTCACACAAAAAGCTTTTGAAGCAGGCCCAACAACAGCCATGCTGCTGAGGACGTTGTGCTTCCCAGTGGATGGGCGTGCACCATTATGGAGGAGTAAGAAACAGCACTCTCGCTGTAGGCCAGGAAACTGTTTTGCTAATAGGTGCAAATGTTCCAAGTTCGTGATTTTGGAAGTGAAAAACTGTGATGTAGAGAATTTGTAAATTAACAAACTAATGAAGTAATGAGTTATGACATCCATTTTTTAGACTAGTGTGTACAAAGAGAATTGAGTCTTTGATTTAGTTAGTTTTAGTTTATTTATTTATTTTCTAATGAGCTCATGAAATTAAGCTTAATTTACAGAGTACCTTTTCCTTTAAATTTGAGAGACCCAGGCTGAGACACAGAGTTTGCTAGAATAGATTGCTTCAGCTGAAGCCCCTTTAAAAACATCTACCTCAGCGTCATGAGAACAATATAGTTTACTAACAGCTGAAAAAATACATAGAGGTATTAAACAGGAAAACATAATTAATAAAATCCATAAAAAGAAAAAAGAAAAAAAGAATGCTGGTTTAAGTTTGTACTTTTTTTTTTTTTTTCCCTAGCTGACAGTTCTTATATTTTACCATCAGTAAAGTAAGCCAAAATTGCAGTCTTGTGTGACTGCAATTATATCAGCTTAATTTGGATAAGAAATCTGAATTTTCAAATAGATATATGAATGCAGAATTTCCCTTGTGCTATTTTCATCTTGTTGTCATTTTTAAATGTTGATTTTATTCTGTCAAATGTTTTTTTTTTTTTTTTTTTTTTTTTCCTAAAAGTTAAAACTCTAGGAAAAAGAAACCTTGTTTCATTTTCTTTATAGTTACAGTGTAATTTATCATTAAGTACCTAAAGATCAGATTAAACTGTCATACCATGCATATTTACCTAGGGATATCTTGCAACCTACTTAAGCACTGAAAAAAATTAGACAAATTGTAATTGATGACAGCAGTCTTCATCTAAATGATGATGAAAAGTAATTTATAAAAGTTGACTGCGTTACATCAATACTTTTTAAATTCTTTAACAGATACGATAACTTACCAATTATTTTAGCAAAGACTGAGCATGGGGTGGAAAGTAGGATCAAATACAGCTGCACTTTGAAAAACAAACCTTTGAAAGCTGAAAGCAAGATGGGTGACTTTGCCCTAGCTACTACTTTTTCAGAGATATCATATGCAAATAGACTTCATAAGCAATGTGTTGGCTGACTAAATCTTTTAAAGCAATCCCTTAAGAGCTGCCTGTAAATTACAGTCTTTCCCTACACAAACAAATGGTTTTTAAAATATAAGTGTCTTCCTGATGGAATAAATGTGTCACTTTTTATTTTTTCTTTTTTAAAGACACTTTTAAATGGTCATGAAATTAAATTGATTTCAAAAGTCTGTAAAATGATGAATTAGTTTTCAAGAAACAATTCTTATTATTGGCACTAATTGTATTTGACTTCACAAACAGCTGAAACCACTGAGTGAATTGATAGTGAATAAATATTTTTTTCTGAACATGAAATAAGATTTGGTCTATGCTTTTGTTTGCAGCATACAGCCTGTTGTTACTCTATTAACTCCTCAGATTTATAGCCCAGAAAAGGGATCAAGTGAGAATAATGCCAGCAAGGAAAATGAAAATGTTGGTGCTGCCCATTGATTAACCCACCTCCTCATACAAATCTGGAGAAAAAGAAAATTAAGAAGAACTTCCTTGGAATTGTATGAGTAAAAAAAAACTAATAATAAAAAAATATAAAAATATATATAAATATATAAATATATAAATATAAAAATATTATAGATTTACAAATTTATTTATTTCAGCAGGGAAAGTGATTTCAATCTCCTACTGATTTCTGTCAATTTGTGTTCACATCACTTGAGCCTTAAGATTTGCATTCCCACTTCTATAGTAATTTAAAGCATTAGATAAACAATTCAAAAGAAAAACAAATTCCTTAAAAAACCTGATCATTAACACTGTCTTTTCAAATTTCTTCAATTTGAATCTGCTGGAGACAGCTCATACTGTCCAGACTATGATATAACTCGTAGACAAACACATTCTACCACTGCAAAATTTAATTCATATATTTAATCCACATTATTAATTCAGTAAAAATGTTTGTCATACCCTTAGAATTATGAAGTAACCTTCAAGTATATTATTAAATCTCATCATTTGGTGCCCTGAAAGCAGAGAAAAGTCATGAGTAATTCCTAAAAAATTAAGGGTGCCTGTCTGTCACATCAGCTGTGGAATCTCTTTTGTGAATCATAGAAAGATTTTTGGTTACTCCCCTAACTTACCTACCCAGCTTTCTCAAATGTGATTTTTAGTGTAACCATGTTATGAATGAGTTTGAAAAAAGACATTTTGAAAAGTTGTGTGAATTGGTTTAAATCTATTGACTAGAATTTTTATTTAAATTTACATCTGAATGTTTACATTTACATTACTATACTAAGAACTTGGAAGACTGGGCTGAGAATGTCACATTATTTGGAAAAAAAAAAAAAAAAAGGATCTTTAACCTAAATATTAAATAGTTTTTTTTTTTTTTTTTTTTTTTTTTTCGTTTCCAAATGTACTGTACGCACAATTTTGGGAATTTTGCAGAAAAACATCAGATGAACTAATCTACTCTACCTGCATCTAGGAAAACAAACAAACTAACAAATAATCAAAATAATTAAAAGGCTGTGGTGCAAATAATTCATTAAAGACTTTAGCAGTCTGTTTACTAAAGACTTATAAGGAATTGTTGTAAGAATATTCAAAATGTCTCAAAATGAGTTTCATCAGAGAAAAAAAAACAAATAAACAAAACAACAACAACAACAAACAAAAAACAGAAAACAACAAGCAAACAAACAAACAAAACACTCCCTAGACAAATTCAAAAATTCCGTTATGAAAATGATTATTCAGGTTACATGAAATACTAGTGGTTTTACCACTGTGGAAGACAGGTGAGAAAAAAAAAAGAAGTTTTATAAACCGCAGAAATAAAATACATATATATTCTTACTGCATGAGACAAACTTCTGAAAAACTGAAAACAAAGTCAATGTGAACTGAAGGCATGCTAGTGTTCAAAATTTTATTATGTTATATATATATAAATATATACCTGTCATATCTAAGTGCTGTGCAAATTTTAAGCAGATTTTTAGATATTCTTATTCAATTTTGTTATTCTACTGCCTGCAGGTCCATTATCATTAATTGAAAGAAGAAAAAACAAATTTATTCCTGTTATTAAATATATTATAAATAAAAAAATCTTAGAAGTCATCATCTTATTTTAGCATTGTCTGTTTAATTATTCTATAGAGTGGCTGTTGTGTCCCAAATGACATAGTGCACCCTCAGTAAGTTTGCAGATGACACCAAGTTAGGTACATGTGTTGATCTGCTCGAGGGTAGGAATGCTCTGCAGGAGGATCTAGATAGGCTGGATGGATGGGCTGAGGCCAACTGTATGAAGTTCAACAAGGCCAAGTGCTGGGTCTTGCACCTGGGGCACAACAACCCCAAGCAGTGCTGCAGGGTGGGAGATGAGTGGTTGGAAAGCTGCCTGGCAGAGAAGGACCTGGGAGTATTGGTTGATAGTTGGCTGAATATGAGCCAGCAGTGTGCTCAGGTGGCCAAGAAGGCCAACAGCATCCTGGCTTGTATAAGAAGCATTGTGGCCAGCAGGGCTAGGGAAGTGATTGTCTCCCTGTACTAAGTTCTGGTGAGACCGCACCTCGAGTACTGTGTTCAGCTTTGGGCCCCTCACTACAAGAAGGACATGGAGGTGCTCAAGAGAGTCCAGAGAAGGGCAACAAAGCTTGTGAGGGGTCTGGAGAACAAGTCTTATGAGGAGCGGCAGAGGGAGCTGGAATTGTTCAGCCTGGAGAAAAGGAGGCTCAGGGGCAACCTTATCACACTCTATAGATAGATACCTTAAAGGAGGCTGTAGCGAAGTGGGGATTGGTCTGTTCTCCCACGTACCTGGAGACAGGACGAGGGGGAATGGGCTAAAGTTGCGCCAGAGGAGGTTTAGTTTGGATATTAGGAAAAACTTCTTTACTGCGAGGGTTGTGAGGCATTGGAATGGGCTGCCCAGGGAAGTGGTGGAGTCACCATGCCTGGAGGTCTTTAAAAGACGTTTAGATGTAGAGCTTAGTGATATGGTTAAGTGGAGGACTGGTTAGTGTTAGGTCAGATGTTGGACTAGGTGATCTTGGAAGTCTCTTCCAACCTAGAAGATTCTGTGATTCTGTAACTTATCTGATATACATTTCATTTACTGCATGGAAGCAATCATCAGTCATGGTTCAGTTTTGAGAACAGCGAGTATCCCCAATACTGCTATCAATTGTAAGATTAAGGACTGATATACAATTCCACTAATCAGGAAAGTTTATTTCTGTGGATGTGTGATTCAATACAGTGAGTAAGGGCAAGTAGCCACTCAACAGACTAAATTGAAGGTGAATCCTTTGTCATTCTGTGATTCTGTGATTTTGAAATGAAGGAGAGTTTTGCCATTGAGTTTAGAAGAGATGTAATTTTCAAATCTGAAAGAAAGACATAATACTCAGATGTAGTAGGCTAACGGTAAGAGTTAAAAAAAAAAAAATCTATATAAAATCTAACACAAACTCTCAAGAAAAGCTAAGCTGAAGAATAGTTTCTTGTTAAAAAGTGAAACATGCATGGCCCAAGTCCTTAAAACCTAGACTTGATCAGATATATTTTCTACTATCGGGTTAGCTACTCACTTTGGTAAGTGGTGAGACAGATGACTCCTTTCAGCTCTAATATTTATTAGAACATCAATGTGTTCCAGAAGTGAGCTGACTGGGTTCAGCAAAGTTCAGTAGCTACTAACATGGAAGCACCAACGTGCTTTGCTACCACAGGAACATGCAGTTCAAATTAATTTAGAAATCTGCTCTTCAAAAAGGTACTGCTTTGATATGAGCAGTAGCATCGAAAGCATTGATCATTCATATCATTTTTTTTTTTTTTTTTTTCCTGAAAGAGGAAGTCTGACAAAAACAATCTTAAAAAAATAGATGGAGATGCATATAATGGAATTTAAGTATTAGGTGTACTGCAGCACTATCATGTTTTCCACCTGCTCCTATTGTGCATATGCAGCTTTTTGTCAATATACTTCATAAGAAAAGAGGGAGATTTTATGTATTTAAAAGAACCTTCTTTTGTCAAGCAAATTGCTGCTGAGATTTTCATTTATTTTTTTTTTTTTTTTTTCCCCTAAGACTTGTATGTTTTCAGTATTTGTTAAAAAGAGCTTTAGAATGCACATGCTAACATTAGTGGATATTTCTTTCCATCATCTAGAATAACAGGTCAGGGTAAGATGAATGAAAAAGGCTCAGTGATTCTCCCAGAGAGTTTTTACCTTTAAAAGGCTAAATAAGCAACCACATCAGATAATGAATAAATGTTAGGCATATAAAATCTAAGTGAGTTTACTTTGTGTCACCTGATAGTATTTTATTTGTTTATTTTTTAATTATAGAACAGTACTAGAAAGTGGAAAAAAAAAGATTTCTAGAAGGATGTAAACACAGATAGTAGATGAGCTGTTTGGGCAAACTCTGGAAGTGCTTTCCTTTCTTTAAGAATTTAAATAGGAGACAATAATCACTTTAGTAAAAGCAAGAATACTGGAAAAGAAGCTTTTGTAAAACATTCCAAAATTTCAACTTTTATTTTTATATATATATTATAATAAGAACCCATTTATTTTTTGACTTTCCCACTATATTCTCCTTGAAGGAGCTCCTAGAATATTAAAAAGTAATTAGGTGAATGAATATATGTTTTTTAAAAATGTAGAACAAGAAAAGAATTTTTGACAATAGTGTCTTTTTTCTCTAAATATAATAGTGATTTTGAATGAATTCTTCTTTTTAAGAAAGCTTCAAAAATCAGTAACATCTTACTGAAGCAAGAGCTTCAGTAAGAGATTTGTAATGTTATTTCAAAACAAAACTTGAAAAACCTTCTTGTTGCAGTTTGTACTTACAACCCTTTCTGAAATCCAAGGTAACTACCCTTTAACTGATAATTCTAGTTTCCTTTTGGATTACTCTTATTTGCTGTTACATTATTTTTCAAATGGTGAATGGCTTAAATCAGGCAATGAAAAGAGCTAGGGTACACACTCAAATACAGTAGTGTTATGATATGTTTTCTTAGGAAAGTTATCTTCTGTCTTGTTATTATAATACCATACTTTTCATGAAGTATAATGTTATATGTAGTATTCTTTTTCTTATTATGGTCTGACTAAAACTATATACAAGAAAAAAAGTCTTTAAATAGTGAAGACAAAAAACAAAACAACAACCTTTTGTCTTGCTCAGTGATCAAAACACAAAAATCTGATGGTCCATTTTATGAATACCTTTTCCTCAAGCTTCTGTTCCTTTTTATTAAAGCATAATGAAAAATATTAATAATATGCACTGATATAAAAAATAGCATTATGCTACAGCGAATATCACAGTGACTGGTAGATTTTAATGGTTTTAATGATTTTAACCTGCATGCATAGTTAAATCAGAGACTGTGAAGACAAAAAGGTCACACCTGTTGAAGAGGCAGTGTGCAATAGCACAGAACATGGAAAATACCACTGTTTGTATGTATGTAATCATATGTATTAGTGATTGTCAGATTTTAGACAATATACATTGCATTCATAATTAAATCAGACAATATCAAGGGAAAATGTCAAACTAACTGAAAATGCAGTACAGATCACTCCTTGTAGATGAAAAAAAATGAAATGAAAAATGAAAAAAAAAATCGGATATAGAGTGACAATGGTAACAATGTACAATCTGGAGTAAAATCTGCCTTTAATTTTCAATAATATTTGATAATAATATTACAATATCATATAATTGTAATTGTAATATTATATAACATATATATATATAACATATAATATAATATATATAATTATAACAGAAAAATAGTTATATCACTTATTATATATTATATAGTAATATAGTAAGATAGTAATAGTATATAGTAATTATATATAATATAGTAATTATGAAACATGATAATTATATATTATTATAATATATAATATAATATAATATATTTTTTTAATAGGGTGAAATTAAAATCACTCACTTCTCACCCCCTCTCAGGGAAATGAGAAACTCAAAGTTAGCATAGAGAACAGCATGAGCATCTGGAACAGATAACAACATAGCAAATAATAATTGAAGATACTGGTCTATGACACGTCTTTTTTTTTTTTTCATGACTCTTTATAAACAAAAGCTGAAACTCAATTTGGGATCTTCTGTTGGTGGAAATATTAGTGAAATTAACAATGGATTTTGTGGAGAATAGATTAAAGGATATGAGATAAGCACAATCAAAAGTGGGAAGAAAACAATTTCAGGAATTCTCACAATTTCATGAATCAGTAGTACCTCAACTGTGATGAGATCCAAATGTGATTATTAAAATATGAATAAAAATATGATGTATGCTATTGCACTAACAAACCTGTTCTTTAGAGTAAAATCTGCAGAAAATGATCAATATTAATCGTAGAATCAGTACTAATAACATACTTTCTAGAAGTACTGAATTAAAAAAAAATCAGGAATATGGCAGAAATAATTTTTAATACTTTATATAGTGATTATTAGACACAGTATTATTGTACTTCTAGTTACTGCAGCTGAATTCATTATATAGTTTCTTTGGTTGTGATACAAAAGTTCTCAGAGCATAGTTTCTTGACTGCACTTTTCACCTCTAGATAACTCCCTGAGCCCCCTGCTTTAACAGAGTCTTTCTTCAAACACACTCTTCATTGCTTACACCAGTCTCAGAATTTCAATGTGAATTTCTCAGAATATGGAGAGTTATGAAGCATTAACACTTAAACCCACTGCTAATCCCCACATGGCTTGTTTTATTCTTTTATATCTGTATATTGTATGAGCTACAGAGAACAATAAAGCTGAACAAGTACCTTGGAGAAAGAGAGCAAGCTTGTGTGTGAAACATGCTAAGTAATTATAGTGGTGTTATTTGAAGAACTGTAGCCAAGGCTATTTCAACTATAGAACATTTTCAATCAGATGATTAGTAGTAGTGAAAAACAGTTTGATGTCAAAGTTTGCCTTGAGGTCTTCTGTTATCCAGGACGTTAATTCTGACACAAAGTGAATATCAAGCCTACTTCAAGAACCAAAATATGTAGGTTTCCAACACATTCACATGTCATTTTGAATGAATACTACAGAATAAAGTTTTGTACCAAGTCCTAATTTCTCAATCCTGTAACTCCAAACCAGCCTCATGCTTACTGCATGCAGTGGAAAAACAGATTTGAATGCTTTTCATTCATAATACACACTGGAACTTCTTCTTCTTTCTTCCTTCTTCCTTCTTCCTTCTTTCTTCTTTCTTCTTTCTTCTTTCTTCTTTCTTCTTCTTCTTCTTCTTCTTCTTCTTTAAATATAAAAACACGTATTTTATTAATTCAAGTTTAAAATCAAATACAGCCTATTGAGGATATGTACACAGAAATTACACACTTCTCTTATTTTCTTGCTCATCTCTTTCTGTTTTGACAAGTACATCTTGAGATTTTGTGAAGCAACTAGAAAAATGCCGTATCAGTTTTTTTATACTGTTTTCTTAGTCACTGTTCTTGTACATTACTGATTAGAGATTACATCATTAAGTAGAAATAAATAGCTGCATGTAATAAAAATGCCTCAAGAGAAAAACAACACACAGCAGCTTTCCATTATTGTCCCATTCAGAGTTTACATTATAATTCAGGTAAATTGAAATGCTGTGCTATAAGTGTAGCTAAAATGCTTTAGAATAAATTAAAAAAAGAAAAGAAAAAAGAAAAAAGGTGAATTTATATCACTTCTGGTTTGAATGTGTAAATTAACATATGTTATGCATATAACTCTACACTCCTGACATGTATTCCATAATGCATTATAAAGCTTTTCAACTCTGTTGACTGTTTTCATTTTAGCTTTCTCAAATGAACAAAACAAAACAAAACATAACAACAAAGTAAAATTGCTTTTGTTTTGTGCAAAATAAATACTTGCCTGATCACAAAGAAAAAAAAAAAAAAGAAATCTATACAAGCAATTCTGCTAACTCTGGTAAAGGATGTACATTTATCATGGGCATCTGTTTTACGTTCCTAGTTTTGCCTTGGCCTTGAAATGAAAGAAAGAGATTATAAGGAGATAAGTCTTCAGATTTCTGGAGGAAGGAGCTTTCTAATTTAATGATGGTAAGTAGAGTTAAAACAAAATTAGAATCAGCAAAGTGAAAGAAAGAAAAAGGAGAATTATAGCAAGGGAGCAATTTAAAATGGAAATCAAAAGAAAATTCTACAAAGAAACTACAGAACCTAGAAAAACTAACTTTATAGCAGCCTAATAGCTTTTTTTTTTTTTTTTTTTTTTTTTTTTTTTTTTGGTAGCAATTACGAAGTACCAACCAAATAAAACTAGTTCTATTTTAAAATGTTTCATTACAGTGGAAAGGAAATAGTTTTACACATGCACGTGTATGCTTCAAAGCAGACATGTAATCAAAAAAACTGCAAAATTCCTCCTAACAATACAGATCTTAAGTAATAATGTAGAGAACAGATGAGAGGAGTGTATTGGTTTACTAGGCAAGGTTTTGGTAGCGGGGGGGCTGTAGAGATGGCCTCTGTGAGCAGATCCCAGCAGCTGCCCCATGTCAGATCAGAGCCAGTTCTACCCAGCTCCAAAGGAACCTGCCGCTGGCCAGAGCTGAACCAGTGAGTGATATTGTTTGTGTCTCTGTTAGAGCAGATTTAAGAAAGGTAAAAAACTGCTGTACAATGGCATCTGGGAGTTAGGAGTGAGAAAATGTGAGGAAAAGAACACTGCACACTCTAAAGTCAGTAGAAAAAGAGGGCAGGAAGTGCTCCAGAAACCAGAGCAAAAAGTTCCTCTGTGGCCTATGGAGAGGCCCCTGGCGGAGCAAGCTGTCCCCCTGCAGCCCATGGGTCCTATGGCAGAGCACATCTCCATGCTGCATCCCATGCAGAAGCCCCCAGTGAAGAAGGTGGATGTGGCCTGGATTAGGCTGTGGCCCATGGAGAGCCCCCAGAGGAACAGGCCCCAGGCGCCTGCAGCAGAAAATCACAGGGTCAGCAGAACTGGAGGGAGTCGCCACCTGATGGATGGACCCTGTGGCATGAACCCATGCTGGAGCAGTCCTAGAAGAGCTGCTGCCTGGGGGGAGCCCAAGCAGGATCAGTTTGTGAAGGTTAGTATCCCGTGGGAGGGACCTCACATAGAGCAGGGGCAGAGAGTTACTATGAAGGAGTGGTGGAAAGAAGCATTAGGGACTGACCACAATCCCCATTCCCCTGCGCCACTTGAGGGGAGGAGGTAGAAGAGAGTGTACGTGGGAGAAGGCTTTTTTTAATCATTTTGCTTTAAGTTTCTCACTGCTTTGGTCTGTTAGTAATAGGTAATTATATTACTCTCCCTATGCAGAGCCTGTTTTGCCTGTGACAGTAATTGTCAAGTGATCTTCCTGTCCTCATCACAACCTATGAGCCCTTTTAATAACTATTATTATTTTTTTTTAATTTTCATCATATTTTCACCCCCTCTGTCTTTGGGGAGGGGGAATGAGAGACTGGCTGTGGTGGAGTTTGGCTGCCCAGCTGGGTAAAACCACAGAGGAATAAAAGAAATGAATGTTGCTGGAAGTTCTTAATAGACCTCTACCCAGTAAACAAGCTCACAGTAGGCACTCTCATTTGAATACATGATGTTACAGATAAGCGAAGAAAAGAGCTCTAAGCTCTTTTATACATATAATTTGAAATTATATGTGAATAACTTACGTGAGTAGTTTAATTTGGATTTTTTTTTTTTTTTAAATCAAACGAAACCAAGAGAACATGAATTAAAGTTAACTTATGCTAAAGTTATAGTCTCCTGGAGAAGAAGTTAGATAACATGAGATATTCCCCTGATAACGATCATATAAATTCCTTGATATAAGTATTTTTAAAGGACTTGGAGGTTAATGCATTAAAAAAAAATAAAAATAGTTACATTAGAGTTAAGAGTAGAATTTAGCAAGAAGTCATATTTCAAATTGATTCAAAATCTTCAAAATATTTTAAGCTCTTTTAGTTGAGGGTTTGTCTGCTACGTCTGTTTCACATTGAATAATACAGAAAATTTTCTAGTTAGTATTTATAGAAAATTCCTCCTCCAGACTACAGGAAAGTAAGCTAAACTTCCAACCTGAAGAAAAGTGTGTTTCAGAAATACCGAAGCAAAGTTCTGAAAACATTCCAGCTACATTTGAGTTAAAAATTAAAAGTACATTGCTATCATCTCTTGTGTTTAAGCTACATTATTTTAAAATAGCTTTTATAGTAGCATAGCAGAAATTTGATTTCATATAATTCTAGAGGGACTATAGAAGTCTTTCAGAGGTCTAAATACTATTTTTTCCTCCACAGAAACCTTACTTGGGCTTGAAATTGCAAGTTCCAATTTTGTTATAGTTCCTTGCACAAGACTTAGCTGAAATTTGAAAGCTTGAATTGTGATGCAACTTGGGGAAAGGAATTTAAGTCCATATTCTCAATTTAAAAGTCATTAAGTATACAAGAAAGAGTGATCCATTATGAAAACAACAACAACCAACAACAAACCACAAAATCTGGAGTGTTTTTCTGCTTGTTTCTATCATCCTGAGAAATTAGTATTGTTAAATACTTACTTGGCAGGGGGCACTTCCTTGATAACTCTCATATTTAATCTCTTTTGCATTCTAGCCAACTGTAGCCTTCCAGCAGTAGTGAATGTCTATAGGATAGATAATAAATGAAATAAAGGCACAGTTTCTGAAGTTATTAAATGCTTTACCTGAGCAGGGTCCAAATTACCTTCCTTGTCTGAAGCATGGTTATTCTAATTTGTTTGGATATATCTCTTAAAACTTGGAACTTGTTTTACTGTCATGTTATCCAAATGAATCCAGGGGTAATAGCAGAAATTACAATGGTGGAAGAAATCAATATCTGCAGATCAGTCTACATATCCATGAATTTAAAGTTGTTTTCTGGGAAGTCACTTGAAAATATGTGCTGAAAATCATGTTGTAATAACATTATACAGTACCAGTCTATCAAGCTCTACCTTATTCTGAAATCTCTTACAAACAGGAAGTGAAGCATTGGGTATTGCCCAGAATATGTGAAATAACCAGTTTGCTAGTTTCAGTCAGTGATGTTCTTTCTAAAATAACAAGCAGGTTTTCCAGGTTTTCTACCCAATAAGATTATATACACTTAGATAGACTTCAGATGCCTCTCTCTTAAATTACTATTTATTAGTCCTCCTGAGTGTTCACCACTTCCTGAATAACTCACGTTTGTTTTGTTGACCTGAAAGCTCCCAGAACTCCAACACTTTCCATTTTCCCCTTTCAACTACCTCCTAAATTCCACAGGAATACAAAAGAAAGGCTGGGTAATTGCTTACTTAAATCTGTTGATCTAATACTTTTCAGAGAAACTGTCACATTGCAAAATGAAGTTACAGCTGCGGAAGGTGATAACAACACTGACATTTTAGAGAATGAAAAAAAAATAAATCTTGCCAATAGAAAGCCTTAGTCTCAGTTCTCTAATAACTGTTTAACAATGTAGACATAACATTGAGGAGCAAAGATTTCCAGTTCTCAATGTATTCACTAGTTATTGTGTTCATATACTTCCTGTCTGGCTTTCTGGCCACAAAATGGACAAAAATTCTCTTTCAGGTTGTATGAAAGCATTGAGAAAGGCTTCACAATAACTAGCTTGTTCAGGAAACATTTGTGAAAGTTGAGGAAGTGAAAGTTCTCTAGAAATTAAGCACTGTTTCTCTTTTTGTATGTGAGTATGCATGTACCATTAACAGTAATCAGTAAGCTGTCCTTGATTAACGATGTGCATTTCTGGGGTTGTACATGAACATGTTTTCTTTTGACTCCAATTCCTTGTATCATAACTACAACAAAACTAAGGACTTCAGATCTATGTTTAGTTTCTCCTGACTTGTTTTATGCAATTTTAATCATTTTGAGTGCTTTATAGATTAGCTTCCTAATTGGGTATTGGGTTTACTGGGAAAGGTTTTGGTAGCAGGGGGCTGCAGGAGTGGCCTCTGTGAGCAGATCCCAGCAGCTGCCCCACGTCGGATCAAAGCCAGCTCCAGCCAGCTCCAAAGGGACCTGCCGCTGGCCAGAGCTGAACCAGTGAGTGATGTTGTTTGTGTTTCTGTGAGAGTATTCTTAAGAAAGGGGAAATAAAACTGTTGTACAGGAGCAGCTGGGAGAGGAGTGAGAATGGAGAGAATGAGAAAATGTAGAGAGAAACAACCCTGTAAACACCAAGGTCAGTGCAGAAGGAGGGCAGGAGGTGCTTCAGGTATCAGAGCAGACGTTCCCCTGTGACCTGTGGAGAGGCCCCTGGTGGAGCAGGGGACCATTCCCCTTTGCTGCCTGTGGGAGGACATGGTATAGGGTGGATATGGGGAAGGTGTTTTTAGTTTTCTGTTAGTTTCTCACTGCTCTGGTATGTTAGTAATAGGCAGCAAATTATTTTAATCTCCCTATGCTGTCTGTTTTGCCCATGATGGTAATCGGTGGGAGATATACCTGTCCTTATCTCTCAGCCCTTGAGCCCTTTTCATCCTATTTTCTCCTTGTCTTCTTTGGAGGAGTGAGAGTGATTGTGGTGGATTTTAACTGCCCATCAGGGTGAAACCAACAAAGTGCACCGTAGGCTTCCTGTGAAATGTAGACATCTATCTGACATTTTTAGATCCTGCTAAGTGACCAAGAGCTTGGATTTTAGGTGTAGCACCTACTGTAATGGTGCCTAAATTAGATTTGGCTTTTAATCTCTTTTCATTTTCCTTTTTTTTTTTTTTTAAATTAATTCACTTCTAATATATTCTTTGTGTACTTAATTTTTTATGCAAGTGCAAAAATTTACTTTTAGTGGTCCCCAAGGCAACATAGGACTTAGTAAAACTATTTGTTGATATAGGCAACAGAAATGTTTTCCAATACATTGTTAGACTGATAGTATCATTTGAATTTTGATGGCTTGCTTCAATATTATTTTTACAGTAGTCTTGGAGGCAGATAAAACTATTTTGAATGGTTGTTACACTACATGAGAGCTAGAACTTTTTCCTTTCCTGTACTGCTTTTTAAAAGGAAAAAGATAAATAATGGAGTATTCCCATCTGAATTGATATTTTGGGAAAGATAATCCTTCAGTTTTGTGAAAAATGCTCCTGTTTTAAATACTTTAATGGGATCTCTATTTTAAAATATTAGCATATTAGTTCTATTTTATAATGAGTGCACGTGAACACTAGCATAATTAATCAGTTTAAGTACTTGATAATATAGGGTAAAATAAGGATTGATTTTTCAGCTTTGTTATTTGTATGTATAGTTACCACCAAACATATTGATTTGAATATTATCAATATATCATAGGGGTACTTGTAAGAATAGAAGTGTGGAAGGATGTCATAAAGTTCAAAGGCATTTTACTCATGTTTTTTTTGTTTTTTTTTTTTCTTTCTTTCTAAATTTAGTTTTCTCAAATACTATTGTCAATAACAAGTGTAATCAGTGATTAAAACCTAGGACTATCCCTTTGATGAAAGAAGCTGTTTGTTCACTTTGGGTAGGGTCCATAAATGCTATCTGTTTCCTGTTCTATTTGATGCCTATGGTATTTTATTTATTTTTTTTTTTCCTGACATGTAAATTAATGTTGCCTTATGGAAGGTTGTTGCCAACTGTAGTATAGTAAGTAATTACAGTACATAAAGTTAAACAGAATGCTAGATAAGTATCTCTCCTGTTGCTGAAAACAGGTTAATTGGAAATCACTAATAATATCTGTAACACCAGCTTGGGACTTGTTGCTTGAGAAAACTTTTTGGACTTCCATTAGACTTTCATTTCTTTCATCTCCATTCACAGCTACTAATGAAATAAATTAGCTTTCTATTTTTGCTCGACCAAAGATAAATGTGGAATGGAATCATACTAAAATTATTTTAAGCTCGTTTTTAAAATTAGTTAAGATGAGTTCTTTTTATTTTCTTCTTTCTTTTCACTCAGAAAGTGAAAAAAATCAAAGTATTTGCTTCTTAATTTAACTTCCTGAATTTCCCAGGCTCAGAAACGTGAAGTTCTAATAAAGACCATTTAAGCAATCTATTTCCTAATAATGCAGTTTGCAGTAATAATTCTTAAATAAATTATTTTGTTGATTCCTCTGGAGTTTGCAGAATAAGTCATGGTAGAACTTTGATTAATTTTAATTTGCAATATAAATCTGATATAAATATTTTATTGCAATGTTCATAAACGAAGTAATCTCAGTTTTAGAATTCATAGGGTATGTCTGAAACTGAGCCAATAGGTTCCTTATGCATGGCAAACTTAAACATAACATATTCTGGTAATTAGAGGTCTCTCTTCAGCTGAGAGCTTATTTTAAGATATGAACTCTATAACTCTGTATAGCTCTGAACCAGAATGTGAAGCATGAGTTTTGATTGGTATTTGGGTTCTTACTGTCATCTTAGCTTGAAATAAAACATTAACTACTGCCAAAAAAAAAAAAAAAAAAAAAAGATTGTCCTTTCTTTTTCCTGAACTGGAAATGCTTCATTTCTCAAGCAAAATTTTTGGACAATTCTATAACTGCTCCAAGAAACCATGTGTTTAGAAAGGGAATGTTAGAAAGGGAAGGATGCCTTGCCAACTGTTAAAGAGGTGTGTCACAAAGACACCTAACTAACCTGTTGCATAGGAAGTAAAAAGAGGCACACTTCAGGTGTGATGAAAATCATAAAAATGATTTTTGGATCATTTTTAACAGTTCAGAATGGAAAAAGTGATGCAGGAGCTTGATGACAACTATGAATCATATTTCATATGTTATTTTTCATATACATTTCATATATTACCTGTGCTCCACTGGGGACTTCCGTATGACTTATATTATGTTTCCTCATCCAAAAGCAATGGCTCATTTAGAAATTTAATGCAAAGTTTGTTCAATCAAGCTTATTATTTACCTACTGAGGAATTAAAATGCACTGAAACAATCTTTGTACAATGTGCATGTATTTGATACTATATAAGTTACTTGAATGTGCCTATATCCTCCAAAACTGATGATCAAGACCTGGATTCTATTCAGCCACCAAATGCCTGAAACATCATCTTGTTCTTATGTTAGGGATTTAGTGGTCAGCTAATGGGGAATCATCCATGTTATTCATTAAAATCAAAGCAATTTCTATGATTGTGGGCACATTATGCAAGAATGTGTAAAGAAGCTAGGAGATAAAGCTCAGTTTACAAGCCTAAGTTTAAGTTTAGTGAAAAGAATTGTAGATTAAACTCTTATTTTAAAGTTTATTATTGTCTTAATTGGTAAATTATAACGATTTTGCTGGCTACATTGAAACTGGGCCATCAAACACCTGATAGAAATCAAAGCCTTCATTAAAAAGTAAAATAAAATAAAATAAAATAAAATTAAAATAAAATAAAATAAAATAAAATAAAATAAATAATAAAGGTAAAATGTGCCTCTTGTAAACTAAACCACATTGAAATAAAAGGGGAAAAGAAGTCCAAACAGCCATCTTGCTTTCAAATGTTCTTTTGCTTTTATTTTATTATTATTATTATTATTATTTTTTTTTTTAAAGACAATTAGGATGTTAGGAATTGCATTGTGGGTTCTGAATCAAGATAATCAGACTAAGGAAGCATGGTGTTTGGCAGAGATTACAATGGGGGAATGGAAAGGCTAAAACAGAGTTTATCAGTACAGCCTCTTAAAATTTATGTTTATCTAGTATCTCCAGATTGTAAAGACTGGATTTTCCATGAGTTTTTCTAGAGACTAATGAATATATCAAAGCGAAATGATCATAGCATGCCTTTTTTTTTTTTTTTTAATGTTTGGAATGAGAAGATGCCTCCAGTTTCTAAGGAAATCAACAGAAACTAACTTTTCCCCTGAATTATCCGTCTGTGTTACGTTGTTTAAAAATCCTGAAAAAAATCAAAAGAAAAATGTATCAGTAAAAAAGTGCAAGTGAAAATATATATGTGTATTTTAAGAGTAAATTTTTATAGGGCACTATCCAGTTGGCTAAAAAAAAAGACAAAAAAATGCAAAATCCAAAAACTTGCAATCTAACATAACTGATTTATCACCTGGAGGGATTATGTCCATACTGAAGAGGATTTATATTGGCTTCACAGGGAGATTACAGAGCTGTAGTTTGCATTTGTAGGTTGAAAATAAGAAAAGGTAAAGCTTGGGTTGAGCTGACACTGGCCAATGAGGTGTCAGACAACAAAAAAGTATGTCAACAGCAAGAGGAGGTCTAAGAAAAACATAGGACTAATGATCAATGAAAATGGTTACCTAACAAACAGGGATGAGGAAAAGCTGGAAGAACTTAATGCTTTTTTTTTTTTTTTTTTTTTCCTTCCCTCAGTTTCTAATATTAATGATAAATAATGATAAATCTTGGGCTGCCAGGGCTTCTGAGTTGGAGGACCTTGATTAGCTGAGCAGTGACTTTCAATCTATGACCACTGAAATTGTAAGGGAACAGCAATATCAATTCAATGTTCATAAATCCATGGGGCCTGATGGGATCCACCCTAGAACACTGAAGTAATTAGTGAATGTTTTAGCTGGACCCCTCTCAACAATTTACCAAAAGTCATGGGAGTCTGGAAGCTGACTGGAAGGTAGCCAATGTCATACTGATCTAGAAGAAGGGCATCCAGGAAACTAAAGACATGTCAGTCTAACTTCAGTACCTAGAAAAAGATTGTCCTGGGTACCAATAAAAGGCATTGAAAGAACAAATCTAGACATAGTCAACATGGGTTCATGAAGGGAAAGTTTTGTCTCAGTAATTTGAACTTCTTTACTGAAAGGGTTGGTAGGCATTGGAATAGGCTGCCCAGATAAGTGGTTGAGTCACCATCCCTGGAGGTCTTTAAAAGACATTAAGATGTAGAGCTTAATGATATGGTTTAGTGGAGGACTAGTTAGTGTTAGGACTAGTTAGTGTTGGACTCAGTGATCTTGGAGGTCCCTTCCAACCTAGATGATTCTGTGATTCTGTGACTCTGTAATTTGCTCTCCTTTTAAAATAAAGTCACCCGTTTACTGGATGAAAGGATGATGGTGGATATAGTCTTTCTGGATTTTAGTAAGGACTTTGATACAGTATCCTCACAGTATCCTTCTGTGAAAATTGTCCAACTGAACAAGTACATGTTACACTGTATGATGAACTGGCTCAATGGTAGTGCCAAATGTTCGTAGTAGTCAAAGGATCATGGGGCTAGCTGGTGGACAGTCACTAGCAGCGTTTCCCAGGTCTCAGTTCTAGGGCCAGTTCTGTTCAGAATTTTTATCAATGACCTGGATGCAGGATTTGAATGCATCCTTAGTAAGTTTGCTGATGATACTAAACTGGGAGATGCTGTTGATGCTGGGAAGGATAAGAGACCTTGACTGATTGGAGCATTGGATAATCATCAGTGGCATAAAATTCAAGGAAGGTAAATGCAGGGTTCTGCACCTGGGATGGAGTAAAGCTATATACAAATACTATTTGGAGAAAAATGTCTAGATTTGGTCCTGCAGAAAGGAATCTGGAGATTCTGGTCAACAGTAGGCTTAACATGAGCTAGCAGTGTGCCCTGGCAGCCAAGAGGGAAAACTGTATTTTGGGGTGCATTAAACACAACATAGCTAGCCAGTCAAAAGAGGTGATTCTCCAGCTATATTTAGAATATTAAGATATTTGAATGCATCCAGAGGAAGAAGGCTGGAAGAAATGTCTTATAAGGAGAGGCTGAGGACATTTGGTTTGTCTTGTTTGGAGAAATGGAGGCTAATTGCTCTCTACAACATTCCCAGGAGGGGAAATGGAGTGGGAGATGCCTATATCTTCTCCCTGGTAACTAATGATGGGACACGTGAATGGCACAAAGCTGTGCTGGGGGAGGTTCAAACTGGATAATATGAGAAATTTATTTAACAAGAGAATGGTTAAACACCAGAACAAGCTTTCTGCAGAGGTGGTTGCTGCCCCATGCCTGTCAGTGTTCAAGAGGCATTTAGATAATGACCTTAATAACATGCTTTGACTTTTCATTAGCCCTGAAGTGATCAGGCAATTGGACTTGATCTTTGAAGGTCCCTTCCAACTGAAGGTCACTTCCAACTATTCTATTCTATTCTATTCTATTCTATTCTATTCTATTCTATTCTATTCTATTCTATTCTATTCTATTCTATTCTATCCTATCCTATCCTATCCTATCCTATCCTATCCTATCCTATCCTATTCTGGTCAGGTCAGGTCAGGTCTGGTCAGGTCTGGTCAGGTCTGGTCATCTTGATAATTTCCCTTTATTATTCACTTGGGCCAAAAACACATAAGGCCCATAACATTAAGATGAGATTTGATGCTTTTATTCTTAAAATTTTTCCATTATTCCAAATAAAAATTTAAGAGAAAGTTTAACATTGACTCAAAAAGCATGGAGAGAATAAAACTCATAACAAAGTTCTGAAGAATATTAGAATCTTCTAATATCCAAGAGATGTTAGAAAACAAAAATGAACTTTTGTATTAATGAATTATGATTTCTACATCCACTCATAAAGGCCTCAGACCTTAAAGAAAAATTATACTTTTTTTTTTTATTTTCTTGATGATTTCTTCCTTATTTTACTTTTTCTTCAGTGTGCCTGTGACATTAGATATTCCCGTAACTATCTACTATTGATCTGCATTGATCTGCAATCAAGTCAGAGCAACTGGAGTAGCAATTCCCACATTTTAAATTATTTTTTTCTAGAGTAATTTTGAACTTTGAGGACTTAAAAATGCCCGAGGATGATAAATCACTATGGAAAAAAACACACAACTTTATGGATGACCAGCATAACAAGGTAATTTTTTCTTATTTTCTTTATATTATCTATGGAAAACCACCAAGTTCAGATAATGCTCAACTGTAAGAATTGTAATTGTGTTTATTTACAAAGTAAAAGATATAGCCTCTCTGTATTCTTGTTGTGCATCTGTTCCAGAAAAGCCAGAAGCAAGTGTTTCATTAATCACTGAATGTCATGTTCAATAAATCTACCTAAACTCAGTATGATATAGTTTTTCCCCCAAACTGAGTTCATTTGTAAATGTTACAGGTATGTCAGTCCAACTAGGGTTAGCTCTTTCCTTCATCCTGTTGCTGAAGTATTTATTCAGGTCTGCCATTGCTGCCTGAATGCTACCAAAACATTGTTAGCAAGCTAATTAGCAGTGACTGTTCTGTGCATACATACCTGTAACTTTGATGTAGACATATCTTGTATGTCACTTTGTATATGTCATCCACAACTTGGTATCCATAAGAAAGTTGTCTTCCTTCCTTCCTTCCTTCCTTCCTTCCTTCCTTCCTTCCTTCCTTCCTTCCTTCCTTCCTTCCTTCCTTCCTTCCTTCCTTCCTCCCTTCCTCCCTTCCTTCCTTCCTCCCTCCTTCCCTCCCTCCCTCCCTCCCTCCCTTCTTCCCTCCCTCCCTCCCTCTTTCTCTTTCTCCCTTTCTCCCTCCCTTTCTTACTCTCCATATACAATTAGTAAGAAAGCATTGTACTGTGAGCATAAAGCCTGTGGAAAGAACAAAAGAATTGTCTAATATTCAGAAAGGTAGGTATAACAGATGAAGAACTGAAATGAGCAACATAAAACCACAAGAACTGCTCTTTCTTCTCTACTTTTCATTTTCCCTGTGTTGAAATGTTCTTGAGGGAATAATTAGAAAATGTTGAACTTCATGGTACCAAACCACAACAGAAATTAATCATTAAAGTAACAATGTAATTACAATATATTTTAAACAACTACGTGACTTCAATTACAAACTTCTTCAAATTCTAAATGTGGGTCTTTCTTGTCCCTGTCACAGCACTGATAGAAAATCATTTGAAGTTACAGGGTAGCATGTAACTGCCACAAAATATTCGAATATGAGTAGAAACTTTGATCAGTAGAGTTAATTCCTTATTTTTCTCCCCATCTATAGAGAGAGAAAGTGGTCTTGCATTGGCAAATCCCCGTGTCATTAATTTGAACATGAGGTGTATCAAAACCTCAGGATTCTGTAGGGATCTTCAGGGGGCATCTTTCACCCCTGGAAAATCTGAACTGTAATTAGTTCAGGATATTACCCAATATTATGATAGGTTACCTGATCAACTAGACATAGAAAGCTTATAGATTTTACAGTAAAGGGAAAATAAGTAATTCTGGATGGAAACATAGAAACAAAAATTTCTTTCTTTCTTTCTTTCTTTCTTTCTTTCTTTCTTTCTTTCTTTCTTTCTTTCTTTCTTTCTTTCTTTCTTTCTTTCTTTCTTTCTTTCTTTCTTTCTTTCTTTCTTTCTTTCTCTCTCTCTCTCTCTCTCTCTCTTTCTCTTTCTCTTTCTCTTTCTCTCTGTTCAGTGAGAATTTCTATCAACCTGATACAACAGTACTTATTTTGCAGATGCCAAGTTTCTTGCAGTAATCCCTAGGAAAATTAATTAGAATATATAAAGAAAATGAAGAGTTAAGATTTTCAGAACAGCTTAGAAGTATAACAGTGTTCTGAAATAGTGGTGTAAGGTATTAGCTTATGTGTTTGCTTATCATTTCATACCAGAAGTATGACTTAACTGGAACTCAGAAAACAATGATATTAAAGATCTTCTGTCAGAAACCTGATGTAAAACTTAATATATTCTAGGATTTCTGTTATTATAAAAATGAATTGTCAACCTAGATTTTTTAAAACGCATGTTGTAAAGGAAGAAACAAGAAAGCTCTTAATAAAATTCTAAGGGTATTATAAAATCTTGAACTTTTGTGACTGTATTGTAACTTGCTGGATGTCTATATTTTATTTGAAAAAGCTGTTCATGAATACATGACAAAAAATATTTGTATTTGTTTTTGCCTTCAAGTAACAAATTCTTTAATCATAAAGATCATTTATGTGATTTCTTTATTAACAGGTTACTACAGAATTATATAGGGTGCCAGATGTTACCATGTGCCAGATGTTACCATCTGGCATCATGGTAATGAATGAAACAACCAAATAATTTAAATATTTTCATAGTTTTAAATGCTTTTTTTGTTTGTTTGTTTGTTTGTTTTTCAATTAAAAATAATTTTCCTGCATTCTTACTTCTTGACTACTCATTGGGAAAAGAAAGGAAATGTCAACATGCATTTTCATTTTTCTGTAAAGATTTGTCATCTCCCATGTTAGAACTTTCCTGCTTGTCTAGAATGTTACAGATTCATATTTTCCCTGTCCTATTTAATTCTGGTCAGTGTTAGGTAAACACAAACTATATCCTGTTCGGCTGTGTTCAGTAACCTCTTATACAAATATGAAAGCTCTGCAATTTCAAAAATGAGTAATTTGTTAGTTATTCTCTAAGTCTTACACTGAATATTGCTTTTAACAAAATTTCCTATTGAAGTTAATTATCTATATGGATTCATTTTGTTGTTTCAGGCAGTTGCAGCTCAGCTATTTTATGTTGTACAATGGACCTATAAGTAAGTCAGAAACATCTTTGTTGAAAAAAATGTTTGTTATGTTTGGAGTGGGTTTTTCAGAGATCTGGCTTACACTCACATCTGGAATTGCAAAGTAGCCAGTCTAATGCCTGATACCTTGACTGTGAGTTAAACCTATTCATATATGAAAAAAAGCTGTTGCTTAACAAACAAAATAAGGAGTGCATATGCTTCCTAACTGTAATAAATTACACTGGGGGAAAGAATCTTTAGAAAACCAGCAGACTCACTGTGCATATTAATACTGATAGCCACTCTGCTTAATGCTCATGCTTGCAAAACTATTATTCGCATTCTCTGTTAACACCACTCTGTTAATAGAGTTACACAGATACTGAAATTTACCCTATTTGTTAAATGACCCCAAAATAAAGTGTATAACATAAAGTACAAGCAAATAAACAACCTTTCCTCTAACAGAAATTCAGGTACACATTTCTTATCCTATAGTCTCATAGTTTGTGGTTGTTATTGTTATCTCGGAAAAATATAGCTCGTCTGCTTGTCCACATTTTAATATCTCCTTAATTAAAATATTTATTTTCTTTCTTTCCTTTCTTCTTTTTTTTTTTTTTTTTTCTTTTTTTAATTTTCTATTTTCAAACCAAATAACAGCTTGAAATGTTACTTGACTGGATTATTATTATTTTTCCATTAATTGGACCAATAACACATATGATTTTACAGAATCACAGAATCACAGAATTTCTAGGTTGGAAGAGACCTCAAGATCATCGAGTCCAACCTCTGACCTAACGCTAGCAGTCCCCACTAAACCATATCCCTAAGCTCTACATCTAAATGTCTTTTAAAGTCTTCCAGGGATGGTGACTCCACCACTTCCCTGGGCAGCCTGTTCCAATGCCTCACAACCCTTTCGATAAAGAAGTTCTTCCTAACATGCAGCCTAAAACTCTCCTGGCGCAACTTAAGCCCATTCCCCCTTGTCCTGTCACCAGGCACGTGGGAGAATAGACCGACCCCCACCTCGCTACAGCCTCCTTTAAGGTATCTGTAAAGAGCAATAAGGTCACCCCCGACCCTCCTCTTCTCCAGGCTGAACAAGCCCAGCTCCCTCAGCCGCTCCTCGTAGGACTTGTTCTCCAGGCCCCTCACCAGCTTCGTTGCCCTTCTCTGGACCCGCTCAAGCACCTCGATGTCCTTCTTGTAGCGAGGGGCCCAAAACTGAACACAGTACTTGAGGTGCGGCCTCACCAGAGCCGAGTACAGGGGGACGATCACCTCCCTAGCCCTGCTGGCCACACTGTTTCTTATGCAAGCCAGGATGCTGTTGGCTTTTTTGGCCACCTGAGCACACTGCTGGCTCATATTCAGCCGACTAGATTTTAGTCCATTGCAACTTCTCCTGTGGTTGAACAAGGAGACTAGAAAGCCAGACCTACAGTGTATAAGTCATACACATTAAATACTAATTACCGAATACTGCTCTTATTTATTTGTTTGTTCTGGAAAGTTAGAGATTGGAAGATTCCAGTAATATATTTCCAGAGAGGAAATGATTGCATTAGAAGGCCATGTTCAAATTAAATTTTAATGTGAGAATGGGAAATTTCTTATCACTGTCAAACTAGATCTATACAATACACACCTTTGTATTTTCCAAGAGCTCCATTCCCAAATTACATGTATTTATTTATTTACTTTCCCTCCTTTAAAAAGAATAATGAATGAACTGAGGATTTTGCTTGTAAGCTGAATTGGTATGTGTCTAAATTGCGTAGTACTGCTGTCAGTACTATTGGCAGGTTAGATTTGAAACTGAAGGTATTTTATTTTTATTTATTTTTTTGTGTGCAGTAAATAGAAGTTACACTTATAATAAAATACACATTCTATTTAGCTGACTAAACATTGGGACCATTTTTTTTTTTAAATCGGTGTATCTCTTAATAAACATTTCCATGGTTTGGTCATATTTTAGACCATATGCATGTGTTTGGCATTATATCTACTGGAATGTGATGTTGCAAGTAGTTTGTAATCTGGTCTCTGAATCCTGTTTTAATCCTTGTTTTATGGCTTAAGATAGTAACTGCTATGCTTCTTGAAATATGTTTCACAGAGTTATAACAAATTAATGGATAAACAAGGTTTTGACCAATTGTTATTGGAAAACACAGAAAATAAATGTGTGCTACCCCCTCCCCCTTCCTCCCGACCCTCCCCCCCACGAAGTCAGATGGCACAGATATCCAAGCATTATCTGATTTTGTCCAACTAAATTTCTTAATGGTGAGCATTATTTTCCAAATAAGCTCAGGACTCCTAATCAGTAAAGGCAAAAATGAAATTTGGCTCCCCAGGATGAAATGTTGAAGTGGATCACCCCTACAGCAAAAAGAAAATAGCTGAAAGAAAAGGCTGTTGATGGGGAAGGTCACTCAGGGAGTTAACTAATCTTGTGGTTTCTGTGTCATATGGAACAGACTGGAAAATATCCACTTAGCAGTAGCTGTCACCCCATATGTCTTGTCTTTGGTAGGATCCTGGTAGAACCACTCCTGTCTTTCCAGTGCTTCAAAACAGACAAAATATGCAAAACAACAAAATGTATATTTTATTGTTCCTCATCTATGTTATGAATCTGGCAATGGCCTTCCTGCCTGTACCTAAAATCAGTCTGCTTAGTAACTGTTCCAGGCAGGTGAGGGACAGGCTACTAATTTTTTTTTTTAATTTATTTTTTTCCCTAGAAATTACACTTACAAGTTAATGAACCATTGGAGCTACGTGATAAAAATGGAGTATTAGCCACAGGAATGAATAATAAAGTTTAATCACTATTTGTGAACTATGTTAAAATAATTCAAAGCATAAATGACTTAAATTAAGTTTTAATATGAACTTAGTTTTTATAGATTAACACCAAAATTATGTTTGTTGAACACTAAACGTTAATAACAAAAAAATATTTCTATCCCTTTCCTACATGTATTTTATACCACTGTAACTTAGCTCATGGGGGTAAATTTTAATACAAAAAAGAAAAAAAAAAAAAAAAAAAGCTTGTTTGCCCTAAAATTTCAATTCATTTTGAGCAAAAATTCAGTCAGAAACTGCACCTATTAAAAGGAGACTAGACATTAAACATCACACCAAAAAGCATGTAACAGGTTTTGATCTCACTATTTCATTTTAATTTGAACCTTATTATCCCCTGCACAATATTGGAATGTTCCTTCATGCAATAGCCACAGGAAATCAAAACTGTAGTTTAAGTTCAGACATACCAAAAGTATTGTGAGAAAGATGTTTAAAATTTCTACAGCCGTTCTAAGGACAACGAGTTAGATCCTTAGATTCAAGCCTGTAATCTTACTCTTTCCTTACTCTTCAGACTAAATGATCATATATCCTCAGGTATTCCCCAGGTATTCCAAATCCCGAATTTGTGGTGCAATCATACATACTAAATAGCTTTTAAAAATGCATGAGAGGAAGGAGAGCATGACATCAAGAAATAAACTGATCCAGACAGATCTGCCTTTCAAATCTCTTAAGAAGAAAGTGAAGATGTCTAGCAGGAGCTACAATATCAGTCTTTGAGAATATCTTTCAAAGAAAGACACAAGTGATTATCCAAAGTCAACAAATGAATTAAGGAAGGTGAGATTTTGAAAAACAATTTATATTGTTTCATGAAGGATCACATGATTTTCTCTTTATATTTCTTGATTGTTCGCTGTGAAAAGGATCTATGCTGTATTTGTTTCCTTAGCATGTTTGTAAAGAAACATATATGTACCATAGTCACTGCTGAGGTGTGTCATGGCATTACTAGGCTTGACTGTCCCAAGCCAGTCCCCACTCCTGCTCCTCCCCTTCTGCAAGCTCTCCTTTAGATTTTACCTTGCTTTCTATAAGTTGAGCTCACTGAACTGGTGCACTTGGGGTCACATTAATAGCATGGCAGACATCCTTTGGAAGTTTGGGGAAGAAACAGAAACAGCACTCTTGCTAGCAACTGACCACTGATGGTATAGCTTACCGCTAGGCCTAAGTCATGAAGAAAACAATATTTACATTGTTGTTTTCATACTCAGAAAATTAGTGATAGGTACTTGTTAGTATATTAGTATAGGAATAGTATTAGTATAGGATTGCTATGACTAGTAGCTGTTATGCATGCATTTTCAAAAGAAAACAAAGCAAAACAGAAACTAATTGAATAAACCAAAACAACTCTACTGCCTCAAACTTCAACTCTGAGAAAATAATAATAATATACTAATATAAAAAATAATATACTAGTATAATAATAGCTGATGGCTTCTTTTTTCCTTCAACATAAACCATGGAATATCATAACTCAAATCCATGATAAGTAGTGCAGTTCTAACAGCACAGACTGCTCATGATACAATGATACATATGATACATAATACATATGATACATAAATCTCATGCCTGCATTAAAATACACACAGTTTGGCAATCTGGGTAAATGCACTTCATTCTCTACAACTGAGAAAGTGCTCACTGTTATATCAGAACTTTACATTTGGCTCCTGTTTTCTTTGGTCTGAACTACAATGCAGCTGGAACATTTTTGGTACAAAGGCAGTCTTTTTTGTTCATTATCAGTATGATACCTAGCACAGTAGGGTGTTGGTTTGTGACACTGGCTCTTAGGCAGCCCAGAACACATTAACAATAATGATAAAGCTCATTTAGCACTGTTTCTAGTTCAGTGTGTAGAAAGAAATGAAATGTTATTTATATTTAATTATGAATATTAGCACGCAATAATGTTTGCTTCTCTAAAAAAAAAAAATAAAAAAATTAAAACCTATTGTGCCGAATATTTTTAGCAGAAGAGCCTGAAGAGGAATCCAAACTGTAAGGACAAACAAGGCCTGTCACCTCCAATGCCCTTCTCTCTGTACTGTTATGCAGGGCTGCCAGAGTAGAAGCGTACTCCATTTTCTTTCAAAATTTGTGGCCTTAACACAAGCAGAGAATAGCAGGTAGGGTTAAAGCTTCCTCTGCCACTGGAAACTAGCCAAATACTTCATCCAGCACCACTGGGAGTTTTAGGGTGCTGCAGCTTAAAGGTGATCACTACATTCAAGAAGGAGCCTAGCAGAATCCCTCTGTCTAGACAGACACAGAGTTTTTTCTTCTTGGGGGTATGGTATTTTTTCAATGCTTTTTACACACAGGCAGTTGTGCCACAAATATGCATGTATGATATGCTGTATGATAATTCTGTATTATACCTAACAGTACATGCCTTTGCAAAGACAAGGTTGTAGCTTTTGAATAGCTGTGTAGGATGGTGATGCAGACAGCAGAAGCACATCACCTAATGAGAGCTCCAGTGCACAATTCTAATCATCCCTAATGCCTCAGGTCTGCTGTGGGGGTTGCACACAATAATTAGTTTCAAGGCACTTTACTGTAGGGACATAGTATGGGAGCCAAGGATTAACATCACTACAGGGGCTCCATTTTTCTATTGACTGGAAGTATTGCTTCTAACAACTAGTTCATCAGAGGAAAAGCTTTTCTGATTAAGCAATTGCAGCACTGGATTTAAACCATTTTCAGAGCTAATGTATTTTCATCTAACAAAAAGGAAAACACAAAAGGTCAAATTAATCTTCACTCTTATGCTCTCCCTCACCCTGTAAATTTGCAATGACAGAGGTTGTAGATCAGAATTTGCCCCTGGCAAAGAAGAAAGTGTGCCATAAGGATGAAGGTAAGCACCTCCACAAAATCATATATTCGTTTCACTATTGCAGGTTGTGTTTATTTATATCTTCTGCTCTGCCTGTAATTTCAGTATCACAATAGAGTTCATGATGCTCTACAAACTAATCTGATGAATTTCTTGCAGCTTCACATTAATATTGCCTTGTCCAAAGTTTTTTTTTTTTTTTTTTCTTCTTCCCCCCCCCCCCCCATCACTCAGTCCTCTAACCTAGAATAAACTGTTTCATGACCTTGGCTCATTTGTCTTTTCTACTCTCCTTCTCAGTTCATATTTTCTCTTCTTGAAAGAATGACATAGTCTAAAGTTCTGTAAATGATCTGTTAATATCATCAACATTTTACAGTGTCTGAACTTACCAATATCTGGATGGCTAGCTTATATGGACCCCTCCCCATCATTTAAGGGATAATTTTGTATGATGTATGTCTCTGCACATGATCTGAGAGTCCTTGGGCACAGGGTGAAGGAAGCAGAATTAAAAAGCCCTGCTATTCACAGTCCCACTGCAGTAGGCTTTTGACACCTTCTTAGAGGCATAAGGTCAGAACCTAATGGTGTGGAGTGCTTCTTATATGCTCCTCTGACTATTTAAAAGGAAATTTAAAGTCTTTAGTACCTTTTAGAAGACAGTGGCACCTTTCAAGACTGGTTTCAACATTGCAGTTGTTTTAAACTGAAATAGTGTATCCCAAAATTATAGCTCTTTGCTCTTATTCTTCATGGTCCAAAACAGCTAGTCTTTACCTGTACATGTCTTACAAAATTCCAAGGTCTTCCTTCAGTGTGAATATATTTCTAAGGAAGTATAGACTGCTATAAAGCAACATGAAACCAATGGATTGAAAATTCCTGTTCCTTCCATGCTCCTTCCCTTGTTCCTTTACAAACTTTCATTAAGACAATGTGAGGAACAGCTCCAAATGAAACTACCACAGAAGAAAAAAAAAGTTATTTCTAATCAGTTTCATCTTCTGATGTAAGACAAAATTGATAAGGGTATGATGGAGTGCAGAGAGAACTTCTCTGAGAAACAGAGGTGACTTAGATTGTTTGTGGAACTATGAGTGCAGTTTGAAAATCAGTTTTGTACAGTGAGCTAGACAGAAAAGTTAGCAGAAACAACTTTACAGCATCATGAATTTATTGTAAGTAACAAAACTGTTTTTCCTACTAAGTCTATCTCTATCATCTAATATTGTATTTTTTAATTATATTATCATATTGACCATTTTCAGTGGAAAACTGTGTGAACATAGTTTATGCCCCAGCAAAGAAATACCATTGGTTATTGACTGTATGAACGAAACTAGGAGAGTAACTGTAATTATGTACTTCATCAGCTAAAATACTTATCTGGTTTGAATTTGGAAAAGGAACTTTAGAAGAATAAGAACTATCCCACAGGGCCAAATTAATACACAGAAATATCCTTTTGCAAATATTATACAGAAGCAAGGTCTTGGGCATAGAAAGGCTGTTTTAGTTTCCTCAAGGCATTTAAAAATCATACTCTCAGGAAATATATTCTAGTTTCAGCCCACAGTTTTAAACATTACCATAAGGCATAGACTTCATAGTTAAAATTGTGAGGAAAGAGTGTGATGAACTATCATATGTGCTACTGAGAAAATACATACTGAGAAACAGATTTAGTACCATGGTAGAAGGAATATAACGACTTAAAAATACAAGGCTGCCCTCACCCCTTAACAAACATGTCTGTAGCCTCTAACGGAAGACAGTCCAGTGACTAACACAATGGCCAATATTCTCCACCAAGGCATCTGTCCTCTTCCTCAGCTTCCTGTTTAGAGAGTACTGAGATACTGACGACAGGCATTATTTTATCTTCAATTGGTTGACACTATTGGAGTACTTTATGATTTTACATTATCATAAGTTAACTGAGGTTGTCAGATTTTAGCCTTCTGTCTCCTCTCTACTCAAAATATTATTTCTGAAATTTTACTAAATCTATAGTTTATTGGGTTTCAATAGACTAGGTTATTGGAGAAAAGTAGCATTTTTGTTGGTTATGTAAAGTATAACTGAATATGTGGCACGGTGTCTGAACTGTTGCCTGCATGAAGGCATTTACTTTAAGTACACATATTATATTATTTAAATTGAAATGCATGCTATAAGGCATGATATAATTTAGAAAAACGACATAACTCACCACAGCTATCTACAGAGTTAGCATTATTCTCATGTAACTTCGCTGTGCATAGGGTACTTTTCTTTGAGGTGTGGGATTGCTTTCACTTATAGACCAACTGTCTTCTGTTTTTTTAGTTTTTCTGTTTCCTGCCTAACATCTGTGGAGACCCATAATGAGGAAAATTTTAGATGGTGCTGGCTAGAAAAAATCCAGAGAACATTTACACCAAAGCAACAATATGTATCATACTTTATAATAGTTTAGCTCTATGAATCACAATATTGTATTGTGAATGAAGTATTGTGAATGGAAATGAAACCATGTATCATCACTACACTACTAGAATTCTAGCTTCCATTGCACTAGCTGTATAGATCAATCCTCTTTTATCAGGCTGAATATCACCTTTCACATTCATGTAGAGATCAGTAACCATTTACAGATTCATTTTATTTAAATATCATCATTTATCTTATTCTGTGCAAGACTTCCTGTGAAAATTTTCATTTAAACATTTATTTTCACTTCTATTTTGACATTCCATTCTTCGTATTCCAGGCTGGTAAAAGAATTTTATTCCTTTATTCATACTTTTGACTTTTGTAGAGATTCCATTCCCCTTCATGGCTGAATTTACCTTGTTTATATAAAGCCTAATCCTGGGAGGTTAATTCCTTGAGTACATACATCTGTAGACACTGAATGCCTGCAAGTTTGACTTGTTATTTATTTCCTAACATTTTATTGGATTTGTGGAAGGGGCAATACTTGCATTTTTATTCTGGACAGGCATATCTCACAGTCACAGAAAATTATAGCAGATGATCCTTCTTTTTTGACAGTCTTTTCTTTTGTGATGCAACACTATCTCTCCTTTACACTTGTGTTGTGCATCTCAATCACCAAGCTGAACATAGTTTTTACAGTTCCTATTTCTATATATAAGTAGGCGGCAATATAATTAAACCATACACCTCTGAAATATGATCCATCATTGTCTTTTACAAAATCTTAAGTCTTGCAAGACTTTTCCTATGAATTAACTTGCTGTTATGTTCAACTACTTTTAAAATGCTGTTGATATCATTATTTTGTTAGTGTGAATTCATCCATGTGATATGTGGTCAGAACACGCTCTTCACAGGGTTTGGGCTCCTCAGTTGACATGGCAAGTAAGCTGTGATTGAGTTTGTTAGCAGAAGTAAGTGAACCATCTTTGACTCTGTAATACACTGAATAAAGCAATAAATGATTTTAAAAGGATGCTATGGACATGTAAAAGACCATGACAGGTTTCATTTCATGTTCTCCACTTTCAATATTTTAGAAAATTGCTCTTTCCTCACTCCAATCCCATTTATCATTGAACAATAAGAAATTAGTTTAACTTTGTTATGAATGATTCTGATTTTCCATATTAATCAAACCTTCTTCTGTCTCTCTACCTAATTTAAACTTTCTACTCTCTCACTTAGCAGTTGCATAGCTGTTTGTTTCTTGTCCCTTTGCTGAGGATGCTTGGCCTGATTACTGTAGGTATCTGGGGAGGATCAGGGCCTAAATCTTCCCTTTGCTTTACTGTAGCAGCTTTTTCTGCTTTCTCACGTTTGTGGGATGAAACAAGGCATGAAGTGCTTCACTGAAAAACCTCTTCTATTCTCTTGAGTACTTATATTTCATTCCCTACTTCTCTCATCTGGCACATGAATTTCTTAGCTGTTGCACATTTAGCACTTCTAAATTTGTTCCCAGATGTCAAGATGTTATTAATTAGATCTGGAGAATATGATGCAAAACCCTTTCACTAAATATTAGCTGGAATTTAAATATGAATGAAGATCCCTACTTGACCTTGCTAAGACATGGAGTGTCAGGAATTCTATGGGGCTAGCTTGTAACTGCACTTTAAAGCTTCCTCTACTCACCAAATTTCTGCTCTTCTTTTCAAAGAATACTTTGAACACTTTTAATGACATAGAATTTTAAAAAGTTGAGGAATGCTATCTTTCCAGTGAAGAATTAAGGCATTTTAAGATTTTGTTTGAAAAAGATCGCTAAAATAAAAAACAACCCACACCTGATTTGGGAAAGCTATCATAAAACTTTATAAAGCCTGTAATTTGTTTGATTTGGGCCTAAATATTCTAACCTTATTTTCAGATGAAAATCTGAGAAAAAGGAAGTAACTTTTTTATTTTTATTTTTATTTTTATTTTTATTTTTATTTTTATTTTTATTTTTATTTTTATTTTTATTTTTATTTTTATTTTTATTTTTATTTTTATTTTTTTCTTGTCATGAACAAGGAAGCCTGTGATGAGTCAGGAAGATTTCATGAAGGTGTCTGATGTTAAGGGTTAACTGTCTCTGGCCTGTCTTTTGTTTTTTCCCAATCATTTTTTAATCCATCCAAAAAGCCAGCGATGTGTTTCTTACCTCCTGAATGACCAGGTAACTAGCATATGTTAACACTTCTCATAAAAGAACTTTGCATTTAGAGAGGCTCTGAAAAGTCTGCTGATGGAAGTAAAATTTTTTAATTTGTTGTTTAACCTGAAGTGCTCTTTAGTAGCTGTCATTATCTTAAACAGAAGGAAGCTTTTTTTTTTTTTTTTTTTTTTTTTTTTCTACTATTAATAGACACAAAGCTATAAACTGGGTTTTCTGAGATAATTACTTTCAAGGCTTTGGGGGTCACTCATCATATGAGCAGAGTACTGAACACCTTACTTATGATAAGGATTTTTTTTTTTTTTTCCAGCACCACTATCAAGACGGTTGTTTTTTTCTCTACTTCTGAGGACAATCTACTGTGAATAATTTATTACAGATTGAAGTCTTAGTGTGTACAAGTATAAACTGCACTGCATTCAGATGAACTTTGAGTAGTTTGATGGAAAAAAAAGTCTTGGAAAGCATAGAAAAATTCAGGTTAGGATCTTTCTCGTGATTCATGAGGCTTTATTAATAAATGTTTTAATTTATATCAGAAAATGTAATAAAATTATCTGATACAAATTACAATATGTATACACAAGATGAAAAATATACATGTATATAAAATGAAAAATTTAACGCGTATTAGCATGTATGCTTATGGAGCGAGTCAATGAGAGAGATCTTGTTCTTAGTGCAGATTTGATGTGGAAGATAATTTGGTGGAAGCACATATCCCTGGTGTCTAAAGCACAAATTGGGCATTCTCTAAGCTCTTGTGCAACTACAAAATCCTACAGCTGCTGAACATTTCTACAGCTTATTTTATAGCATATCAGTTTGATTGTGGTTTTACAAACCTTACCAGATATGCCATGTATCATTTGTGCATTTGAGCTGTATTTTTTAAACTCAGAACAGCTCAGCAATAAATTTATCCTTTTTTTACCTTTTATTGTCTTTACTGTGAGTTCAAAAGCTGTAAATCGATACTCAAATGCTCATGATTTAAAAAAAAAAAAAAAGATCATTAATATCTCTTTTGCTTATTTAGTATGAGAACACATTTCTTGTAAGACATCTCTTGTGTCACTACTGATATTTCAGTCAATGATGCTAGAACAAGCAACTTTGCTGGCACATGGCTGTTTTCAGAGTTTTCGCAATCTAGGCTAGTGTAGTAATAATGCACAATAAGCACTGTTTATATAAGGATTTGGTTCATTTCAGGATCACCCAATTAATTGAAAACTATATGCTTTGTAAACTCATAACAGTGATCAAGAGACATTCCCTTAAAACATACAGAGAAGTGGTGAAAATCATATTTCTTCTGCATTCCATTCCATGATAAATTACCATCAAAAACTTGTTAGAAGTCATTTTGATTCTTGAGCATAATGTTAGTGTCCTGTTTAACAGATCATGTTATCTACATTTCAAGACTTCACATTTTTAATATCCTTTTTCTTTTATCAGGTTTGGAATCTTGTTCTGCTCTTTGCTTAATATTATATGGTTATCGCTTTTCCCTGTATCTGTATCAGGTCTTAATCACATAGTATGAAGATCATTTACTGTAGTTATATTTAGACTTTCATTCTTACAATATCAATAGTGGATATGCATGTACATAAGGATTTCAATTGCTCTTTGTTATATGTACATTTCTGTGTTTGTGACATAATTACAATATATACAGCTATATGTATACGCATGCTTCATGCTGAAAGATTCTTTCCTTTCTTATAAGCTTCACAAGTTGCTGGATAATACATAGCTTCAGCATTTCAACTGCATTCTGAATGTCATTTCCAGTATGACATTGATTAAGATTCTTTAGGGATAAATTGTGAAGGTATGGCATTAGATCAGATTGTCATTATTTCCCTGTAGTAAAATTAAAAGTATTACACATAGAATTATAAAACCATTATTTAGGTTGGAAGAGACCTCTGGAAGTCATCAAATCCCCTTCCCTCCCTACCCCCCAATAACTTTTCGTTAGTGTGATTGCTCAGGGATTTGTTCAGTTAAGTCTGAAGCAACTCAAAAGATGAAGATTTTAGAACTCCTCTGTGTGATCTCTTCAAATATTTAACCACCATTCTGGTTAAAACAAATGAACAAACAAACAAAAACAACAAAAAACACAGCAGCAAAAAAATGTTTATTGTAGTAATAGTAGAGTGTAGTAAAGCAAGGTTAATTTCTCAGAAGATCTGAAGAAATCCATCTCAGTCAGTACATAGAGTCTCTTTTTCCATAAGCCTTCATGACTAGTGTGACAAAGACAACAGAAAACAAAACAAAAAAAAGACATTACCATATATTTTTTGCACTAACACCACATGGAAAGTGTTCTTAATATAGAAGGGAGTAAGGTTTCCCTTGTTTTCAGCAGCTGTGCCAGAACGGAATGATTGTAAAGTAGGTGTAAAATGGCATGTCTGGTTTGCATTTGTCTGGTAGCATTTTATATCCACTTTGCATACATTTTGCACTGGCAGAGAAAGACATATAAACTGAAAGCCAAGAATGAATTGAGCCCAGTTTATCTAAACAACTTTAGCTGAAGCTTAGAGAAAACTTCATCTCCAGTTCTTAGAAGTCTTTTAAAAAAAGTTTAAATCCCTATTCCCCAATCTTTTATGCACTTCACTTGAAAGACAGATTGATTTGTGTTATGAAGACTGTATGAAAGCAATATTGCAATTTCTTCTCTTTCTTACCTAAAATAAGAGAATTCTTCATTTCTTTACCCATGTGCATTATAAAGAACAGAGCATAACAAGAAGTCAATCCATTTCTCCGTTTTACGGAATCACTTCCTATTTTGCTTTGCACTGAGAGTTACGCAAGAGTTAGGGAACAGATCTATTTTTGAGAAGTAAATTCTAACTAGGTCAACAGGAGAGAGTTATTTTGTCCTCTGAAGCAGCCCCCCACCCTGCTCACCTTGGCTTAATCTCAAAGGACTCGTTATCTTCTTACAAACTAACAGAAGGCAATGGTGGAATTTGCAAGGAAAATTTGAATCCATTTCATTAAAAATATTTGCTGTTGATCATAGATATTGCTTTATGAAATGTTGTAGCAGTATTTATTGTAAGTATTTTTAATGAGTATTTGTAAAAACGTGTTAAAACTATTGCATACTTTTTATTTATTTATTTATCTATTATTTTTAAAATAACTGGACACCAAGGTTAAGAATTAATCTTCTCAAATTTCTATTAAACTTCCTGGCTGTCCTTGCTATCTCATAAGCCGTATTTGTTGATAGCTATTGTAACTGTTATCACTCTTTTATCTTGTACAGTCGTTGTATCGTCTATTTCAGGACATTAAGCTTTACATTATTTGAAGGCTAGTTAATGTAAAGTTTTGATATGTGAATATCAAGACACGGTTGGCCCTCCTGGCTGCCAGGGCACACTGCTGGCTCATATTCAACTTGCTGTCTACCACGGCCCCCAGATCCCTCTCTTCTAGGCTGCTCTCCAGCGTCTCATCGCCCAGTCTGTACGTGCAGCCAGGGTTTCCCCGTCCCAGGTGCAGGACCCGGCACTTGCTCTTATTGAACTTCATGCAGTTGGTGATCGCCCAGCTCTCCAACCTATCCAGATCCCTCTGCAAGGCCTTTCCACCCTCATTCGAGTCCACAACTCCTCCAAGTTTGGTGTCATCAGCAAACTTGCTCAAAATACCCTCTATTCCTACATCCAGATCGTTTATAAAAATATTGAAAAGTACCGGCCCTAAAATGGAGCCTTGAGGGACCCCACTGGTGACCGCCCGCCAGCCTGACGCAGCCCCATTTACCATAACCCTTTGGGCCCTGCCCGTTAGCCAATTGCTCACCCATCGTATGATGTTTTTATTTAGCTGTATGGTGGACATTTTGTCCAGTAGGATCCTATGGGAAACTGTGTCAAAAGCCTTGCTGAAGTCCAAAAAAATCACATCAGCTGGTTTCCCTTGGTCCACCATATGGGTGATCTTATCATAAAAGGAAATCAGGTTAGTTAGGCAGGACCTACCCTTCACAAACCCATGCTGGCTGGGACCAATGACTGCTTTGTCCCCCAGGTGCGCCTCAATAAGTTCGAGAACCATCTTCTCCATGATTTTACCAGGCACTGACGTGAGACTGACAGGCCTGTAATTGCTAGGGTCTTCTTTCTGACCCTTCTTGAAAATTGGCACAACATTTGCCAGCTTCCAGTCTACCGGGACCTCTCCAAATTCCTAGGATCGTTGAAAAATAATTGAGAGAGGTTCTGCGATGATGTCCGCCAGCTCTTTCAGCACCCGGGGATGAATCCCATCCGGACCCATGGACTTGTAGGGATCCAGGTGGAGTAGCAAATCCCGCACACATTCAGGGTCGGTTGGGAGTTTGTCATCCCCACCGTCCCTGTCCTCCAACTCAGGGCACCCTGGGTCCCGAAGCCCATCATCGGCATTGAAGACAGAGGCAAAGAAGGCGTTAAGCTTCTCTGCTTTGCCTATGTCATTGTCTGTGAGGAGACATTCCCTATCAAGGAGCGGCCCTATGTATTCTTTAGTTCTCCTTTTTCCATTCACATATCTAAAAAAACCCTTTTTATTTTCTCTCACAGACACAGCCAGCTTCAACTCTAGATGTGCTTTGGCCACACGAATTTTCTCCCTACAAACACGAACAGCATCCCTGTATTCTTTCCATGACACCTGGCCCTCCTTCCAGTAGCAAAACACTCTCTGTTTCCGCCTAATCTCCATTAGAATGTTCCTGGTCAGCCACACCGGCCTCCTGCCCCGCCTGCCTGACTTGCGATATTTAGGAATTGCCTGATCATGTGCTTCTAGGAGGCATCGCTTAAAGAATGACCAGCACTGGTGGACATATGATGCATACTTTTATAGTAATACTTACCTCCCTCCAATTGAGTGTAGAATAAGTTATGTTTGTTTTGCTTCACCACCAAAATAAATTTAACTGTGGTGGTTAGGGGATCAGCAGTGCCATATTAAGGCAGAAAAAATGCCATGACTTATGAAAAGACATATGGCAGAAAAAACATTGCACTCAGTGATATTCTAGATTTTCTTGTACTTTACATACCAGTCAAACTACGGAAATTTTATGACAACTAGATTGTGTTTCCAATTATTAAAAGAGCATTATAAAAAGTAGTGTGTTACATTGTTCATAAATATCATGTATGTGACAAACTGCACATTTACAAGAGGCAATGGGCACAAACAGAAACATGGGAAGTTCTATATGTATATGAGAAAACACTTCTTTACTGTGAGGGTGACAGAGCACTGGAACAGGATGTCCAGAGAGGCTGTGGAATCTCCTTCTGTGGGTATTCAAAAGATATTCAAAACCCGCCTGCATGGGATATGCTCTAGGTGACCTTGCTTGGCAGAGGGTTGGACTAGGTGATGTCTAGAAGTCCCTTCTAACCTCAACCATTCTGTTATTCTGTGTCAGGGACACTGATTACTAAAAATTAGTCTCTCCTTATTTCTAGAAAGGTGAGAAAGGTATAGAAACATGCCTCTAACAACACTATTCCTGGAGCTTTCTGACCACTTTTTCTTGCCATGCTCCTGTGCAATATTCCCAAAACCTGAAGGAGGCTGAAAGCATGGCACCTGAATGGTGACACCAATACTAAAACAAGGGCGCAGCTTACTCAGTTTCTTGAAAGCACACTAAGTTTTTGTTATTGTATTACCTGTATTATCTGTTATTCAAAAGAGAAAACAAACAATGCAACTGCATTTTTGTTCCTGACTTCTTTTTTCATCCCATTTCACCTATCCTAATTTTATGTGACCTGGCAGCTAAAGTTTTCAGACCCTTAACCTTTACATGTCTTATACAGGAGTCCTCCCTAATTCTGCTGTACAACCCTTTCAGCACAGGCCTTGTAGGCTTCTCATATCCTAGCTTTTCAGACTGTGACAATTTGAGCTCTTTATTCCTTTTTATTGCAGACACACAGGCCTTGGCATCTAAATTTCCTCCCCAGTTTGACATTATAGGCATAGAAACAAATTTCAGTTCACAGTATGCAAACAAAAAGTGAAAAGATTTTTTTGAAAGTGAAGAAAAAGGTGACCAAACCACCAATAGAGGATGATCAGAGTAACTGGCTATCTGTCAGAATTGCTGTGCAGGATTAGGTCCCAACAGAAGCCAAAAAAATATTTCTACTTGCTCTATGAGTGCTCCTCCCTGTCCAGCTGGTAGAGCTGGAAGGCCTGTTTCTTATACCTCATTAAGGAATACTAGAGTAAGATACTGCTAATTTTAAGCAGCCAAATAAATAATTGAACAATTTCCCTGGTTCCTACATATCAGACCAGGAGGTCCCAGGTGGAGATCAACAGACCTAAATTGATTTATCAGGAGGCAAATAGGAGATACACAAGTCAGTGGTAGGAAAGAGCTCTATTGGTGACACATATGACTCCTCCCAAACACCTGTGCACCCATGGTAACACAGGTTGAAACGGGAGTAAGTATCTTTAGTTCATAAAGGAATCTTTTGTGTGTGTGTGTGTGTGTGTGTGTGCGCACTGAGAGAACAAAGTAAGGAATATTTAGTGCATTGTAAACATATATCAAATAATTACCCATGAAAGAAGACGAGTTTTTAAACTGGACTGCTGTCAAAAAATCAGCTGTGGGAAATGGTGAATGCATTAGCTACTGTGCCAACAATAAGAAAGCATCATGAGATGTGGGTTGAGAAAGAACATTCCCACAGACATAGCAAAAGAGGTCAGTTGTGTGCAAGCTTTTGACAGATTTCCCCCAAATGTAAAAGTGATATTTTCATACCACTTGCAAGGATAAAGAAAGATCCAACTGAACTACAGTCTCTGTTTACTTACATGTTTATATGATGTTCAGCCCTGTCATGACATGTAGCACTATATCCCTTAACACTGTTTCACTAGCTGGGTTTGATGACTGTGCTGAAATTTTATAGGTGACATTACAAACCAAAAAGGTGTTGTTGAGGCATGTAGGCTCAGTACTTTGTTGTTAGTATCAAGACAGTTTACAAATTTTCTTCTGCAGTCAACTGTTTGAGTCTACTAAAACCAACATAAGCTGTTGATATATTACAAAAAAAAAAAAAAAAAAAAAAAAAAAAAAAAGCTTTAATAAAAAGAGAAGTTATATCAGCTGATTTGAGGCATATTAATTTACTTGAATATTTTAATAACATTAACATTCCTACTTGTGCCAATTGGTATGGTACTGAAAATTGAATTTAGTATTAAAATAGTCATGGTACTTCCTAATTTTTTTTTTTTAATACATTAACTTTGAAAAATTTGTAACCTTTTAAAGCAGTTGTATGTGAATTATGTTATATTCACAAATCTAAGGGCACCCTTAAAAACAAGCTTAACAATAGAGTAGTTGCATGTGTTAATAAGTTCTTTAATAAGTGGAAACTACATTAACAATTAATGACACCATGATGAATATATCCAGCCAGAAATACAAACTAAATTGCTGTATTTTTTATTCCTTTCTCATAAAGCTTGTTCTCATTTTCCTTATGTTTTGACATTGGTGGTGAGTTAAACTTGCTGGCCACCTTATGCACATCAAGATTCTCTCTCACTTGCCCTCCTCAGAAAGACAGATAAGAAAACGAGATGCATAAGCTCCTGGGTCAAGGTAAGGACAGGGAGATCACTTACTAGTTTATTGGATTTACGTGGCAAGGGTTTGGTAGCAGAGGAGTTCTGGGGGGAGGGGACTCTGTGAGAAGAATCCAGAAGCTCCTCCAGATTAGATAAGAACCAGTTTCAGCTGGCTCCAAAAAGGCTACTAGCCAGAGCAGAGAGAATAAGCAACATCGGTTGTGCTTCTGTGAGAGCAGATTTAAGAAACAGAAAAAACTGCTGCACATCAACGGTTGGGAGAGAGGAGTTGGAACCAGCCCTGCTGAGGTCAGTGAGGAAGGAGGGCAGGAAGTGCTCCAGGTGCCACAGCAGAAGTCTCCAAAGACCCTGTGGTCTTTGGAGAGGCCTGTGGTTGCGCAGACTGCCCTTCTGCAGTCTTTGGTGGAGCAGGTACCATTCTGGGCAAAGTAGATTCAATTTGGGGAATAATAATTGAGTTTATTGTCAACTAGAAATAAATTAGAATACTGAGAAAACAAAACCAAAGCTAAAAACACCTCTTTCCCACTTCACTTCTACACAGGCTCAGCTTCCCCCTTGACTTGCCTACCTTGTCTGTTCAGAGGGATGAAGAATGGTTGCAGTCTGTTCATAACACTTCACTTCTGCTGCTCCTTCTTCCTTATATTTTTTCATGCTCCAGCATGGTGCGCCTCCCACAGCATGCAGTCATTCATGGACTGATCCAACACGGGTTTCTCATAGGCTGGAGTTCTTCAAGAACTGCTCCAGCACTGTTCTGTATCATAGTGTGGAGCCCCTTCAGGAATGGACTGCTCCAGCATAGGTCCCCACCAGCCTGTTCCTGGACCATTCTTACTAAAGCCATCCCTACAGCCCACCTCACTATGAAAACTTTGTCATGCAAACACTGCAGTATCAAACATCAAAAGCACAAAAATCATCCCATGACTTTGCTACCTCTAAGACAGAAAACTAAGGATTTGGAGTTGTTTATAGAGTTGCATATGTAAAACAAAAATTAAATCTAATTGATATTTTCGTTAAATTTGACTGAAAACAGAGGACAAACTGTCTTGGTATCTTTGTAGTTTCCTAAGTAAATTAAAGTTCTGTACAAATTAGAAAACACAGATCTTTTCACAAAATCTAACACTTGTTTACAAACAAAACAAGCTTGCTCAGAACACTACTAGCCTAGTTATTATATGTGAATGAGTTTGACCATCTTTCTTATTTTATAATTGTTAGTGATACTGCATGAAATTGTACAGAGTCATTCTACAGCAAGAAAAAAAAAACTTTTTTATTTTTTTCAGTGGGGGTTATGGTCGGTAAGCCCTCCAATACACCAACTAATCAATCTGTCATATTTTAGATTTCATTTTTCTTTAGTTTTAACTTTGAATGGTTCCATATTTTAACATATGTTAACAATGTGTTCCCCAGAGTGTTTGTTAGATTGTTTAGAAAAGTATAAAACAGTCCCTCAAAAATCCTAAGTGATAATGTATATGATTTGACTATCAAAAATAAATGAGGATATGAGGATTAATTTGACTAAAGAAACAAAGTAACACATTTTAAACTATATCTGAAATATACAAAGCTGAATTAATTGTTTGAAATTAACTGATCATTGATTTTAGATCATAATTGCTTTGTTTTAAGTATTTTTTAATTATAATATTATTATTATATATTTTTTTTTGAGTGCAAGAAATCTGCTTGGCAATTGAGCAAAGTATAAAAATTTTTCATTTATTTTAAAAGTGCAGATACCTAGTAACAGGTTTTGAAAGAAGGGGTGCTCTTTAGACAGTTAATAGCTCTCTTTTATATATTTTATATATTATTAATTTGTGACCCTCCCCCTCACTTTTTCTTTTTTTTTACACTTTAATAGGTAAAGAAAAAGATCTGTGTATAAACATAACAAAATAAAGAATTAATTCCTATTAGCAGGCAGATGTTCAGACATTTCTTGTTCCTCTCACTGACAGAGCAGCACAAGAAGCAGAAAAGTGCTTGGCTCTATGTAAACAATGTTCTGCAACAACTAAATCACCAGTGTGTTATCAACACTGTTTTTCATCATAAATCAAATCAAATCAAAACAAAACAAAGCAAACAAACAGCAAAACAAAACAAAACTCTATCCCATCCAAAACCAGCACATCTTGAACCATGCAACCAAGCTAGGTACTTTTCAGCTTAAGTTTTAGGTTCTCTAGTGAGCTACTCTTATGTTTGTTCACATCTCCAAGCTTCCACAGTCCAGTTAGTTCAATGTCAATCTTGTGCATAGATTTCAACCAGATGCATAGTATATGCATTTGTTTATAAATATCTTTTGAAATAGTAGATCTTGCAGAAGATGTTTCAGAATTTTTCCTTAAGAGAAACTAACTTTTGATAAACTGTTCCTGAACACAAAGCTACTGGTAGTCATGTGTAAATTCTTTAACGGATAGGAAGAGCCCTTGAGGAGTGTGCAGGTGATCTAGCTGTTAGATTTTTATATTAGATGTTTTGGTTGAGCTCATTTCACTAAGTTTAAGCACATGCATTCAGGAGATGACTGCACAATAATGAGTATGAAGATTACTTTTTCAAAATTTCAGTGAAATATCCTAACCCTACATGGGGGGAGAATTTTGCATCTTGCCCTATCTTAATATTTTCTACTAGGTAACTCCACAGTTTCTGTTCAACAGGCTATCTGTATTAGTCTCATCTTGATTTATCATGATGATTATATTATGTTTTGCCGGTAGCTGCTGCAGGTTCTTGATGTCCTTCTGAGAAAAGAAGTGAATACCTAAGTATTTACTTAGGTACCTAAGTAGTTTATTGGGTGTTTTAATTAGCTGCTTAATAAGTACTTCTTAACCACCCACTTGTTGGCATGAGAAAATAAACTCAGATTTTGTGGTTCACTATCAAAAAAAAATAATCCAAAACATCAGGTAATCTTTCAGGTTTCTTCCTCATTGGGAAGGATGATTTTTGCAATAAACTATATTTATGATGGTCATAAGCATATTGAACATCTTTCTGGTATTAGTTGCCTATCAACTATGCTTTCCATCCTCTGGACATTCATATATGTGGAATATTAAATGCAATATAGTTAGATGCAGAATATTAAATGCAATATAGACTGTTAGTGAAGCAGATATATTAATGCATATTGTTTCATAACAAAATTGGGATTTCTCTTATATTATAGTTTTAACTTCCTTTAATAAATAGTTTCTTTCTTTCTTTCTCTTCCTCCCTCCCTCCCTCCCTCCCTCCCTCCCTCCCTCCCTCTCTTTCTTTCTTTCTTTCTTTCTTTCTTTCTTTCTTTCTTTCTTTCTTTCTTTCTTTCTTTCTTTCTTTCTTTCTTTCTTTCTTTCTTTCTTTCTTTCTTTCTTTCTTTCTTTCTTTCTTTCTTTCTTTCTTTCTTTCTTTCTTTCTTTCTTTCTTTTTCTTTTCTTCCTCTCCCTCTTTCTTCCTGTCTCTCCCCCCCCCTCTCTTTTTTTCAGCATTTCCTCAAAAGATCTTAAAGGCACATGTTTTCTGAAAATGTTTTAAAATTTCCTTATTTCAGAAATCATCTCAAACTTTTTGATCTCAAATGACTGATGAAAAACAAACACGCCAATCTGTATTTATTTCAGATAGACATTACTAAACTCCTACTTCTGATAAAAACGGTGAAAATACAAATAATTTTCATTGCTTTCTGTCTTGCTTTTCACAGAAGCAATAAGTGATAAAGTGATATCTGGTTGGAGTGATAAAGAAGTATCAAGTGTAACCTAACTGGTATACAATCTCTCTGACTACAGCCATGTATGACATGTGTATGTGTCTACTTGGGGTTTTGTCCCATGATTAAATATGATCCTCTTCCTTATACAAATATTTGATAATTTATTTATTTATTTATTTTTTCTGAGTCAAACCTGTAAATGTATAAATAATTTTGTGAAATCCCCCTATCTCATGTATCATGTTTAAAGGCAAAATTGTAAGTTCCTCAATTCTGTCAGTAAACTACTAGTAACATAATGAATAGTCTAGGTGAGCTAGACTCATAGACTTATAGAAAATGAACAGATCTATAATATTAGGTAATTCATAGCATGAAACATCAGAGTTTAGGCAAAAATAAAAAGGGAAAATTTGCTCTGTTGTGTCACTCTGTGACAATAACAGCAGATTTCTAACTGTAATTTAAATAAGGCCTTACAGCACTTTGTCACCAGAATGCCCAGGTACAACCATCTTAACTTTTATTCACACATTCAAACAATGCCAAGTTTTGAGCTTACACAGCTCTTTTAAAGGACTTGCTCCAGATTCAAGTACAAGATTTTAGAGCTTGCTCTGAATTTAGAGCTTTAGAATCAAGAATTTAGAGCTTGCTCTATTGATCTCTGATCAATATCTTCTTTTACTCTCCCAGAGGTTCTTAATTTTTCTTACCTTACTGCGACAAGAAGAATGAGAAATGTCAGTTCTAGATGACACTGAAACTGCAACACTCTTTACTTTATTCCTCTTCCCATTTACAACTATTGTTAGTTATTCAAGCTAGTTTCAAACTAGTGTTCTTTAACAGGTTCTGCCTCTGGCTCCCATTTTATTTTATTTTATTTTATTTTATTTTATTTTATTTTATTTTATTTTATTTTATTTTATTTTATTTTATTTTATTTTATTTTATTTTATTAAATTTTTTTCACTACTCTTTTAGTTATTCAGAGAAAGGATGTCAAATAAATGATACAATTAGATTAATTTGGAGAGAGGTGTAATCAATTTAATGGTAGAATACACAACATTCTCAATAACTTTAATTGAAAATAGAGAATATTGTTAAAAAAAATTATCTTTAATTGTTTTAAATAAAGAGGAGGTAGCTATAATACTAATTAAATTATTGTTTTCCAAACTAAAAGTGGGAGTTAAGTACCTTCAGGAACAAGCTTTTCCAGATAAGTCTTTTGTACATAGTCCACTGACCTAAAAGCTACAGATCCCATAAGAAATGTATGCAATGATATATCTTAAAAAAGGTGACAAATAAAAAAATACTGATGTACAACAGGAGATGGATATATGGTTGGTCACTTCTGGTGACTTCAACTGAGATGGTCATTTGCTTATTTGTATTGAATAACATTCCTTCTAATCATTAATGTATTATAATGGAGGTATAGCATCACAGGAATAAATATGGCCTATTAATTATTATTTTTAACACAAACGAAGAAAATAACCACTATTGAACAGTTCCATAATGCATATTCAGCTAGAAATCTAAGCAAAACCAGGTCTGCGGTATAACTGTTAGAAGTTCCTTGCTGACAAATAATTGAATTTAATTTTGAGAAAGGATTAGGAAATCTATTCACATGTAACTGTGATTTTCATCCCATGTAGTATTCTTGTCTTTTCTAATGCAACTAACAAAGGCCTCAGATATCAAGGCTTTCAAGAAATTAGCTTCAGGTTTCATGGTTTGCCTCAGTTTTTGTTTTAAATGCAGTGTTACGCTACATGATTTCAGTAGCTGATTAAATACATAGTTATTTTATGTGTGTTGTGAAATAACATCAATATTAATACCTGAACTTACCATTAGTTGCTGCTGCTTTTGATTTTTCCCACTCAAGAAATATGTAGTTTAGAAGAGCAAAAATACATATCATACTAAGTATCTAGTTGTTTGTTAGTTTTGTTATGAGGGAAATACTGTGAAGCCTCTGGAAAGATATCCTGGAGTTGTTTTGCTAATGGAGAGAAGAGAGGGAAGAGAGAGAAACAAAGAGATGCTGAAAGTCCTAATAAAAATTACTGTGACAGATGGATCTTGTTTCTCATCCTGAGAATGTAACCACAAGATCTTGAGGAAAATCAATGAATAAAATGATGACAAAAAATTGTCAGTAGAGGGTTTTTGTGTGTGTGCCTAACACAAGAGAAAATTTACTGAAAGTTACTTTAGCTGAAAGTTACTGCCTGGTCAAGTGAGAGCACCAGCATTACTCTCTTTTTCCCTAAGAGAGAGAAAGGTATTGTATACCAAAAAGTTGAGTTGGACTACAAATGAGCAAGTTTTGAACTACATTTTCAGTACTTTTCTCCTTCCACATATGGCTTTAGAATCATAGACTCATTAAGGTTGGAAAAGACTTTTGAGATCATCTGGTCCAACCATCACCCTACTGCCCACTAAACCATGTCCCTAAGCACCAGGTCTAACATTTCCTTAAATGCCCTCAGGGACAGTGACTCCACCACCTCCCTGGGCAACCCATTCTAATGCCTGACTACTCTTTCTGAGAAGAAATGTCTCCTATTTAGAGCAATTTAATCTCCCTCTTTACAGTAACAAACATAGTAAATTTAAAGTCTTGCATTTCATCCAGAATCTAACAGGATGACAGTCACTGTGATCTATTCTGAAAGATGCTATGGAGAAATTTATTTTAACTAAAGCTTTGTTCCACAGTAAACAGCTTATATTGCTCTAGTTTGTATATTAGGTGCAGTAATTTTGTTTGCTGACTGCTTAGGTTTATATTAAGTTGTTGAGTATAATTAAAAGAATATTAGGTTAGAAAACCTAATAAAGACCCCATATTAGCCAGTGCTTTGATCAGATTTACATTTAAAACCTGGGACACTTACAAGTGCAGGCAGTCACTTTCTGCTACCATGAATAATGAATACTTTGGGCTGTACAGTGTTGGGATGTTAGTTTGTTTTACAGATGTAAATGTGATAAACAACGTCTAACCCTTTTATTAAGAAAACAATTTTCAATAACTTTAAAAAATCTTATTTGAAAGCAGCAAAAGAAAAATTAAAAATAAAATTTGCTTCTTGAAAATGAAAAATAAGTAAAATCTGTTAATGAGATGAATAACTATAAGCTATTAAACCTGAAGAGAGAAGATAACAGAAATGTATGTACATATATATTTTTACAAGGAGTAAAACACAATGACAAAGCACTTCAACTGAGTGAAATAAGAAAACAAATAGAAGCTATTTTGTTTGTACATACTTTTTTTTTTTTTTTTTTTTTTTCATGAACAACCAGAGTAATGTTACTTTACTTACTGCAAGGAATTGTATAATGTATTTATAATTTCAAATTCAAACATGATGGATATTTATTGCTATTATTTTTAAGGAATCAATTTTAGATTTTTTTAAGATCTTAGCTTAGTCCTAGTAATTAAAATTTGTTTAACAAAAATTACTGTTAGATGTTTTATGATAAAAAATCTCTTTTTATGAACTGATTAATTTCATTTCCTGACCTTGAGTATAGTGCTTGTTAATTAGACAGCTTCTTAAGTTATTGAATACACACAAGGAAAAAACAATAATGAATTCATCTGATGACATTTTTGGTATTTACTAATCTCAGATGTACTAAACTTTCCAGAAACTGAAACAGTAGTAGCAAATATGAAGTTCACAGAAGAATAGTTTTAAGAACTGGAAATTTGCTATTTGCTATTATATTTTCAAAGATTTCCACTTTAACCAGGATCCTTTATATGTTGTGGTGCTGAAATGTAATTCTCTTTATGACTCTCATGCTGTTATGCCTGACAAAACATATCACAAACTTTATATTCCTGGTATATTTGGGAGATGGTCGGTTTCAAGTCAGCGTATTTCAAAACAGTTATACTGTTGGAGGAAAAAAACAATTTGTCTTTCCCTTGTAAAGACTAATAATCTGGTTAGTTCTTATCAGCATGCTACTTTTACTAACCTGGAGGGCTGTTTAATTATGACTGGGACCCTTTCTTATCATTGGAGAGAAAACCATTATGTTTTTGCATATATCTTACACTTCTAATGAATTTCATTTTCATCTGTAAGTCACATATAATCATGGGGGTAGCTAAAAGTGGAAACGTTAGGCGAATGCAGAAAAACACAGCTGCTGTCTAACAGCTATGTGTAGCTCAGCTCCATCTTGGATAACATAAACCCATGTAATTGTAAAAATTACAAAAAATTTTACAAAATTTACAAAAAAATTGTAAAAAAAAAAAAAAAATGTAACCCATGTAACCCATGTAAGATTTATTTATTTATTTATTTATTTTTAGCAGAGTTAAAATCAATAGTCTTACAAAAAGCAAGACATATCTTGTAAAACTACCAGTTGATGTTAATATGATCTTGTTGCTGGAAGAATGATGGTGTGGAAACCTTTTATATTTATAAGATATTTATGTTACAGAACAGACCTGAAATAGAAATAAGAAGAGGCCCCATTCATCTTACTACAAAGAGGAGGCTACATAAGAGATGTTATTGGAAACTATAAAGTAGAGCTGTCAAAACAGACTTTTTCTTCTTGTTCAGAAGCGAAGCATCAGTTCAAATCAGTAAAAAAATCAGAAAGAAATAATGAAATTAATTTTTATTATTTTCATCAGAGCTTTAGGACCTTCAAACATTAACTGAAAAATTAAAAACTGGAAAAATTTGTGGAAAGTGTTGGTTATTTCAGCATGACTCAGGTCTATTATTTCTTAATTTCTTTATAATTTCTTAAATCACTGAGATGAGAGGAAATATTCTCACTAAATAAATTTCAGCAAAAAAAGCTATTTTGTTGAATTTTAAGAATTCAATTCCAAATATTTTAACTTCAGAATTTTCTGAGTGCAAATTGGAGTTCTCACTTAGGTTTTCAGTTTCAAATAAGCTTGCCAAAGAAGGATACTGGATATTCCAATAGGAGTGGCAGGGTTTTCAGGGCATAGAACTCTATTTTGGGTTCAGTTCAGTATAACTATTTATTACAACTGATTACTAGTACAGGGATGCAACTACTATGATAATATAATTATTGATACATGAAGTGGCTGTTAGAACTTAGTGGTACATATAAAGAATTCATCAATTTTGAAAGTTTACTTTGCAAATGGAAGTAAGAAATGTTTTGTAGATTACAAAGTATCCTTGAAGTCTGAAGTATTTTAAAGGAGATTTATTTCACTAGCCTTTGAATATTGCATAGTGAATTAATATTTCTTAAAAAAAAAATAATAATTAAAAAAAACACCTCAAACTTTTAAAAGTCAGCAAACTTTTGGCCACAGAGACATAGCCAGTACAACTATTAAGTTCAAAAAAATATAGTACTGCTGTCTGTGTACTTCATGAGCTGAAGCTGTTAACTAAGACGTGATGATACAGAATCATGAACATCATGATGATACAGAATCATGAGAAGATGACAGTAGCATATTTGAAATCAAGGCAGGTCCTCAGACGAAGGATTTCTATGAACCTGGGAGAAAGAGGGCAATAAAACCTTTTTGAAATGTAAATGTATTTACATTTCTGTGTACTAGTCTCTGTATGGGGCTGTCTTATTCAATTTTGCCAGAGCTGGGTCAAGAGCATCTTGAACCACGTGTCATAACTAGCCACTCCTTCCCATCCCAAACACTTATGTTTCTTAGAGCTGTTGCACCTGTACTTCTTCACCTTAATCTGTCCTTCAGCTCCTTCCTCTGTCTATTGAACTTGGCTTTGGTGCTCCCTGCTCCCCCATGCAGAGCTGTATCCTTCCCTCTGTCCTTTGGCCTTTTCCTGAACAATACCGAAGGGACAGCATCACCCTTTATAAGTCTATGAGAGTATCTATGATAAATTAATACAACTCAGTACTGTATCTGCATATGAAATCAGATACACAGAAAAAACTCACTTCTCCTCTGTGTGTATGAATATTTTAGGCCTCACTAAGTTTAGAGCAAGTCTCAAAGACATAATATTTCTCAAAGCTCTCCACAGAGAGATACAAAGAAAAGACAATAAATGAAAGAGTAGTTGTTTATTAAATGTGTTCTGTTCTACATTTTGTCTTTGGCTTGTTCTCTTGCTTTAATAATCAAAAAGCAGTGTTGATAGCTCTGATAATTTGTTGACTTGAACTGTGCCATCCTTTGTAGCATGGAAAAAAAATACAACAAACAACAAACCAAACCAACCAAACAAAAAACAACTCTTCTGCAAGGAGGGAGAATTTTTAGGAAGAGAAGCATTTGAATTTGTACAAAGTCAAGATACTTCAAGCTATCTACTGCTTAATGAGACATTACTCTGACCACATCAACTGTCCTACACAAATAGTTCCTTTTGCCTTTCCTCTCCCCTCAGCTCAGTTCTCAGTGAGAGAGACCTTTAATACAACACGCATAAAATGAAGATGATATGTTTTTATGTAAGTAACCTGATCACAGCCTCATAACTACTACAGCACACATCATTCTAAATCACTATTCAGTAGCAACAACTAGCCAGTTTTTTCCCACCCTTACTGCAAATTCTTTGAACTTCTAGTCCATTGTTTGGAGTGCTTGCAGTTGCCAGAATCTGGAATATCTCACAGAGACCAACTGAACAGCTGAACTGTAAACAGAATCATTAAGCAGAGGAACTCCTGTAGCCTGGTGTCATGTACAAACCATGAGAGATTTTCTCCTTTATTGCTCCTTTGCTTCATGCAAACCCGTGTTTTTAAAACAGAAATAAAGATTGAGACTTTTAATTCAATTCAGATTTTAAAGTAAACAGGTTCAAAGACATTTTTGGAACAGTATCTTAGAAGCTAGTACATTTCTAGATGAAGCAAAGTACTTTGCCATATCACTTGAATTTTTATATTGCTGTACTATAGTTATTAAGAAAGGGAACTTCACATTTCTTTAAATTCCTTAAATACTAAAAGGAATGCTGTTTTTGTTTGTTTGTTTGTTTGTTTGTTTTGTTTCATAGTATTTTTTAATCTGAGAAATTCTTCTCAGTGATTCCCTCCAGTTAAAGAAAAAAACAATAAAAAAAAAAAACAACAAATGATGTGAAAAATACAGGATACAAGTGCAAGCCGAGTCAGATATTTATAATTGGCACACTTCAAGTTCATTGATGAAGACATCTCCAGCTAAAATCTAGGTCTCTATATATTTTGAATGCACATTTTTCCCAGTCTTTAATGTAATAAATCATTTATTCTCTTTGAACTTCCTCTGAAAATGGTGTTAAAAGGTAGTCATTGTCTACAAAATGGTAGTGCTTTACCATTAGGAGAACTGTACTAAACAATGTTACTTATGGGATAAAAACAAGTTCAAAACATTTAAAATCCTTTGAGATTTTGGACAGTATTCAAAAGTGGTGAAAGAAGCAGATGGTTATGCTACTAAAGTTGTGCAGCAATGCAATCCAATGGCAGAAAAATAAATATAGATCCCTGCCCTACCCCATGCTCTAGGTCATAGAGTTCCCTACTATGTGAAACAAAAATCTTAAGCAAATTTAAAAAAATGGTCTAAGAGTTAAAAAAGTCCAAAAAGCACTCAATTGTCTTAGATGTATGAAAAGATGCAATGGTGTACAAGCAAGTCAGGAATATTGCTTCAGCTGGTTTATCTGTAACTGCATTTTTTTATTTCTGTTTAACTTTTGTTATCTTTGTATGCTATCACAACAGTTTTACTATTTTAGCATAGAATGTAGCACAGCAAAATACAGCAGAGGCCTTGGGAATTGGAGACACTAGTGTGACACAGAGGAGCACAGGCATGAGATGATAGGAGATGTGGAACTGGCCTGGCAGACTCATCTAATTTGGAAAAGACCTTCAAGACCATCAATTCCAATAAACAGCTCACCCACAGTCAGTAAAGGAAATGCAAAACTGGAGTGGGATGACAAATATTTTAGGGGTAGAAAAGAGAAAGAAATAGTAACTGTTTAAAAGTCATTATATGCAGCACATTTGGCTGCATATAATGGATCTGCACATAATTGAAAAAGAGAATTTTCAAAGCAAGTTAACAGATATATAGAAATGACCCAACTGGACTTAGAGTGAAGAAGAATCAAGGAATGTCACACTCCTGACAAACTACTCCAGATACTGATGGCTTGCTGTAACTGTTCTCACATGAGGCCAGAGGCTCAGGGGGAGGGTCAGCATACCACTAAGAAAAGAGATAAAAGCTAAGTTTGTAACATTTTTTTTTTTTTTTTAACGTAGTAATTAGATCTGGTCTAATAATTAGAAACATCAAGATTTCAGTTTGACTAACAATAAATTCTTGCTTTTATGCATATACGGTGTATTTCTTCTTTGCCCATAAAGCAGATCTTGAGTATAACAGCAGAGAGGAAGATGGTTTAGCCTTTAATTGAAGTTTCTGGAGACTATTTCAGACAAGTGTTTGTTTTTGACAGCAGCTACCAAGCTTCATAGCAAAGATTATCTCAGTGTTATCTAGTAAAAATAAATGGTGATCTAAATACTACTTAAAGAAAGGTAACAAATAATAGCTGAAAGCAGAATATTTTGAAATAAAAAAACTGTAGGAGAGTAGAGGAATAGATGCTAAGTTCTTAGGGGTTTAATTACTATTATCACTTTTTTAGTATTTATTTTACAGTAGTTGTCTGGGTCAGCAATAGGATATTATTTGTTTGTCTGTTTGTTCATATTTTACAAATGGAATTAAATTTCTGGGTCCAGTGAATTAAGATGAACACGAAGGTATATCTTTTAAATGCTAAGATTAACAGATGGGAAACATGGTTTGATGAAAGTAAATGCAGATTAATGGTTCACATGGCAAAGGGAAGGATATCGATACATTTATTAAAGGAAAAAATATCTTGCACATAGAGCAAAAAATTATTTGGGAGCTATTGTACAAAAGTCTCTAACTCTTCTGTTCAGTGATAATAAAATAAATAAACATGATACTGGCTTGGAAAACACTGTAAATAAAACATGATTTTATAATTTCTAGGTAACAGTGAGCATGCACTACACACATTACCAAACCACAAAGATTAGCTGCGCAGTCCTTAATTTGCCCTGTTGAGCCAAAGTACTGCAGGATCCTTTGAAGTTGGAAGGTTTGTCACCATCATGAGTGTCAATGTTCCTGCATCTGCTAGACATCATCTCAGAGCTAGCTGCTTTGTTAAGTTAATCTTCTAGATTTTGATCCTAAAAGGAAAAGCTGTCCTGCATGGTGTGAGCTTGCACCTCAGTGCATAGCAGAATTGTAGTGATTGTGCCTTATTCATGCCAAGTCTCAGATTTCATCAATACTGCATTAAAGTTATGAGGGACAGAAGAGACACACAACAAATAGATGGCTGAGCGTGAGTCTTCCAGGAGCAAAGTGTAACTTTGAATTTATTTTGAATATTTGTCTGTAAAGTGTTCATGGAAAGAGAGGGAAGTATGCTGGTGGAAGGGAATGGTGAACAAAATCAGGAAAGAAAAAAAAAGAGCACATCATACTCAGCTATAAACATAAGGGGTATGAAGAATGGAAAGAAAGGACAACAAGGGTGAAATCTGAAAGAAGTGCTAGCGTTTACTCTTCAATATTGAGGATCAAGATTTGTATTATCAAATAGTATATAAAGAAGCTCTAGAACAGACAATGTGTAATGGTTTTACGGTTCTTTCCCCTTTCGTTTTTGACTTCTAATTCTGTAAAGTGAAAAATACACCTATCTTGACAGTCAATAAAGAAAGCATATAAAATTGCTTTGTAGAAAGTCATACAACAGCAGCAACTTCTCCTTTAGTGGAGTAGAATAAAACTGTGCAACCACATAGCCAACAGAAGGCAAAATAAGAAAGGATGAAGTGAAGAGCTCTGAAGCAACAGCGTGGTTCACCTGTGAGGAAGGAAACAGATGAATAAAAAAGGATGAGTATGCATGTAAAGAGCATGTAGACAGTATAGGGATGACAAACAGTATAGCTTTGGACACAGATTGTTGACAGAAACTGATAGGCAACAGAGTCAAGATATGGCTTACAATGCATAAGGTTTTGAGGTGAATTCTTAGGGTGCTCCCAGCTATCTATTTCACCTATGCTGTTATGCTGCTAAAAGTATGGATGTGGAAAAAAACAACCTCTTGTAAGTGGGACACTTTAGAAACCAAAGTGTAGCGTGAAACTGATCAGCTTACTCGGCTGTGTGATATCTATTGTCTTCATGAAATGTGTCTTTGCACAAGCATTGTAGACTGTTGGATAGTCAGTTGGAATGCCCTCCATTCAGTAGCAATGACAAAACATGATCTGGTAGGAGGAAACACAAAGGGAAAAACAAACCAACCAACCAACCAACCAAAAAACTTACAAGCAGCATGGACAGTTGACATTTTGTATTAGACTGAAATACATCTATTTTTCATAGATAAAATAATAGTAACATTAATTTAAAGTTGACATGTTTCTATGATTCTATGATTCATCTAGTGGTGTGGTGGGATATAGATTTATATATATTTTAGAATACATATATAGATTTTAGTATACATAGCAATAGCTGCTGTGTTGTTTTCTGTGTTAAGTGATTTCAGATGTTTATTAAGAAGCTAGGGGCTGTGATTTGCAATGCAGAGCTGCAAGAAAGCAGAGAGGGAATATTAAATAGATTATATATTCAGTAATAGTACTGTGTTCGTTATCCAATTTTGTTAAACAATCAACTAATTCCATAATGCTTTACTTGGACTAGATTACTCAGTTTGATTCAATATAAATAAAAGGTAGCAAAATTAAGGTTAAATACAACAATAGAGAGATGAAGAACATACTCATGTTATTGGGAGACAGTGAACTATATGTAAAATCAATAAATTATATTATAAAAATGAAGTCAGAAATAAATAGTTATAATTTGCCTTAACTTAGACTGGAAAAATAATAACTGCTTTATCAGACAAGCTTGATATCTGCTTTCCTGCAGATAAGTGTGAAAGACACACATGGGAAAATTATATCAAAGTTATGGAACTTTGTAAGTATAAAATACTAGAATAAGCATGCACCAAAGCATTCTTAACATGTTCAAATTCATGATGATAAAGCTGTTTTCATCTTCAAAACATCATAACTTCCCATAAAATTTCTACTGCAAGTGGTTCATCATTCTAATCACCATGTATGGCCATATATTTTTTGGGGGAAAATGTAAAATAGATTGTGTCAAATGGTTATACTGCTGTTTACTAATGTCTCCTGTATGTTCTAATGTGAAGTGTTACTTAGACATGTTTAATTTTAAATAGAAGTACAGACTAGGTAAGACTATACATAAAACATAGCTCAACTATGTTTTTGAGTGCAAATCTAGTTCATGACTTGATAAGAAAACATGGATAACATTTTAGATTTTTTCTTGAAATTTGTGATTTGCAAAAATATTTTCAGGACTGAATAAAGTGTTATCTCCTGTGTGGGTTGAAAATAAACAACTTTATACTTGGTGTTATCTTCCTGCAGAAATGCTGTATCTGAAGAGATATGAACTTGGCTCTGTTTTTCATTTTAGTTTTGTTAGGATTCCATTATTCACTGATTTTTTAAAATTAATTTGTGGTATTATATTAAAATTATATATAGTACATTTTTCAGTACTATTTTTAAAAGATTTGAGTATGTATGAAAGCAAATTTCAGTATAAATTCAAAATTGCAAATTTTAGTATATAGTAAAAATTAATGCTTAGAGGACATAGTAGAATCAAGATATACAGAGGAATAAGCATATTATACATACATATATGTAAAGATTTAATTTATGATTGGTTTTAACAATTTTAGAAAATCTGTATGAAGGTTTGAAAAACATAAGAAAAAGAGAATTCTTCTTAATCTGCGGGTAAATGTCAAGGGCAACAAATCCTTACTTGAAGTTTTGTTTCAGGCAATTTTTTCCTCATCAGCTTAAATATGCTTAAATGTGCAACTCTTTTTATATATGATTATCAAGGAACCAAATAAACTTCAAGAACATCTCTTCTGCTGCCCAAATTTCTTTCTTTTTATTTCTTTTTCCTTCTGTTTCCCTTTTATATTTCATTTTTCCTCCTTTAAAAAAAATCTTTTTACATTTTTTCCTTTTTAATGAATTCAAAGCTGTTTCTTAAAGTGATTTTACATTTCACACATCTGTAACTGGCTGTCCTCCAGTTCTGAATGAAAATAAGTTCAAGATAAACTATTTACATATGAAAAAGTAACTTCAAAGTGAAGGTGAAGGGTTATTGCAAAGAACTTTTAGCTTAGTTTCCCATTGCCTGTTTCAGGAATTTTTAATACTCTTACTGTTTTCTTTCTTCTCTTCAGCATAAAAACTCTTGCAAGAAAAGGCTATCAAAATCTCCTAGATGACAGCTAATATTCAAAACAAACTACAGGAAATGTTTTAAAACATCTTGGTATCATAGTATGAAATACACATCATTGATATGTTTAGTCTAAGAACGATCTTGTTTTTAAGCAACATATATTTTCCTTTCTCCTCTATATTTTATATTCAGCTCAAGAGCAGACTTTGGAAGACCTATGTGACTGTTTTCTAATCTCTTTTAATAGTAATATAGAACTTTTTTAGACTAGATATTTTTATATTCATTGTAATATTTAATTTCAATATATTTTCATCTTACTCTTTCCTATGTACAGTGCTGTGAATTATACTTTGATAATAATAATTATTATTTAACCAAACAATATTATATGGGATTATATATATTATGTTGCAAGTTGCAATGCACAACTGCATTGGAATTAAAGGAATTAATGATTATCTTAACGGATTAAAAAATAATAATAATAATAATTTCACACACACATAAATCTTTAGAAGTCTATCTATGGGGTTTTATAATGGTCAAGGATTTTTCTTTGTTTTGTGATGTGGCAAAAAGTAATTTTGCAGGCAGACATACTAGATTGTTGACATTAGTGGAGTTGGCATATATACTTTTTTTTTTTTTTTTTTTTAGTTATTGAATGTACTTACACTGTACTTACCATTTTACACTGAAGCCCTCTCCAGTTCCACTTTAATTTAATTTGGTTATTTCTTCAGTGGCACTGATCAAGTGTACCTAAAAGTTTGGCCAAAAACATGAGCTGAAATTAGTAGCTTTGCTCCTGCAATGAAATGGAATATTACGCAATATAGACAAAGTCATCTATACATGATGGAACCTTTTCAGTGGCAATTCTAAGACTATGACATGGATACCCATAGAACCAGCATGAGCCTAATGATCTGCTTTAAGTACACGACGGTTCCCTAAATATACATTTTCCTGTGATTTTTCCTGTGATCATAAACCAAAAAAAATTACTTATGAAAAATGCTTCATACAAATGATTGATATGTATTGGAAGGAACACTTAGATTACTCTCAGGAACTAATATAGAGTATAATAGAAACAGCTGGAAACTGAATGCAAAGTTTATTGTCTACTGTAAACTTAATATTGTGAGACAGGTAATATTTTTAGTATAGTGTTTTACACCACAAGAGTTGGAAAGTTGGAGCTGGATTACAAATTATTGATTCTATTTTAGCTCTCTATCAAAAGAGGAGTGTGATTTACTTAAAATGACTGATATACCGTCTCTTGAAAATGTTATCTCTAAATAAAATGTAGCATACTTCATTTACCTTAAAGATGTATGTTTTAATGGAAATAAGTTATACCCGTTAAGAAAGAAGAAAAACTTAGAACTGTTATGCAACAGGTCTTGACAGGCAGCTGAGTCGAGTAGTCATCAGCCTAATGACTGATGGAAAACTACTGGAGGGTGATCTCCCTATACTTAAAATGCTTCTAACAGTTTGAAGGATACTGGGATAGCTGTACTCTGGTCTGATCCAGCATGGTAGGTATTATGATCTGCTTATTTTGAACACATATCTTCCTAATGGAAATTGTAGAAATAGCAAATCAAATTCAATAATGCATTTTTATTAATTTGCCTAATGCTCTGGCAGCTGTGAGTGCAGTGATTGCAAGATGTGAGGTTGACAGTCATGAGAGAAGCTACCAGGGCAAATAGCAGTGTCCAGCCCTGGGCTTCCACAGACCAGACTGTTCAGGAACCTTCTTGGAAGACTATCAGGGGAGCATCATCCCGGAGAGAAGGACGGAGGAGGAAGGGTGAGGGGAAGGAAGGGCAACCTGGAAAGCTGGTTGATTTTCAAGGGTTACCTTGAAAATCTGAAGAATGGTCCATATGGATGCTCAGGCTCTCATGCAAAAGTTGCAAGACACATGTGTGGATGAAAGAGTTCCTAACAAAACTCAAATAAAAAAGGACGCATACAAAAGGTGGAAGTAAACAGAAGAGTTCTGGTATTTTGTATATATCACAATTCTTACTGTGGTTAGGGAACTTGCCAGTGTGATTCTCCAGTTTTCCTATCAGCACTGTCTCACCTCCATTTAACTCAATGCAGGGGCAGAACAAGATGGCTCATCAAAAAATCATATCAATATGTCTAGAAGATAAGCTTTAGTATGATAGATACTTTGAATGTCTCTTCAAAGTCTTTTCATATAATCGACTCATATGAGCATCCATTATATTAAATAGCTTTTGTTATGCACAATGAAATATACTTACCTTTTGGATTGTAATTTGGTATGTTATTTATATTGGCTTTGACCTAAAAATGAACTATTCTGAAGTTGTAGAAAACCTGTAAGGAAAATAACTATCCATTACATAAATCGTATTATAACAAACTTCCACTTAAACTTAATTTTCCTAAATCCATTTTTCCTTATCATTACATCAATTCATTCTCTTAATTAAATTTCATACTTATTCTCAACTACTAACAAATAATTATCAATTTCATGTGTGATAATGTATTCAATTTTATTGCCATGATGGAAATAACTGATGCTACTCATGCAATTCAGTTACACAAAATTAATATATGACAAGCAGATCCTAAAAATGGAGCTAAGTTTTGCTGATAGAACAAAAAAGGTTTTTTTTTTCTTAGTTTTAGATAAATGGCAGTCGGTATGAAAGAAATTTATAAAGGTTAAAAGATATACACAAGAATAATTACTTCTTATTTCTGGGTATGGGGTGTTCCTGAGATAAAGTTCTGCACATCATAGATTTACTGTATCAGATACCTATACTTTCCTGAGGCAAAAAATAGTTGGAATTTCTTTTTAAGGGAATATCCTAAAAGCTGTTCATTAACACAGAACGTTTTAAAAACTGACATGAACATCTAGTTATGTACTTGCAGTTGTTGCCAGTGGCATTCTAATGAACAGGTTGCCTTATCAGAGACCCATTCTTTATTATAACCATAAATGGTGCCTTACAAGGCATCATTCTCAGCAATAAGCATTAGGATAATATATTTAATTTGTTCAGAATCTGCATGGATAAGGAATTCTTTTCGCCTTTTATATTTCAATCTACAGTTGTTGACTATGCATACGGGACTGTAACAGCATTTAATGAAAGCTTCTGTGGAAAAAAAAAAAAAGAAAGAATCCCATAAATTCTAAAGCAGAGATATGCCAGAAGCAGAACACCTGCCACAGACTTCTTCCTACAGATAACAGTAAAAGACTCAGTGCTTGTAGGTAATAACCCACTGGCAGTGACTGCTCAAAAATTGCTTTTGAACTTGATAGCTTTGTGCAACATGACCTGATACAGACAGCTACCCACGTTATAAATAAGAATTTTGGCATATCAGTGAATGATGGACTGTAGATTTAAAGATCCAATAACATTATAGTAATGTCCCAAATCAGTTGCAAAGAGGAAATATTTAATAAAAACTAAACACTTTGCAGTATTTCTTGAATTCCCATTTGAATTTCCAAGTGATCAGAGAACATATCCTGTTTTATTCAATCATTCCAGATTCTGACAATGTTTTTATTATGATGTTACTCTGAATCTTTCCACTTCACAGCAATATTTTGCACTGCATTTCTACAGTGTGCCTAACATGTAAGAGACAATCACTGAAACATAAAAGATGTATATCCACTGCCTCAACATACTTAATGAAACTTTTCCATTTTTCTTCTCAAAGTGTATGGAGCTCCTTCAAATCTGACCACATAAATTATCTCCAAAATATAACTCTATCCACACACACAGAAACACACATTATTAAAAATGTGAGAAAGAAATAGGCTCAGCACAGATTCTAGAGAGGCATGTCGAGGAAGATACAGGATTATTTTTTTTTAATGCTAATTAGAACTTTATGATCAGATAAACCATTTACATAAAAACATATGAAACATATGGTGAGCCAATGAATTATGAATTGATGTTAGGTTGGGACTGTTTATTGATATAAAACATGAAAGAAAAACTAAAGAGCCTGCAGTCCAGTAATGTCTATTGTATATTTCCCATTAGCTGCATAAAATACTCAAGATTCTCATTCAGATATGTGTTACATGACCAATAAATTTGGTTCACCTAGCTCTGATGTTTAACAACATTCAGCTGCATTTTTTTCTCTCAGCTATGAATCTCATTATATTTTTCCCCTCTGATCCTGCTGCATTGCAACTGTCTTCTTATGAACATTGAATTTCATCTTTCCATTCAAATTTTTTTTGTTACACTACTTTCAACTTCTTCTAATTTATTTATTTATTTATTTATTTATTTATTTATTTATTTATTTATTTTTGCCTTCTCCTTATTTGTTGCTTTCTTTTCAGATATTCCTAACCAATATATCTCCAGTGGTTCTTCTCTCTAAAAACAGTTTTTGCATTCATTTACCTGTGACTGTTTCCTAGAGGGAGTGCAGCAGTTTTGCTGTAGATCTTTAAATCATCTGCAGATATGCTAAAATGGTTTTACTTCAGTGTCTTTATTTAATTCAGCTCCCTCAAACATCTCCCCATGATACTTACCTAAGTGATGTCACAACTATGAACTGTCAGTTCTGTCACTTGCAATCTGAAGGTATTATACTGGGGAGGCATAATGATCTTGTGTATTAACTCACATGATGAACCACAAGGGTGAAATTTTACTCAATGATCTGTTATTTAATCAGTTAACCTGGTAAATACTTTAATTGTTAGTTGTTAACAATTAATAAACAATTAATTAACAATTAATAAAATGTACTTGCTAACAATTATTAATTGTTACAACTAACAATTGTTAATTACAAATAACAATTACAACTAACAATTGTTAGCAAGTACGATTCATATTGAAAGTAATATTTGATCCTATTGTCTTGGTGACTTAAATATTTGTTAATATCCAATGTACACCATAATATATTAACAGACTACAGTCATGACTGGAAGACTTTCTGTTAGTGTGGTGTTTTTACCTTTCTGGGCAGCTGAACAATACAACTGCTTTAGCCACAACCACTCTCTCACTCCCCCTTCTCAAAAGACAGAGGAGGAGAAAATACAATGATCAGGGTTCAAGGGTTGAGAGAAGGCCAGAGAGATCACTCATCATTTGTCATCACAGGAAAAACACCATAGGTTAATATAATTTTAAAATACCATATAAATTATAAAACACAAATAAAATAAATAAATAAATAAATATTTTTTTTTAATAATTATTATTATAAAACATAAAACACCATAGATTTATATATTTTTTTGCATGTCACTAGTGGACTTGGGTCCTGCTCCTGGGGTGGCTCTCCATTGGATGCAGGGAACTTATGCATGGGGAGTACCTCCTCTCTCTCTTTCTTCACTGACCTTGGTGTGTGCAGGACTGTTTATCGCTTCTTTCCCTTCTCAACTTTTTTCCTTTCTTAAATCTGCTCTCAAAGAGGTGCAACCAGCATTGCTCACTGTCTCAGCTCTGGCCAGTGACAGGTCTCTTTTGGAGTCCTCTGAAACTGGCTCTTATCTGACTTGAGACAGCTTTTGGACTCTTCTCACAGAGGTCATCCCTGCAGTCCCCCCGATGTACCAAACCCTTGCCACATAAACCCAATACAGTTAGTTACTATTTCTTGGAGAAAGCAAATAAATGAGCAAAAATTACAGCTGACATAAATTGCTGTACTGATAATAAATATGTTTTCATTATCTACAGTTCTGGTCCCTTATCTTCATGAACTTACACTGGAGAACACTCTATCATTGCTTGTTCTCTCTTAATTGTTGTTTTTATGCCCTCATTATACTAATGACATCTTTTTATTTCTCTTTTTATCCCCTTGCTGAGAGATATGCATTGTAAGAATCTGAAATTGCCCTTCTACAAAAAGGGGGATGCCAAATACGTATGGATAAAAGACATTTACATATGGTAAAAAAGACATTTACATATGGTAAAAGACATTAATATGCATGACTGTCAAATATCTGAACCCATTTTATTCGTTTCATAAATATTTCTCATTGCTGGAAAGTTGATAGATTTCAGAGGCAAAGAGGGTGCATCAAAATTATATCTGAATTAAAGTTACAGAAATTGATTTCCTGTATGACAGAAACTCTAAGGCAAAGTCAGCAAATAGTCATGGAGAACAAAACTGCCTAAATAATTTTTATTTGTTTATTTATTTTTCTATCAGGTGTCAAGTGACCAGAAAGAATACTGGATACAGTTCAATTAGTGTAAATGTAAAGGAAAATTTATTGGATATCATTATTTACAAAAAGATATGATATATGTCATGATACATTTCTGTTTGCATAGTTAACGTTTCTGTTTGCATAGTTAATCTATATACAAAATCTTTAATTCCAGTTTTATTTGGTGTGTTAGTTCCAATTTGTTGGTTGTTTAATCTTTGTGTGGTGATTCCATTTTCTTACTAGATAAGCATACCTGTTTATATATATATAGATTAAAATAATAATAATAATAAAAAAATCTTGTATTTTTATTCATGTGAATTTGTCATCATGTGAGAATTATTCTGCATTCCCTAACTAAATTTCAGCATTTTGTGACTTGTGTGTTTGCAAAATTCCACTATATTGGTGGTAGATCACTAGGAAAATTACTTTGCAAATGGATACACAAAAAGTATAAAAGGTGAATTTCTTCATAACAGAGATTCTAGACTCAGAAACTGAAATAACTTCCACGTATTATTATTATTATTATTATTATTATTATTATTAGTAGTAGTAGTAGTAGTAGTAGTATCATCATCATCATCATCATCATCATTATTTCTATTATGGTACAAAATTCTTTTTCTATGTGTTTTACCTTAATGGAATACATTTAGGGAACCCAGCTGAACCAGTTACTTTCAGAATTCTCATGCATACCATCTGTTTACCAATGTTCCCTGTGCTGAGCATTTGCTATATACACAGTGATCTTTCACACTAGGCCTTTTTTTTTTTTCCCCTTGATGCAAGAATTAATGTTTCCTATTCTTTACTAGCAAGGATTTGGTTTCGAAGACATCCTGCTATTGGTAGAATAACAGCAAAACAATTTTCAGTCAATGATGCCACAGACTGAATTAACAGGAACATTTTTATTTAATAAATGTAAAGGTAGTTTTCTGTATTTCATTAATTACAAAACAACAACAAAACACCAACAGCAAAAAAAAAAAAAAAACCCACCCACTAAACAAACAAACCAACCAACCAACAGAAAGTTTTAAATTAATTTGTAATAGTTATTTCTTATGAATAAGAAATAATTGGTTGGTAATTTTCTATAGGAATTAGATTAATTAGGTGTACTCAATTTCATTTTTAGAAGTTATCTAACTTTCCTAAATATCTTTGAAAATCTTCCTTTGGTGTCCTCCAAAAGAATCACAAGTGTTAGTTAAGTTTAAGATTTGAATGATATAATGATGTGTTCTGTCCAGATAATTTATGTGCATATTTTGAGAACTAAGTGTCATTTAAAAGTATCAGAGATGTAACCAAAAAGAAGTTGGCCCACTTTATGAAGTAGATAAATAGATACAGATAAATATCTCTGAATATGGGGATCTGAGACAAAAATAGGTGTTCTGAAGTTAATCAAATGAACTTAATAGACTTAATACACTTCTAGTTTTAACACTCTGAGTAACCGTTGTTTCTGCTAGAAGTGAGCACACAGTCAAAATGTCAGAATCTGTGTTCCTGGGACTAAATGGAAGTTTCACTGAAAATTTTCCAGATGATCTGAACTATTGTTTTCTCAGACTTTTGAACCCTGTGTAGGACATGCGATCAACAGTCTCTTGTCTATGTAATGAGGCATGAATTGTATTGAGGAACATGAATATTTTGAAACTGTTCAGGAGTAAGTTGTGGGTCTAAACTATATTCACTGTTTATTTTAAAAGAATGAAGATTATTCATTTCCTCGATTTTTGTTGTTGGTTAGTTGGTTGGTTGATTGGTTGGTTGATTGGTTGGTTGGTTGGTTGGTTTTGGGAGGGATTGAATAATATTTGACAACAATCATGACATCCCATCTTTCTTATACTGTTTTGACATAACAGATTTAAAAGCCAACAACACTGACATAGATGACATCTGCTTTGGCCTTTAAAGGCCAGAGATTCTACAAGGAAGGCAGGATGACATAGTATAATACAAACAGTAACGACTAGAAACAGTACATCTTTAGAACATCTGATGTCAAAACACAAGAGAATGATCTGGACAACTTTTACTGTTAAGTGGTTATCTTAGCTCAGGGTATCTTTGCCAATGCACAGAGGTGAGTAGAGTCATAGCCAAGTTCCATCCCATTTAGTTCATAAGTATTGGATAATTCTGCTGAAGGCACTTTTTGCCTGCTTTTGCACTGTGCTTAGCACACTTAGGTGAATCACAGCTTTTCCCTTTCTGTAAGACACTGTCAGGTTTTAATGTCCCATTGATAAATGCATCAAGGCTAACTATAAATAGGTCCAAATCTTGCAGAACAAAAGCTGTGATTTGTTAATAATATCAAACTGAATGAATGAATAGCATCCGTGAATACGTCACTGAAGATCACACGCTGTGTTTGAGATTATGCATATTGAGGATCTGACTGTGAGAGCTGTTGAAGATGACTTCACTTTTAGAAATGACATTGACACAGTCAGACATTAACAGAAAAGAAGGAAGGCTGGTCATTCTTTCTCTTGGAGTGCTATTAGATACTCCTATATAAGGAATAGAGAACAGGAGGGCATAGATTCTGAAATGGGATTTTACACTTAAACTAATTCAGGAATGGATAGGATTTAAAGACATTGGAAAATAAATGATCCTAAAGTTCATACCAAAAAGGAGGAAGAACTTTAATAAGCAAATTTCAAAGTTACAATAAGAAATTAATTTGTTTCTCTCAAAAATTGACGCAGTATTTCTGCATTACTGTATTATGAAGTTTTCTTTGTTTCATGCATGGTGCTTTACATGTATTTCAGGCTCAGTACTTGCAAGTGAGAATGAATTGTCTAGTGAAGATATCCAAAGAAGGTATTTTTAGAAATCTCAGGAAAATCTGATGTGGGGTTAAACCTAATGATGTTTAATTTAAAGTGGGACATACAGCTTTTGAACTTTGCTCTTATTATTGCAGATAATAGATAGAAGATAGGTTGATTAAATAATAGCAAGGAAGCTTCTTTTCATTTTATGTAGCAGCTTCAATTCCCAAGGGATTAGAGACAAATGGAGTATTCTTTGCAATTTATCTCCACATGATCAAAGATCTATAAAATAGCTATTCTCTTATGACTTCAAAAATGAACAGTATTTAAATAGAAATATGAAAACAACCTATTCAGAGATTTTGAAAATTAGATTTTCCAGATGGACCCCTTATATGTAATTACTTATTATCAAAAAGAGTTATAAATATTGAATTCACATATTTTATTAAAAAGTTTTGAGGAACTCTGCATGTAAATATAAGATAAAGCAACCATTAATATTATATAATTATGCTTTTAATCACTTAATCACTTATTTTTCTTGGGATAACTGACTAGTATCTAGTGAAGACGCCACTAAAAAAAAAAATAAAATAAATTTCTGGGAATGTTTGGGAATGTTTGGATGCAATCTTTGAAAAAAGAAACTGTACCAGCCAAAGCACAAGCATTCTAGTTGTTTTTATGTTATTTTTTGTCATCTCAGAAGTACAATGAAGATATCCAGTCTCTTTCATTTAATCATCTGTGCCATGTATTTTACCTGTTAAATCATGAAAGATTTACCCAGCTTCCAAAAGTTTTTGAATGTTTCAAAATATCCTTCTGCTCACTAACATGACTTAGCTAACATTACTATACTACATTCAGGAAAGCACTTCCTTATGGTGGTGGACCCCAATTAATAGACAATTTCACAGTCAGTACTATAGAATGAAGGCAATGACACTATGTTCTCTCACCCCAGGTCCTCAGTCTTTACTAGCACAGGAGTATTAATTAAAACGATTTTGACATTGGTTTTCCATATCCTTATTGCTTCCAGTAGTAGCATAGTTTATTAAATTACATCTTAGTATTAACACACAGACAGTGAGTCCCATGTCATATACTTGACAGTATTCCTCTTAAGAATAATTTTGCCAATCAGAAGGTCATACTGTTAATGCAACATTCTGTACAAGTTACTTGTTTTGTGAAGCACTGAAATGAAAATGGGGTTTCTCCTTTTCACTTCAGTGGATGTAGTCACAGACAAATAATTAAACCTACCATTTCAATAATTTATACAACATACAAACAAGAAAGTTTAGTTATTGAATAGATAGTAATTACCATGAAACAACTATCAGAAAACTGAATAAAGCCCTCAGTAAAAGTGTGTTACTCTTCCCAGAGGATCATGTGAAAGCCATGTTATTATGAAACACCCACAGCACTGTGAGCTTGTTAATGTACCTAGGTAGCCTATTATCACTGATGCAATAATCTGTACTAGACCTACACTATTTATT